>NC_090443.1:752409500-752712530 GCF_031143425.1 Pleurodeles waltl | reverse complement strand
GAGCCTTCCATGTTAGTATATGTATCCTAGCCATTCTGTTGTCTCAGGTGAGAAAAGTGGTAATAACAATGCACAATGTGACTGTTCCTATGTGCCCAAGCTCCTGTGATACACACTGTTCACAGAAAAGAAATCCAGGCTGTATGATTCTGTAAACTGTAGAAAGCAGAACCCTCAACTCACCACCCATGGTGACCCCAGAACCAGTAGTGGCCACCCAAACTGTTTACAATCACTCCCATAGATGAGGTTCACCTAGCTGTGTAATGACAAGCACAATTATCACCCAAGAGTTGAGCAGGGGGAGTCATGGCATCAAGTCTTGTGTATGGCATAACTAGGCCGGTAAACCATGTTTTTGTTTTTATGCCGGAGAGTAACATAATGTTCAACGATGTTCCACCCAGTCCCAAGCATCTTCCAGCTCTTTGAAGAAGTAGCTTGTGCTCTTGACCAAAACTTTAAGCTTTGCCAGGAAGAGTAGTGAGTATTTAACGTCGATCTGCCATAAACTCTGTTTTACTCCCAGGAATGAGGGCCTGCAGCATTGCACTGAAATTATGTAATCCAGGAAGATGAACACTTGGGTGTTTTCGTACTTCATAGGTGTCGTTGTTCAGGACACTTGCAACAGGGATTCCTACACCTCGGAGGTGTCCCCCCGGCAGTAGACTCGCCGGAACTCTATAGGCACGCCACTTACTTAAGCCAAGTTTGAAAGAATTGCATTGGTCTTCCCCCTCTACACTCTCCAGGAAACACACCATGTGAAGGTTATTCTGGTGGAAGTGTCCCTCAGAATACTCCATCCTAGCCTCCAATTGTTGCACCTTGGCAGTCAGGGAAGGAACCTGCCCTTCTGTCAGATATTTTAAGTTTGGTCAGAACTCACTGATTGCACTCTCAGTATGAATAACCCGGTCTGTCAGCTTCCTTTGGTCGTTGCACGTAAGGCCCAGCTCGCCTGCTACTGCATCAACCCTATTACGCAAATCTTGCCTGGTATCAGCAATGACATCATGTATTTTGCTCAGTTTTGATTTTGCCCAGTCTTGAGTCTGTGAGCACCATAGAGGAGCTATCAGTTGTGGGTTCCAGACTCAGAGGGTCCGTGTTTTCAATGTGCTGTTGCCTCAATTACTGGTGACCCACTCCTCCCCTCTGTCCACCAATCAGCTGTAGTCGGAGGAATGTGTCTTACTGGTAGTTCCCTGGACAGTGTGTGATCTTGCTAATAGTGACTGTAGGAGATAGCTGGTGCAAACATTCTGTGGATCTGCCTGTCCACCACCTTGCCTACCAAAGTGTTTAGCTGGGTGGCAGGAACAGTCCTGAGAATGAGTGAAATGATATACAGTTTGTTCATCAAGGGCTTTTCACAGGTTATATGTTGAAACAACGAGCACTTCAACCACCCATGCCTCAACAACGAGGTCGGAACAACGACCTCCTTGTTATCACTAATGCCTTTACCACGAATGCCTTAACAAAGATTTTTCATTGTAAAGGCATTCCTGGTAAAGGCATTAGTGATCAGCATGAACTGTTCCAGCATGCGTCCCCTCGGCCCCCCACTGCTAAAAATTACAGCGAACCCCCCACCCCCAAAATTTACCCCAACCCTCCTCCACTAAAACCTAAAGCACCCCATCCCCAACCCACCCCTAAAACCTAAACCCTGACCCTCCCTCCCCCGACTCTAAACCCTAATCACCCCAAATCGCCCACCCCCAAAAACTAAAAATACCCTGAGTCCCCACACCCTCCCCTAAAACCTAAAGCACCCCATCCCCCCAAACCACCCCAAAACCTAAACCCTGACCCCCTCCCCCGCCTCAAACCCTAATCACCCAGAGCCCCCCACTCCACCCCAAAAAAAACAGCCCCAGTACAACTTACCTCCTCCTTGACTGCGTCAACTCCCTTCTTCTGTGCCTTAACCACGCATGTACGTGGTTCACACATGCATGGTTAAGGCCCTAAAACAAGGAAGTCATGGAAAATGAAAGTGTTGTTTCGCTTTCATTTTCCACAACTTTGTGATTTAGGACTCGTTGCTCCGGGTGTTTCCCCTTTTCACATGTAGTAGGTGCTTCAGTGCCTGCTAAAAGCTATGTCATTGCCGCACCATATTTTGTCTCAATCCTCAGCTTGGACCACATCACAGTCCTGTTCTTTTAGTGTACCAGGACCCACCACTCCCCTTCGGCCTTGGTGAACACTGGTACGGGGCATGAGTACTCCCAGATTCTTTCTGGGCCACAGTTGTCACAGTCCACAAGGAGGTGGAAACAGGTTGTCAGGGGGCTCTTCCTTGTACTCTAAAAGTCTTACAGTCAGGCAAATAGTGGTACCCCTCACCCAGTGACACGTGTGTGTGCTCTGACATACTGGGCTTCAGTTGCCTGTTCGTCAGTTTCTGCCTTGTGTCTTGTGCAGTTATACTGAGGGAGACGAATCTCCCATTTATGTGTTATTGATTGCTGAGACCTTCAGTATTCTTCCCTATTTTAATGAGCCACTGTGTAGCCGCTTTGGGGGGGAAGGAGCACTCCCAGCAGGCCAGCTACAGTCCTCAGAGTCCTCTAACATCTGCCCAATATGTGTGAGTATGAATGGACTCAAGGGCTCCAATTGTTTCTCACACTGTTTCTAATTTCTGCTGTCCTGTGCAATGCACTGTTCCAGCACTTGGGATGTCACCTTGATGGCCTGTGGGGCAAGTGCAATTGGAGGGAGCCCCTGCTTCACTCGGCAGTTGCAGCTATCCCGGGGCAATAATTGCTCTCAGTCACCGATCGCAGTGCCTAATTGAGCGCATGATTGCGGCTCAACATTAGTGGTGGTAAGAATGCAATGGGAAGGGCCCAAGTAGACAGGCAGCATTATGGGTGCTGCAAACCCGGGTGTGGTCAGCAAGAAATTAGGCTTCTGAATCTGGGAGTGGGTCCCCTACACGCCACACTCACTCACTGCAATCTGACACTCTCCTGGCCCATTAGGGAGCACAGGAACCGCTGTCTCTTCTCCCTGCATTCAGCCAGGGCTCAGGAGTGCAGGCAGCAATACGGCAGGTAAGTTCTGTTCCTGGACATTCGTGCTCCCTCACCAGGCTTCAAAATCCTCGCAGGCAGTTCTTCTGATGCATCTGCTGCAGGTCCGGGGGCTCTCATTCCCTCAGGCCTTATTCATTCACCTCTAACCTCGTTGTAGGCTGCATGGGCTCAAGGCACCTCCATGAGGTATACAGTCTTCTTGGGGTCACTGAGCTCCACTAAATAGCTCCGATGATGCTGCCAACACTCAGCACCACAGAATTGGGGTCGCGGAGTGCAAATTGCAGTAGGTGTTATAGGATTATGGGCATTCTAACTGAGCGGTTATGAAGCTTGTCTGCCATCTTGCAGTGGTTGGACATGCCCAAGGCTGTTTTTCAGGTGATAGCCATTCCAGATTGGAGATCCAGATGACGTCATGAACCTCCTCTGGGACCATAACTGTCTGAAGTTATGATCGACACCAAAGCAATACTGACTATCAGTAAAAATCATCACCTTTCAACCGGTCTGAAATACAGCATTCTCTAGTAAGAGAAAGGAATTCAACCACTTGTGTGGAAAATATTCCTTAAAGCCAGGAAGCCTCAACAACTCCTGAAATTGTGCAAACTGCATAAGCAGCTCTCAGATTTCCTCCATTGTCTCACAAACACATGCCATTCACATATAGCACAAAATGAGACTCTGTAGTGGCTCATCTCGTATATCTGGTCTTGGCTTGGAGCATGGCTCAGTGACATTGAGACAGTCATGTTTCACTTCACAATCATCATATTCGTTGGTGGGTACAGGCAACTGGGTAGTAGGAGTTAGAACACCACAGTGCCTGATAGTCACATTTTTCTGCCACAAGTATGACTTGTTCTTACTTAGTAAGGCAGCTTTTTGTCAAACACAGGGTTCTAGTCCTTGTCAACAGTAACTCCACAGAATGGGGAACATAAACAGTTTATGGGTGACCCATGACTATGTTTTTACACCTCTCTATGTTGACACTGACAGCTGCCAGCGCTTTAAGGCAACTTGGCAGTGCAAAAGCTATGGGATCAAGGGTAGCAGAAAAGTAGGCCACAGGTCTTTCTCTGTAACCCAGTAATCACTGAGAGAGGACAGCCCTCCCTCTCACTACAGAAAAGTGCAAATTACATTAAAATTGGCCATTCCCAGTGCTGGGGACCAGAAGTGGATCGCAGTGAGCAGGGGGGATGGAGGTAAATGAAAATTACATTAAAAAAAAAATAACACTTACCTCCATCTCTGCGCTGCTGCACTCCGTCCGCTTCTCTGTTGGCTGCAGGCACAGGCTCCCAGCCTGCCCTGTGGCCAATCCTGACGCTGCTCAGTGCAGCATCAGGATTGGCTTGGAGCGCCCAGCCAGGCCACTCCCAGGCAGACTGGGAGCCTGTGCAGGCTCTCTCCAGCCCAGCAACTGTGCTGCTGGGCTGGAGAGAGTCTACTGTGTTGTTTGTGTGTCTGTGGGTCTGTGAAGATTCCAGAACTTCCCATTACAGAAATGAGAGGAAATTGTTCTTTTTTGTAAAAGTGTGATGTTTGTAAGGGATTCTAGCAGTGGTGTAACAAAGTCTCCCACAGCCGCCATGCTGTGGGGATCCCAAGCTCCAGGGGACCCCCTCAGCACAGTACACTGTGTATGGGTGTAAAGCCTCTGACTGTGTCAAGTTACTTTGCAGGGGGAGCCCCTCAAGGTTTTTTACGCCTCTGGATTCTGGGTATAACAATCTGGTGATACCCATTTCAAGTAATCCCATCCTGGATTCCCCTACGTGTCTAGTTTAAAAAAATGTACAGTTTTGACAGGTTTCCCCAGGTGCCAGCTGAGCTAGGGCCTAAAACTGCAGCTACCCACTTTGCAAAAAACATCAGTTTTGCATGAAAAAATGTGATGTATCTATGTTTCATTTTGGGCCGTTTCCTGTCAGGGGCCATAGGCCTACCCTCACAAGTGAGGTCCCACTTTTATGGGGACACTTAAGAGAATGCTGGGTGGAAGGAAGTTTGCGTATCTGTGAAGATTCCAGAACTTTACATCACAGAAATGTGAGGAAAATGTGTTTTTTAGTCCAAGTTTGATGTTTGTAAGGGATTCTGGATAAAACAATCTGATGATAGCCACGCGAATCACCCCTACATGTCTAGTTTTACAAAATGTACAGACTTGCTAGGTTTTTCTAGGTGACAGCTGAGCTAGGGCCCAAAAAACACATCTACTCACTTTGCAGAAAATCAGTCAGTTTTGCGTCACAAAATGTGATGTGTCAATTTTGTGTTTTGGGCCACTTCCTGTCACAGGCACTAAGATTACCCACATAAGTGTGCTACCATTTTTATCAGACGACTTAGGAAAATGCTTATTGAAAGGAAGTGTGTGGCTCTGTGCAGATTCCAGACCTTTCCATCACAGAAATGTGAGAACATTTTGTTTTTTAGTCAAAGCTTGAAGTTTGCAAGGGATTCTGTATAAAACAACCTGGTGAGAGTCACTCAAGTAAACCCATCAGTGATTTCACTGGGTGTCTAGTTTTCAGAAATATTTAGGTTTACTAGGTTTTACTACATGTCAGCTGAGCTGGACCCAAAAGCCACAGCTATCCACTTCGCAAAAAGCAGGTCAGTTTTGCTTGGAAAATTTTGATGCATTTTCGTCTGTTTCCTGTTGCGGTCACTAGGTCTATCCACACAAGTGAGGTCCCATTTTTACTGGGAGATCTAGGGAAACATAGAATAGTAGAGCAAATGTTATTACCGTTTGCATCTGGTATTGTATCTGCATTTGCACCTTCCAATTGTAAGATAATGTGTAAGAAAGAAGTAATTTTGAGAAACACCCTTATTCACATGCTCTCATAGGTAGTCACAAATTCAAAGATGTGCAAATAACCAATGCTTCTAGCCTCCATATCTCCTTGCCCATTTGAGAAATATATAGTTTTACTTGATATCTATTTTTCACTATTTATATTTTATTATATGAATTTCTCTATACCCGGTACACAATGAAAAGAACATTAGAAGGTGCAGCTCAGTTATTGGCTCTGTGTACCTTGAGTTCTTGGAAAACCCTCACAGCCTATATATCACCACAGTCAGAAAGGTTTAACTGATGTAATAGTATATAGATTTTGTGAATTGTTCATCGTGATTAGAAGTTACAAATAAAAATGTTATCACAAATACACATTTTGTCCTTATTTTTAATATTTTTTATTTTAACACTTGGTTTCTTTGGGAAAATCCTGAAGGATATTCATGAATGACCCTTTGCTGAATTCAGAATTTTCGCTAGCTTTCAGAAATATATAACTTTCTGAATTCTAACATGAATTTCATATCTGTTTCCGCCACAAACTGATAGGTGGTTGAAAGCACACAAAAAATAGGAAAAATGGGCTATCTCTCAGTAAAATGCCAAAAGTAGGTTAGAAAATGTGGTTTTCTGAATCAAGTCCTCCTGTGGATTTTAGCATTGTAAACCTTTCGTTGATGTTATTTGCAGGATAAAAACAGACACTGTCATTTTTCTCATTCCCCCTCCCAAAAAACCCCAAATGTAGCTGAATTTTGGCTACTTTCTTGGTCCCCTCCAGGGGAATCCACAAACTCTGGGTACCTTTCCTTCAGAATCCGTATGATGTCTGAAAGTAAGGATGCAAATTTGGTGTGGATAGCTTATGTGGACAAAATATCATGGAGGCCTAAGCGCAAACTACTCCAAATAGTCAAAAAAAGGCTTAGCAGGTGGGCAGGTATGGTTTGGGGGAGAACTAGCAGGGAACGGTTCAATATGGCATTTCAGTGCACGTTCGAAATACATGATTATCTGTACATCTTCATTTATAATTGCAACATGATTATGAATGAAACATGATTATATGCAAGTTCACAATAATACCTCAGTCAAAGTATATGAATATAAATATGCTCGAGTAATACATTTCAGCATATTAAAATCTAACATTAAAACACACATATACATTTTGAAAGCACCTTCAATAATACGTTTAGATGCCGCACTTTACATTAGCAACATCAAGGCACACCATATGTATATTGTTGATTTCATTATGCCCCAGCAAAGTTTGCATTCTTATATGCATGCCCCTAACTTTCTGTTCCTCTTCGAGGGAGTGCATTTGAGCTCTGAATTAATGATGGACATTTTATAGCATGAGAAAAAAAGAGAAGGTAGACCTCCTGGTATTACAGGATACAAAAATAAATGCAGTTTTCTTCTACACCAACCAGTCAAAAGAAGGGATTTCATCTTTCTACCATCGAATTCTGTTTTGCATACACATTTTGAAAGTATATGACTTTTCTTGTTTCCCTTCAGTCCCTTGCCTAAAATCTGTCACTAAGGGGGTCATTGCAATATTGGCAGTAAGGCGCTTACCGCCGTGCAGAAGACCGCCAACACACCGCCGCGGCCGCGGAATTCTGCCATGGTCATTATGACCCACTGCCCGGAATCTGCCAAAATTCTGACACCCACACAAGTCCGCCACACCAAAGGTCAGTGATAAACTGACGAAAACTAAACCTCCACCGTCACGCCAACAGAAATACGCCCACACTATCATGACACAGGAATCCATGCGGCGGTCTTTTAACCACAGTATTCCATTGGCGGTACACACCGCCGCGCTCAAAATACACACACTTTTACAAAACACAACCACATTGGACAATTTAAATTACACACACCTGATACACATACACACACCACTCCCACACACCCAATGCAATATAAAACACACACCCACATCACCCACAAACCCCTACGACCAAAATTCACGACCGAAGGCCAGAGAGAGAGACCACCATCAACAAACTAGCATCCACAGGCACACAACACCATCACCCACACAACTTCCACGCACCTCACACAACACACCACTACATATCATCACACTTATCACCACACACACCACCCCACACATCACCTACACCACCCCATGGCACGGCAAAGACAGCCCAGGTTCTCGGAGGAGGAGCTCAGGGTCATGGTGGAGGAAATCGTCCGGGCAGAGCCACAGCTATTTGGATCAGAGGTGCAGCACACCTCAATTGCAAGGAAGATGGAGCTATGGTGAAGAATAGTCGACAGGGTCAATGCAGTGGGACAACACCAAAGAAATCGGGAGGACATCAGGAAAAGGTGGAACGACCTACGGGGGAAGGTGCGTTCCGTGGTCTCAAGAGACCACCAGGCGGTTCAGCGGACTGGCGGTGGCCCCCACTTTCTCCCCCACAACTAACAACATGGGAGGAGCAGGTCTTGGCGATTCTGCATCCTGAGGGCCTCGCAGGAGTTGGTAGAGGAATGGACTCTGGTAAGTCAAATCTTAACTATTATACCCCCCACCCTACCTGCATGCTATCACATATCCCCACCCTCGCCCTCACCCCTATCACTCCAACTCCTCACAAATGTACCAGTATCACAAACCACACATCCCAACACCAAGCCCTGCATGCAACAACAAAGCATGGACACCCATCACTGAAGCATGCCCACTGCACATACCCATACACCCCCCTAAACCATCATCACACAAGCTCACACACAGGAATGCCAGCACTGGGGTATACGGTCACCCACCCATTGCACACCATGCTACACACATATGCAATAATCATGCTTTTACACCCCTGCAGGACCACTACCCAATGTCACCAGACAGGAGGGTCCAGACATGTCCACTCCACCCACAGAAGAGGCCCATAGTGATGACAGCACCTCTGTCCAACTGGATCTAGATGACCAGCCCGGACCATCGTGGGCCTCGGGACAGTCGGTTCCCCTCACACAGGCCACCACAGACCTTCCCCCCTCTGGAAACACCAGCACAGCACCCACCCAGCGGGCCCATACCCCCGTCCCCAGGACACGTCAATCAGCTGTGTGTCCACCACTACAGGGAACCCAGGATCACCCACCACCCCAACAACAACAGGGACCTGGGGGCAGAGGCAGTGGGCACACGGTCCAGGGGACGGAGGCTCAGGAACACAGGGGAACTGGGAGGGCTGCCGTGCGACAGGGGGTGGACAGGCCAAGGGAACCCACTCTCCACGAGGGCCTCTCCTCCATCATGGGAGCATACCACCACTCCCAGGAGACAATGGCAACGGTCCTGGCCAAGTTTCAGGAGACCCAGCGCATGCAGGAGGAACAGTATTTGGGCTTCAGGGAGTAACTCGGAACCATCAGCTCCACCCTGGGCACCATCATAGGGGTGCTGAAGGAAGTACTCAACACCAGGAGGGACACTGTGGCACTCCAAGGGGCCCCTGACACTAGCATGGACGATGAACTGCCCACCACCTCCGTCGGCGCTAGTGGACAGGACGCCCCACCACAGGACCAACACACCAGCACCCCACCCCCTGCAGATGGAGAACCACCCCGCAAACAGTCCCTGAGATCCAGGAACAAGACAGAGCATGATGCCAAGACCCCCTCCAAGAAATGAGACCACCCTGATTGTCATCCCACTGTCCCACTTTGTCACCCTGTCCATATTTAAACTGCCCCAGCTCCACTTCCTATGCCCATATGGGCAATGCACCTGTGAGACTAATAGACTGGACTCTGCCATGGACACTCCTCCGCCATCACCCCTGACCATTTACCTTCCCCCTCCAATATTTTGCATTTAAATAAACACACCTAAAGCACAAAAGGATCTAGAGTCTGTCTGTGATTTCCAAATAGTATATTTGCAATTACAGTGACAAAACGTTCTTGAAATAGTAATGTCAACATACCTATGTCACACAGCTCTAGTCCATGAGGAATCTAAGCAGATGACACACGTTGGGACACACACCTGTGAAACCGTAAGGGAAAGTGACAACTCAGGGACCATGCACTAGGTGAAAACGACAGACAGGATAGAGGTAGTAGTTTAAAAGTACATGTAGTAGGCAGGAATGTATTCTCACCTGTGTTTCACTGGAAATATTGCTGGAACACTGAGTCCCTGTTCTGCATGTCTTCTTCCTCTGCTTCATCCTCATCACTGTCCACAGGCTCCACAGCTGCCACAACACCACCATCTGGACCATCCTCCTGCAGAAAAGGCACCTGTCGTCGCAAAGCCAAGTTGTGAAGCATACAGCAGGCCACGATGATCTGGCACACCTTCTTTGGTGAGTAGAATAGGGATCCACCTGTCATATGCAGGCACCTGAGCCTGGCCTTCAGGAGGCCGAAGGTCCTCTCGATCACCCTCCTAGTTCGCCCATGGGCATCATTGTAGCGTTCCTCTGCCCTGGTCCTGGGATTCCTCACTGGGGTCAGTAGCCATGACAGGTTGGGGTACCCAGAGTCACCTGCAAATGGTGAGGGACAACTGGTAGACACACACTAACCTATAGGGACAACCCCAGACAACCATTCCCACTGTCTTGCTTCCAGGGGCTCACCTAATAGCCACACACGGTGCCTTTGGAGTTGACCCATCACATAAGGGATGCTGCTATTCCGCAGGATGTAGGCGTCATGCACTAAGCCAGGGAACATGGCATTCACATGGGAGATGTACTGGTCTGCCAAACATACCATCTGTACATTCATGGAATGATAACTCTTCTGGTTTCTGTACACCTGTTCACTCCTATGGGGGGGGACCAAAGCCACATGGGTCCCATCATTGGCACCTATGATGTTGGGGATATGTCCAAGGGCATAGAAGTCACCTTTCACTGTAGGCAAATCCTCCACCTGAGGGAAAACGATGTAGCTCCGCATGTGTTTCAGCAGGGCAGACAACACTCTGGACAATACGTTTGAAAACATAGGCTGGGACCTCCCTGATGCCATGGCCACCGTTGTTTGAAAAGACCCACTTGCAAGGAAATGGAGCACTGATAGCACGTGCACTTGAGGGGGGATTCCGTGGGATGGCAGATTGCTGACATCAGGTCTGGGTCCAACTGGGTACACAGTTCCTGGATTGTGGCACGGTCAAACCTGTAGGTGATTATCAAATGTCGCTCCTCCATTGTCGACAGGTCCACCAGCGATTGGTACACCGGAGGATTCCGCCATCTCCTCACATGTCCCAGCGGACGGTGCCTATGAAGGACAACAGCGACCACAGAGTCAAACAACTCAGAGGTACGTACCCACAGTTTACACAGAACACCAATTTTACACAAAATATGGCCTGTATGTGTGTTGAGACTAGGCCTAGGTATGTGTGACGCAGTTGGAAATTAGGCCATGTGGGCCCCTGAAATGGCGGCTGCCTGACCTCTAAAGTGGGACAATGGGATGAGGTAACTGCGCTGGCGTTGTACACCGTCGCGGTAGGCGGTCGGAGACCACGGTGCAATGCTGCATTGGTTAACATTGGACCCTATAGGTCCCAGGAGCCAATGACGATGTACGCCGGTGGTGATGGTACGCACCGCCGCGGACGTGACCACCGCGGACGTGACCGCCATTTTCTATCTTTTTAATCACTCGATACCTGATCTTCGACAGGAGAGGACCTACACTGCAAGTGCTGCTGTGACCTCGGTCTGGAAGAGACAATGGCTCGTGCATCTGGGGAAAGGGCCCCTGCCTTCACATCGGAGGAGTTGGAGAAGCTCGTTGATGGGGTCCTCCCCCAGTACACGCTTGTTGGAAAATGGGTTATTGGTAGGGCAGGTAGGTACCTACACCTAGCAACAAGCCACTAACCTCTCATAGGTACAGTTAGGTCTCAGTAAATTAATCCCAGCTCAACCCTTGGTAGCTTGGCAACGAGCGTCAAGGCTTAACTTAGGAGACAAAGTGTAAAGCATTCAAATATCACAAAACAGTAATTAAATAAAACACAGGAAACAGTTTAAAAATCCAAAACCAATTTATAAAAATAGTTTATATTTTTATCTTTAAAAGGACACAAAAACGATTAAAATCGGTTCAGGGGAACCGGAGATATGAATTTTTAAAGAATTATTACTTTTCTAGCGCTTAGAAACAAAAAGCGCCAATCGGGTCATCTGGTTGCACCTCGACCGGGGCAAAGTCAAACTTTCAGGCCGACCGCGATGGAGCCCTGCTCGGCTACAGGTCGCGGGAGGCCTCGGTTCAAAAGTTACCTTCTGACTTAGTCTTTATTTTGAAGTTTTTCTTTACCGGGACGAACCACGAAGTCAGGCCGGGTCGCGGTTGAGGCAAGCCGGCTAGAATTTCCGCGGCGGGTCGGTCCCTCTCTGGAGCTTTTTTCCCAAAATTCTCAAATCTTTTCCAAACTTCTGGGGCTTCACCCAGATGTTCTTTTAAGGTTCTTTTGGGGTCCACAGCTCACCCCAATGGTCCAGAAGTTCTGTGATGGTCCTTGGGGGGTGCGGACTTCAGCTCCCAGAATGCACCTGGTGCAAACTCCTTTTTGGCCACTGGACAGTGGTCAGCTGGTCGCTTTCTTCAGGAGTTGGTGCAGGGGACTCTGGTTTAGCAATTTTTCACCTGTAGCAAACAGGGAGTCCCTCCTTGAACCAGTTGAAGCCAGGCAAAGTCCTTCTTGTGGTGAAGCCCAAGTGTGCAGCTGGTGCAGTCCTTCTGAGTGCAGGGTCCAGGTGCAGGCCAGGGGTCCAGCAGGGCAGTCCTTCTTCTTCTTTAGTTCCTTTCTTGTTGAATTCTGGAGGGGATCTGAGGCGTGGGTGCAGGTCTGCCAGTTTTATCCTTGCTCCTGGGTGAAAAGCAGGGGGGCCCTGGTTCTCCAATCAGGGACAGGGTCGTCCCCCTGTGATGACCACTTCCTGGGAAGTGTGGCAAAAATCCATCCCAGAAGGCAACAGTCTCTAAAAATCCAACATGGATGAATCTGATTTTTGGAGGTTACATCTGGCTGAGCCCACCCACTGGTGTGGCTAAAAATCATAAACACAGCCCTCTCCTGCCCTCTCCTAATCTAATCAAGGGGGCACGTAATTGTCTGGGGTTGCAGGATGTGGGGGTGTTGCTGGGTGCTGCAAATGTCCTTCTCTGCCTTTGAAGACCAGTTTGGCAGCCCTCCCCCTTCCTGCCTCACCATCTGCTGAGGGGAGATTCTCTCCCCCAAGCACATTCCTTTGTGTGAACTCAGGCCACTTCACACCTCATCAAGGTAGCCTGGCAGAAGCTGCTGCAGGCTGGCCAATCAGAGCACAGCAGCAAAAACAATGCAGAGCTGAAATTGGCAACTTTTTAGGTAAAGTCTAAACTTTTTACCTGAACTAGTTATATTAAATCCCAAAACTGGAAGTTGTGGGATTTATTACAACAATCAATTTGATACCAAATTCTTGGTATGTAACATTTAAGGAGACTTTAAAATTTAAAATAAAGTCTGCCCATTCTAGCCTATGAAGGCCATTTACTTCAATGAGGGAAAAACGAATTTGGCTGTTTTTACCTCACCAGGGCTTATAAATCTATTTTTATAAAGTCCCTGCTTATAGTTACATGGCACCCAGCCCTAGGGGCACATAGGGCATACCTTAGGGGTGACTTATATGTAAAAATAAGGTAGTTTAAGACTTTGGAAGTACCTTTAATTCCAAAGTCGAATTTGCAAATAACTTTAATTTAAAAGCAGCCAGCAAGGCAGGCTTGCTTTTAAAATGACACTGGGCACCTCAGCAGTGCACCTAGGTGTGCACCACCTATGCTGTGGTCCCTAAACCTACATGCCCTACCATATACTAGGGACTTATAGGTAGGTTAACTTAGCCAATTATAATTAGCCTAATTTGCATATCCATTTTACACAGAGCACAGGCCCTGGGACTGGTTAGCAGTACCCAGGGCACCATCAAAGTCAGGAAAACACCAGCAAAAAGAGGAAAATGGGGGCAAAAAGTTATGGGGCCTCTGCAATCAGCCCTGTTTTCTCACAACGCTACTCTACGGTCCTCCAGACAAACAGGTAAGTACACAGGGAGCATTTTGTATGGGCTATGCCTGTGTGGAGAGGGCTGGATCTAAGAAGGAAGGGGGCAGAGTTCTGCGTGCATGAAAGACGGTGGGTGCATGTGCCACATGGCAAGGGTAGGGATGGGGGCCACTCACTTTGACGGTGCAGTTGGTAATGACTTCTCTTCTTTCCCTGTACATTTCATGTAAGTCTGCGCCCACCAGAAGAAAGATACTTGGCGTGCCATCGCCAAGGACGTCCGCACCCTGGGGGTCTACCACAGACGGAGCACCCACTGCCAGAAAAGATGGGAGGACATTCGCCGCTGGAGCAAGAAGACGGCGGAGGCTCAGCTGGGGATGGCCTCCCAACGTGGGAGGGGTGCCCGTCGAACCATGACCCCACTGATGTTCAGGATCCTGGTAGTGGCCTACCCAGAGTTGGATGGGCGCTTGAGGGCATCACAGCAGCCATAAGGGGGTGAGTACACTATCATTATGCTGACTTTGCGCGCAGTGAAGTTGTCTGCGTGGGGGAGGAGGTCTGTGGGTTTCCCTAGGCCAGGGCGAGTTCCGTAGGCTAGGCCCCTCCGTAAGGCATGGCCCTGTGGCCCCCCACCTCTGTAGAGTGTCAAGTACAGCTATTCATGCCCCTGTGTCATCTATGTGTGCAGATGTCGTCCATAGCCTTGTAGGCCATTTCCCAGAAATTGCACTGTAGAGCCCAAGAGCGCGGCATAGTGCAGGGGGCTTCTGTGTCTGTCTTGTCCGCCAACAGTAGCGGTAATCCATGCACTCAACATGTCTTTATTCTGTTCCCCCCCCCTTTTTGTGGTCTCCCTGTTCTTGTGTGCATTAGCATCATCAGGCGGAGGAGCAGTGGCACCGGAGCACAAGGGAGCTGCATTCCACATGGCCATGGAGGGCCACACTACGGACTCAGAATTCACCAGTGGGATGGAGGGCGAGGGGAGCTCCACAGCGGGGACAGGAGCTGAGACCTGCGACACAGACTCGTCCTCTGATGGAACTCCCTTGTGGTGGCGGTAACATCTGTGACCCCCGCTTCTACAGGTACAGCCGCCACCCCCCCTACCGGTCCCGCCCTCCCAGCAGCCCCTCAGCCTTCGCCCTGTGCCCAGTCACCCAGGAGGGTGGGCATCACCTTCGCCCCAGGCACCTCAGGCCCTGCCCCAGTCACCCCTGCTGCCCTCATTGAGGAGGCCATTGACCTCCTCAGGTCACTCACTGTTGGGCAGTCTACCATTTTGAATGCCATCCAGAGTGTAGAAAGGCAGTTGCAACAAACCAATGCATTCCTGGAGGGCATTCATTCCGGTCAGGCAGCCCTTCACAGAGCCTTTCAAACTCTGGCCTCCACACTGATGGCAGCCATTGTCCCTGTGTCTAGCCTCCCCCCTCCAACTTCCTCCACCCAGACCCAATCCCCTGTACCTCTGCCTATCCCGAGCACACCATCAGACCAGCCTGCACACACCTCACCACACAAGGGAAGCACAGGCAAACATAAGCACCACACATCACACAGGCACTCACGCAAGCATCACACACATGCAGACACACCAAAATCCACTGCCTCCACTGTGTCCCCCTCCTCGTCGTCTCCCTCTTCCCTCCCAGTCTTGTCTACACACACACCTGCATGCACTACCTCTACAGCCAATACGTCCCTCACCAGCACACCCACCAGCAGACCCCGCTCACGTGCAGTCACCACCCCCCTACCATTCACACGTCCCCTGTGTCCTCTCCCAGTGTGTCTGTGATGCCCCCTCCGAAGATACACAAACGCAGGCACCCCCCCCAACAGTCATCCACCTCACGACAGCCTCCAGCGAATGCACCTGCACCCAAAGTCACCAAACGTACACCTCCTACTACCACCACCTCTTCCTCCACTCCCAAACCCCCTCCAGCTACCCGTCCCAGTGTGTCCAAAATAATTTTCCTGTCCAGCCTTGACCTTTTTCCCACACCTCCCCCACCCCGTCCATCTCAGAGGTCACGTACTAGCACCTCAGCCACAACATCTCTGGGACCTGTAGTCACAGGTATGTGGAGTGCACCGGCCACCAGGACAGCCAGTGTGTCACGGAGCCACAGCACAGCCAGTCCCCCCCCCCTGTGAAGCACCAGAAGTTGGCCAGTGCCCGGCGGGAGAGGCGGAAGTCTCCAGCCACCCAAGCCGCTCCCAGGGGTCACGGTGGGAGTGTGGACTCAGCTGTAACACCTCCCAAGGTGGGGAAGGGCCACAAGAAACCCGGCAAGTCTGGGAAGAGCAGCACGGCGGAGAAGACCGCCATCATCCCCGCTGCCCAGGAGGGCTCCGCCAGTCCCATCCCCGCTGTCCAGGAGGCCACCGCCAGCCCCATCCCCGCTGCCCAGGAGGCCACTGCCAGCCCCAGCCCAGCTGCCCAGGAGGGCCCCGCCAGCCACAGCCCAGCTGCCCAGGAGGGCCCCGCCAGCCACAGCCCAGCTGGGCCATGAAGGACCGCCAGCACAAGACCCGCTGGGCCATGAAGGCCCACCAGCACATGACCCGCTGGGCCATGAAGGACCGCCAGCACAAGACCCGCTGGGCCATGAAGGACCACCAACTCAAGCACCGCTGAACAGGGCACCGCCAACGCAAGCACCGCTGAACAGGGCAAGCACCGCTGAACAGGGCACCGCCAACTCAAGCACTGCTGAACAGGGCAAGCACCACTGAACAGGGCACTGCCATCTCAAGCACCGCTAGTCCATAAGTGGCTGGGGCACTGACGCAACTGGGACCGTCACGGGTGAGTGATGCACTCTGGGCACCAGTCCCCCTCCAGAACCAGTGGACACATGCATCCACTACCTCTGTCCTTAACAGGATGAAGCACTCTGGGCACCAGTCCCCCTCCAGAACCAGTGGAGACATGTATCCACTACCTCTGTCCTTCACAGGATGAAGTACTCTGGGCACCAGTCCCCCTCCAGAACCAGTGGAGACATGCATCCACTACCTCTGTCCTTCACAGGATGAAGCACTCTGGGCACCAGTCCCCCTCCAGAACCAATGGAGACTGTTATCCACTTGAGAGACTGTGGCTTTGCACTCCCCAGGATGCAGCAGTGGGCAAACCACCCACTGTAGAGACTTGAGATACTGTGGCTTTGCACTCCCCAGGATACAGCAGTGGGCATGGAGCCCCCTCGTGGATCTGGCGTCGTGCACTCATCCGGCTGAGGTGCCCCCCCTTCCCTTCCCCCTGAGGTGCCTGTTGTATTTTGATCTGATGAACCTGCAGTGTTCTCTCTGTTTTGATCTGGTATCGAGTGTGGGCCTCGCCCATGCATTTTGGGCCCAGTGGTCCACAGACTATGAATGGTGCAATACCTACACTACTATTCTTGGTGTATATTTTTCCGTACTGCATTTTCATATATTACAATGATTACCTTAATTTCCTTTTGTCTTTGCATTCTACTGAGGGGGTTGGGGGGTGTAACTATAATGTATAGATATGTATTAGTGTGTGTGTCGTAGTGGGTGAGGGTGGGGGTGGGGGTGTTGCGTGTGTGTGTCCCTATTTTTTGCCTCCCCTGTGTCGTAGGTGCAGTACTCACCGTGGTCTTCGCCGCCGGCGTTGGTGCTCCTGGTACAGGAGCAGGAAGACTATCGCAGGTAGGATTTGGAGTTCCGGGTCCATGGTGTCCTCCTTCCTCGTGGAGTGTGTAGAGGTGAGCGTTTTCCCTTCGAAATCCTGTTTCCACCGTGTTTTTATCTGCGGTGAATCCGCCCCGGAAAAGGTGGCAGATTGGCCTGTCATAATATTGTGGGCGGTACATTGTCCTCCGCCTGTCTGTTGGCGGTGACCGCTGCGCTGTTTGTTTGTACCGCCGTGGCGGTAGGAGTGTTAAAGTGGCTGTCTTTGTTGGCGGTTTCCGCCACGGTCGTAATTCCAAAATGTTTACCACCGGCCTGTTGGCGGTCTTACCGCCGCTTTAACACCGTCCGCCAGGGTTGTAATGACCACCTAAGTGTTTTGCTTTACTTTTGCCTGACCCAAAATGCACACACTGAAAGGAGGCAAAAAGATTCTCTGAAATGTACTTCTTAATCTGAAGAAGACATTTATTATAGCTTTTCGCAAGGCTCATGAAGGAAGGCTTGGATAGCCAAAAGGGTACTTTTAAAATGTGCAACAATGAAGTAAGACCATGTACAAGAATCTTCAATATATAAACAGCAAATATATACATGCAAGGATACAAACACTTTTATATATTCGTACACAATGCAAAGCAAATAATTAATTAAAAAATGCATCACCGTAGGGCCTGTCAGGTGCTTCATCTTTCTCCTGCCAGCAAGCAGATGACCCCATTCGACTGAGAGAAAGAGAGAACTTTACCCTCACGGGAAATATATATATCAGGCGCTCGACGTCTAAAATCCTGATTGAGGTCTCTGAATGTCCCACTGTCGATCTGGGTCTCTTATATATTTTAAACAAATGAGGAAAGAGCTTTAATGGAAAAGCCCCTCCCACTGCGCAAGAAGTATTAAAAAATGCTGGCTATTTTAGGTCAGCTTTGAAAGAAACACTCCGGGACTTGGACAAAATCCCGAGGTATCTTTCCCAAAAACCACAACATTCCCTGCTGTACCATAAACATCATTCTAGTACATTATTATCTCGCTAACTGACTCCTCCACCTTAAGTCCTAGCTCTTCAGTGAGAAAACGAACAAGCAGAATAGAAAACATGTTGCATAACATATTTGTATGGAAATCTACTCGGACCTTTAACATGGCAGCGAAGCTAAGGCTTAGCTGAATACAAAATGGAGTCTGTAACTGGTGACCACTAATGTAACGGTGGACAGCTAAGCCAAGTTCAAAGTGGTGCGACATGAAGTCAGGGTCAAAAATACAAATATCACTACAGCGACTAAGGGGGTCATTACAACATTGCCGCCCACCAAGCTGTAACCGGCCATGCGGCGGGCAATGCGGCCGCACTCCCGCGGTGCCCATTATAACATCCCCGCTGGGCGCAAACATAGTTTACGCCCGCCGGCCCAGCGGGGATGCGGCCGCAACATAGGAGCCGGCTCCTAATGGAGCCGACGGTGTTGCGGCCGTGCGACGGGTGCAGTTGCACCCGTCACGCTTTTCACTGTCTGCTATGCAGACAGTGAAAAGCTGCATGGGGCCCTGTTAGGGGGCCCCTGCACTGCCCATGCCAGTGGTATGGGCAGTGCAGGGGCCCCGAGGGGCCCCAGGACTCCCCTTACCGCCAGCCTCTTCCTGGCAGTGCAAACCGCCAGAAACAGGCTGGCGGTAGGGAAGTCATAATAACCAGAGCAGCGCTGCCCTCGCGGATTATCACCGCCGCAGTCGAAATACGGGTCTCGCCACTTTAGCCCAGACCGCCAGGGTCGTAATGACCCCCTAAGTCTGCACGGTAATCAGTGATTATAGCATACCTTAGTGATAAACAATTCCCTTTAGTCTTTTGCAAACAAATGTCTCCAATAAACCCTACCCATTTACGCCATTTTCCCACTTTCATAACAGTGTAAACTCTTTTGTGATCAATGTTTGTTCACCTAATAGAAAAATGCAGCACAATAATGATTTTGCTCAAATCTGACCGAAATATTTAACAATATCTCTTGAGCATAAACCCTCAAAGGTTTTCCAAACAAAAACACATGTTCCCACAATAATGTAAAAAAGTTGTGGTTGTTCGAGGTACTGTAAGGCTAAGAGGGCAAGCATGTTTGAAAAATGACATACTAATATTTGCTAAAATCATCCAGTGACTTCCCTGGAGCCACTGACTAAGTATCTCCCTGTAGGAGGCTGGCCTGGCTTATAGTGGATACCCTGTGGTACTTACACCCTGTGCCAGGTCCAGTTATCCGTTATTAGTAGAATAGAGGTGTTTCTGGCAGCTTAGGCTGATAGAAGGTAACTATGGCAAAGCAGCTTAGGCTGAACTAGGAGACATGCAAAGCTCCTACTATACCACTTATATCATATGCACAATATCATAAGAAAACACAATACCCGGAGATACTAAAAAATAAAGGTACTTTATTTTTATGACAATATGCCACAGGTATCTCAGTACCCTCAGTAAGAAGGTAAGTAATATACACAAGTTTTATGTACACAAACCCAAAACAGGTAAGTAAGAGTCAGAAAAGTAATGCAAACAGTGTAGAATTACAATAGATTGCAATAGGCAGACATAGGTCTAGGGGCATCACAAACCATATACTCCAAAAGTGGAATGCGAATCACAAATGGACCCCAGACCTATGGGAGCCTGTAGAGGGTCACTGGGACTGTAAGAAAACAGTCAGGGTGTCCAAGATACCACACCCCAAGACCCTGAAAAGTAGAAGTAAAGTACACCTACTACTCCAAAAGAGTACAATAGTCGTGATAGGGGGATTCTGCAAGAACAACAAACACCAGCAAGGCACTGAAGGTGGATTCCTGGACCTGAGAACCTGCAAGGCAAGGGGACCAAGTCCAAGAGTCACGATAGTGTCAGGGGGGGGGCAGGAGCCCAGAAAACCCCGGATGAAGGTGCAAGGAAGCTGCCTCTGGGTGGAAGAAGCTTAGAATTCTGCAACAACAAAGAGGACTAGGAACTTCTTCTTTGGATGGAAGATGTCCCACGTCAGGATGAAGGTTGCAGAAGTGTTCCCACGCAGAAATACCAAATAGCCTTGCTAGCTGCAATGGTCATGGCAGAGGTTTTTGGGTGCTGCTGGGGACCAGGAAGGACCAGGATGTTGCCCTTTGGAGGAGGAGACAGAGGGGGCGCTCAGCAACTCAGAGAGCCCCCACAGAAGCAGGCAGCACCTACAGAAGTACCCAAACAGGCACTTAGAAGATTTGTATTGTATTGTATTGTAATCGTATTTATATAGCGCTTACTACCCCTGATGAGGAGTCGAAGCGCTTTTCGATGAGTAGCACGCTACTCTGGAACCCAACAAGAATTAGTGATGGATTAGTATCGTTAAATAATGAGTACAGTTTTACTATTATTTTTTTGAGCCGCGGATATGAGAGTTTGTTAGCTAGATTGACTGGAGTAATGGAGGGGTGGAGGATGAAAGAAATCCAGAAGTGTTAATTGGGAGTATATCCTTCATTTACTCAACCCAAAGGCTTGGGATGAGTAAAGGGAGGCAGAGGGGGGAAGAGTATGTGGAAGGGTTAGGGAGAGCATAGTAGCAGGGTGAGATAAATGCAGGAGAATTTAGTAGGGTTGTGTGGGAGGTCACAGTAGTAGAGTGAGGTTTGGTGAGTTAGATGTGGAAGTGGAGGGAAGAGCTTAGGCAGAGTTATTTAGGAGATGAAAGTAGTAGAATGGATTTGGGATGAGTCAGAATGAGAATGGAGGATAGTTTGATAGAGACATGACATATGATGATGAGTAGATAAGTGTGATAAGATGAGAGCAGGAATTCATAGATATCTAGTATAACAACCCACCCAGGAGCCATGCAATGATCCACGAACATGCCAAGCACAGAAACAACATATACAGATACATACATATATATATATATATATATATAGATATATATATATATACACACACACATACACACGAATACACACACATATGCACATACAATACATAATTAGAACCATGGGTAAAAAATACTTAGTCAAACAGGTTTAAAGAGTGTGTGTGTATTTTATTGTTATGACATAGTAGCAATACATATTTTCTAAAGAAACTTTAAATAAATAGAAATATACATATAATCTGAAAAACATATTTATCAACATATGCATATGCAGTTCATGGTTGTTTGAATATGGTGGTTATGAAGGAAAGAGACAACTCTTGAGTAGTTTTCTGAAGACACGAAAGTTATCTGTGGCTCTTATAGTTGGGGGTAATGAATATCATAGTTTGGCTACTTGGACGGAGAAGGATGTACCACCTATAGTCTTTTTCTTGTATGGTGGTGTTCTAAGGCGGGGTGCCAATCTTGAGCGGAGGGTTCTTTGTTGGAAGTATTTGGTAATTTTCTTTCTGATAAAAAGCGGTCCTGTTCCATGTATAGCTTTGTGAGTGATACAAAGCAGCTTGAAAGTGCATCTTCTGGCAACCGGTAACCAGTGTAGTGGTCTCAAGGCAGGGGAGATGTGAGCTTGCGGCTTTATATGTAATAGTAGCCTGGCTGTGGAATTCTGGATACGTTGTAGTTTTTTCATAACAGATAGAGATGATCCATGGTAGAGGCTATTGGCATAATTCAGTTTGGATAGTAAAAGCGAGATAGTAGCTTGCACCTTGTGTGGAAATCCGGGGGAAGATGCGTCGTAAAGCCTTCAAGGTGATGAAGCTTGTGCATGATAATTTGTCTAATTGGGCATTCATAGTTAACTTGGAATCCATGGTGATTCCTAAGTTTTTAACTTCCTTGGATAATTGAGGAGGTGGTCCGAGATTGTCAGGCCAGACGCACAGAGGGTCATAATTTTTCCAGTCACCACATATGAGAATTTCTGTTTTGGAGGTATTTAGTTTGAGATGGCTCCAGGTCACCCACTGATCAACGGCTCTGAGACAACTGAAGATTTGTGAGTTTTCAATGTTTTTGGGGCATTCTAATTTAAGTAGTATTTGTGTGTCTTCTGCATAGTTGTAGCATGTGAGATGGAAATCATTGTTCAGTTCTGGTAAAGATATCATGTAGATGTTGAAAAGCAAAGGTGAGATGATTGACCCTTGGGGGACCTCTGCTTTTGTGAGGTAGGGTTCGGACGAGAAGGGGGGTGAGTGGATGATATTCAATCTTTTTGAAGATAGGAAGTAATCCAGTCAAGAGCAATCCCTTGTATGTCGTCTTTGGGGAGTCTTTAAGTTAGGGTGTCATGGTCAACCGCATCAAAGGCAGCTGAGAGGTCCAAGAGAAGTAGTGCAGCAACTCCATTTTGGTCGACTGTGCTTTTAAGATCGTCCCAGATTGCCATGAGTGCTGATTCAGTGCTTCTTCCTGGGCGGAATCCAGTTTGGAAGTCTGAAAGTATAGAATTGTCTTAAATGAATTGTGACATCTGGGCAAATGCTGCTCTTTCTATCAATCTGCCCAGGAAAGGTCCATTTGTGATTGGTCTGTAGTTGTTGGGGTCTTGCGGGTCTAGGTTTGTTTTCTTTAATAGAGGTCGTATGTATGCCTTTTTCAGGTCTACAGGAAAAGTTCCTGAAGTTAAAGAGTTGTTGATGATTCTTCTTATAGGTGTGGCAGCAGAAATAGATAGAAGAATGTTCTTGAAGATTTGTGGTGGGCAAGGGTCAGAAGGGCAACCAGAAGGTCTGCTTGCTTTGACCAAATCCATAAATTCATCCTGGAATATTTGTTTGAAGGACTGTAGAGGTTGGGTTGGTTTATTCTTAAAGGGTATTTTAGGAAAGGGGTTGGTGCTGATGGTTTTCTTTTGTTTTAAATAGGAGTCTAATGTGTCTGCCTTGGTTGTGTAGTGAGTTGCCAATTTGTTTGTGAAATCTTGAGTAGTGGGATGACTTCCTTCCATGCATGTAGGTTTTCGAAATTCATTGAGAATTTTATAAAATTCCTTGGTTGTAGATTGAGCGTTTTGAATTCTGTCTGAGTAGTATCTTTTTTTAGCTTTTTTTGATTGATGATTTGTATATCCTGTTAAGTTTGTGTAGCTGCAGTTTGTCTTGACTGTTGTTTGTTTTGAGCCAGGTCCGCTGCAACTTTCTGATTTGTTGCTTTATCTTTTTAAGTTCTGTGTTTCTCCAAGGTGTTGGTCTTCTTTTGTCGTGTTTAGTTTTTCTGAGTGGTATTAGGACATCAAAAGCTTCCTGTAGCCACTCATAAAGTTTTGGCACACAATTAATTGTATCTAGATCTATGTTTGCTCTTAGTTGTGTTTCTAAGTGATCCAAATTGAGTTTGCTCCATGGTCGATTGGTGTATGTATGTAAGTAGTTGTGGGGTGTGTTGATTTGTGGAGTTGTATGTCGGAAAGTTATCATATGGTGGTCTGAGCAGGTGATTGGCGTAATGCTAAAAATAGTAACTAGTTCAGGCTTAGCAAAAATGACATCTAGGATGTGACCAGCGATGTGTGTGGGATTGTGTACAAACTGATGTAGGTTAAATGCGACTAGTCCAGTGGTGATAGCTTTTGGATGGGGCATATTGGGTTTGTCAAACCAAATGTTTAAATCCCCAAGAATGCATAGATTGGAGTATAGTGTAATAAGGTTTGAGACTGTGTCTAGAAAAGCATCTGGGAAAGTGGAGTTGTTAGGTGGAGGTCTGAAAAGGAGGAGACCGCCATAACACCGCCGCTGGCGCGGGAAACCGCCACGGTCATTCTGACCCGCAACAGGCAAACCGCCAAAAACCCAACATCCACAAAAGTCCGCCACACCAACGGCCAGCGAAAAACTGGCAATGACCAAACCTCCACCGTCACGCCAACAGAAATACACCCATTCCATTCCGACCCACGAATCCACGCGGCGGTCTTTCAACTGCGGTATTCCATTGGCGGTACACACCGCCGCGGTCAAAATACACACACAGCTCCAAAACACTGCCACATTGGACATTTTGAAATACACACACCTGATACACATACAAACACCACTCCCACACACCCAACACAATATCAAACACACACCCACATCACCCACAAACCCCTATGACCACCATTTATTGACTAAGGCCAGAGAGAGACACCACCAGCTAGTACAGAGCATTCACAGGCACATTACACCATCACTCACACAACATCCACACACAAAACACCACACACCACCACACTCACCACACTCATCACCACAAACACCACCCCACACCTCATCCACACCACCCCATGGCACCCCAAAGACACCCCAGGTTTTCAGACGCTGAACTCAGGGTCATGGTGGAGGAAATAGTTTGGGTAGAGCCCCAGCTCTTCGGGACACAGGTGCAGAACACCACCATTGCCAGGAAGATGGAGCTATGGCAAAGAATAGTGGACAGGGTCAACGCTGTGGGTCAGCATCCACGAAATCGGGACGACATCAGGAAGCGGTGGAAAGACCTTCGGGGGAAGGTGCGTTCCATGGTACCCAGACACAACATCGCGGTGCAGAAGACTGGCGGCGGACCCCCACCTCAACCCCCAGAATTTACAACATGGGAGGAACAGGTCTTGGCGATCCTGCATCCTGAGGGCCTCGCAGGAGTAGGCGGAGGAATGGACTCTGGTAAGTCTAATCTCAACTACTTCATCCCCCCCACCCACCGGCATGCCAAATCATACCCCCACCCTCCCCCCCACCCCCATCACACATCCTCCTTGCTAAGGTCTCACCATCACAACGCACCCATCCCAACACCAAGCCCTGCATGCGACCACAAACCATGGACATCCATCACCTAAGCATGCCCACTGCACATACCCATCCCCCCCCATACCACAGTCACAACAGCCCCCACAAGGGAATGCCAGCACTGGGGTACACGGGCACCCACCCATTGCACGCTATGGCACACACAGAAGCTATAACCATACTCTTATACCCCTGCAGGACCCGAACGCCACGACACCGCCCAGGAGGGTCCAGAAATGTCCATTCCACCCCCAGAAGAGGCCCACAGTGATGACAGCAGCTCTGTCTCCCTGGACCCAGATGACCAGCCCCACCCATCGGGGACCTCGGGACAGTCGGTTCCCCTCAGACAGCTACAGGCCACAGCAGACCTACCACCCTCTGGGAACACCAGCACAGCACCCACCCAGTGGGCCCATGCCTCTGTCTCCAGGACACGTCAAGCAGCGGTGTGTCCACCACTACAGGGCACCCAGGTTAACCCACCACCCCAACAACAACAGGGACCTGGGGGCAGTGGTAGTGGGCACACAGTCCAGGGGACAGAGGCCCAGGGAAACAGGGGAACTGGGAGGGCTACTGTGCGACAGGGGGGGGACAGGCCCAGGGAACCCACTCTCCACGAGGCCCTATCCTCCATCATGGGAGCATACCACCACTCCCAGGAGACGATGGCGACGGTCCTGGCAAGGTTCCAGGAGATCCAGGTACTGCAGGAGGAACAGTTTATGGGGTTCAGGGAAGAACTCAGAAACATCAGTTCCGCAATGGGCACCATCGTTGTGGCTCTCAATCAGATTGTCAGCACATTGCGGGACCATGTGGCACCACAAAGGGCCCCTGTCACTAGCATGGACCAAGAACAGGCTACCACCTCCGCCGGCGCTAGTGGACAGGAGGCCCGACACAAGAACAACAGGCCACCAGAACCCCACCCCCTGCAGAAGGAGAACCACCCCGCAAGTGGGGCCTGAGATCTAGGAAGAAGACAGAGTAGGATGCCAAGACCCCCGCCAGGAAAGGATACCCCCTGATTGTCATCCCACTGTCCCACATTGTCACCCTGTCCAACCTTAAACTGCCCCTGCTCCACCTTCCACAGGCATATGGACAATGCACCTGTGAGACTGAAAATCTGGACTCTGCTATGGACATTCCTCCACCATCACCCATCACCGAATTGCAACCATTACCCAAAATTGAGCACTTTAATAAACACACTTATTGCACAAAAATAATCTGGAGTCTGCCTGTATTTTTGAACAAATGTATTACACAGAACCGTGCCAAAATGTCCAGTTACATTGTGATGACAACATACCACTGTCACACAGCTGTAGTCCATGGGGAAACAAAGCAGAGGTCACGGAGTGGGGCCCACATCTCTGAAATTGGAAGGGAAAGTCACAACTCAGTTAACATACACTGGGGGGAAACTCAGACAGTAGAGAGGCAGGAGACTTTAAGTAAATGTAAAATGCTGATGTTGATTCTTACCTGTATGTCATTGAAAATACTGCTGTATTACTGTGTCTCTGTTGTCTGTGTCGTCCTCTTCGTCTTCCTCCTCTTCACTCTCCGCAGGCTCCACAGCTGCCACAACACCACCATCTGGACCATCCTCCTGCAGGAAAGGCACCTGGCGTCGCAAAGCCAGGTTGTGAAGCATACAGCAGGCCACGATGATATGGCACACCTTCTTTGGTGAGTACATTAGGGATCCACCTGTCATATGGAGGCACCTAAACCTGGCCTTCAGGAGGCCGAAGGTCCGCTCGATCACCCTCCTAGTACGCCCATGGGCCTCATTGTACCGTTCCTCTGCCCTTGTCCTGGGATTCCTCACTGGGGTCAGTAGCCATGACAGGTTGGGGTAACCAGAGTCACCAATTAGCCACACACGGTGTCTCTGAAGTAGTTCCATCACTTAAGGGATGCTTCTATTTCGCATGATGTACGCGTCATGCACTGACCCAGGGAACTTGGCATTTACATGGGAGATGTACTGGTCAGCCAAACAGACCACCTGGACATTCATGGAATGATAACTTTTTCTGTTCCTGTACACCTGTTCACTCGTGCTGGTGGGGACCAAAGCAACATGTGTCCCATCAATTGCACCAATGATGTTGGGAATATGTCCAAGCGCATAGAAATCACCCTTCACTGTAGCCAAATCGCCCACCTCAGGGAAAACAATGTAGCTCCGCATGTATTTCAGCAGGGCAGACAACACTCTGGACAACACCTTGGAAAACATAGGTTGAGACATCCTGGATGAAATGGCCACTGTTGTTTGAAATGACCCACTTGCCAAAAAATGGAGTACTGACAGAACCTGCACAAGAGGGGGGATCCCTGTGGGTTGGCGGATGGGTGACATCAGGTCTGGCTCCAGCTGGGCACACAGTTTCTGTATAGTGGCTCTGACAAGCCTGTATGTCAGTATGACATGTCTTTCTTCCATTGTCGACAGGTCCACCAGTGGACTGTACACGGGAAGATTCCTCCATCTCCTTGCAAGTCCCAGCGGACGGTGCCTAGGAAGGACAACATGGAGCACAGAGTCAATCAACCCACAGGTACGTTCCCACAGCTTGCACAGTACACGATTCTCAATGCATTGAATGGCTTGTATGAGTGTTGATGCAAGGCCTAGGCATGTGTGACGCAGTAGAAATTAAGATATGGGGGCCCTTGAAATGGCGGCTGCCTGACCTGTGAAGTGCGACAGTGGGATGTGAGGTCAATGCGCTGGCGTGGCACACCGTGGTGGTAGGCGGTCGAAGACCGCGGCGCAAAGCTGCATTGGTTAACATTGAACCCTATGGGTTTCAGGAGCCAATGACGATGTGCGCCGGCGGTCGCAGTACGCCCCACCGCGGTACGCACCAGCGCGGGCGTGACCGCCATTTTCTATCTGCTTAATCACTCGATACCTGATCATCCACAGGAGAGGACCTATACTGCAAGTGCTGCTGTGACCTCGGTCTGGAAGATACAATGGCTGCTGCGACTGAGGAAAGGGCCCCTGCCTTCACTTCTGAAGAATTGGAGAAACTCGTGGATGGGGTCCTCCCCCAGTATGCGCTACTCTACGGTCCTCCAGACCAACAGGTAAGTACACTGGGACCATGCTTTGTGGCCAATGCCTGGGTTGAGTGGGGTGAATGAAAGATGGTGGGGAGGGGAGCGAATGAGGCATGCATCAAACAACAGATGAGAGCATGTGCCACATGGCAAGGGTGGGGATGGGGGGCCACTCACATCGAGCATGCAGAAGGTGATGATTTTTTATTTTCTCCCCCTGTACACGTCACATTGGTCAGCGCCCATCAGAAAATCGACATTTGGCGTGCCATCGCCAAGGACGTCAGGACCCTGGGTGTCCACAACAGACGGGGCACCCACTGCCGGAAGAGGTGGGAGGACATCCACCGCGGGAGCAGGAAGACCGCGGAGGCTCTGCTGGGGATGGCCTCCCAACGTAGGAGGGGTGCCAGTCGTACCTTGACCCCCCTGATGTCCCGGATCCTGGCGGTGGCCTACCCCGATTTAGATGGGCGCGTGAGGACATCACAGCAGACACAAGGGGCTGAGTACAAGCACATTCTGCTGATTTTGCGCACATTGGAGGTGTCTGGGTGGGGGAGGAGGGCTGTGGGTATCCCTAGGCCAGAGCGATTTCTGTAGGCTAGGCCCCTCCGTTAGGCATGGCCCTGTGCCCCCACCCCCCACCTCTGTAGGTTGCCTAGTACAGCTATTCATGGCCCTGTGTCACCTATGTGTGGAGTTGTCGTCCATAGGCTTGTAGGCCATGTCCCACGGATTGAGTAGTGTACCCCAAGTGCGCGGCGTAGTGCAGGGGGCTTTGTGTCTGTCCTCTCCGCCAACGGTGTCGCCAATGCATGCACTCAACATGTCTTTGTTTCTCCACCCCCCCTTTTTTGGTGGTCTTCCTGTTCATGTGTGCATTAGCATCATCAGGCGGAGGAGAAGTGGCATCGGAGCACGAGGGAGCTGCATCTCACATGGCCATGGAGGGCCATGCAACTGATTCGGATTTCACCAGTGAGACGGAGGGCGAGGGGAGCTCCACAGCCGGGACACGTGGTGACACCAGCGACACAGACACGTCCTCGGAAGGGAGCTCCCTTGTGGTGGCAGCAACATCCGTGCCCACCGCAACAACAGGTACAGCCGCCACCCAACGCACCAGCTCCGCCCTCCCAGCAGCCCCTCAGCATTCGCCCCGTGCCCGCTCACCCAGGAAGGTGGGCATCTCCTTCGCCCCAGGCACCTCAGGCCCTGCCCCAGTTACCCCTGCTTCCCTCAGTGAGGAGGTCATTGACCTCCTGAGGACGCTCATTGTTGGGCAGTCTACCCTTTTGAATGCCATCCAGGGTGTAGAAAGGGAGGTGCACCGGAGTAATGTATACCTGGAGGGCATTCATTCGGGTCAGGCTGCCCATCAGCGATCGTTCAACGCTCTGGCCTCAGCACTGCCGGCAGCCATTGTCCCTGTCTCCTGCCTCCCTCCTCCAACTTCCTCAACCCAGTCCCACTCCCCTGTACCTCTGCCTATCCCAGACACACCTACAGACCAGCCTGCACACACCTCAACACCCAAGAGAAGCTCATCCAGACATAAGCACCACACATCACACAAGCATTCACCCAAGCAACATCCACATGCAGACATGCCAACAGCCACTGCTTCCTCTGTGTCCCCCTCCTCCTCGTCTCCCTCCTCCCTCCCTGTGATGTCTCCACTCACACTTGCATGCACAACATCTTCAGCCACTATGTCCATCATCAGCACACCCACCAGAACACTCCGCACACGTGCAGTCACCACCTCCACTACCATTTACACGTCCCCTGTGTCCTCTCCCAGTGTGTCTGTCACCCCCTCTTCCAAACCACACAAACGCAGGCAGGCAGCCACCCACCCAACAGCCATCCACCTCACGACAGCCTCCAGCACAAGCACCTGCACCCAAAGACACCAGACTTCACTCTCCTACAACCACATCCTCTTCCTCCACTCCCATACCCACTACAACTACCCGTCCCTGTCTTTCTAAATTTATTTTCCTTTCCAACCTTGACCTCTTTCCAACAACTGACCCACCCCCTCCATCTCATAAGACTCCAATCAGCACCTCAGCCACCACAAAACCTGGACCTACAAAGAAAATAGTCCAAGGATTTTTGAGTCCACCACCTTCAAGGCCAGCTACTTTGGCTAGGAGTAAAGAGACGGCCAGCCCACCTGGCACACCGCCAAAGGGAGGAAAGGGCCACAGACGAGCAGGGAAGGGTGGCAAGGGCAGCACGCCCGACAAGTCCGGCAGCAGGCGAGCTGCCCAGGAGGGCCCCACCAGCCCCATTCCAGGTGTGCAGGAGGACACCCACGGGCCTGGGACGGCAGCACAGGAGGGCCCGCAAGCGAGAAGACAGATGTGCACGAAGGGCCTGGCAGCCACATGTCAGGTGGCGAGTGAAATCCATGTAATGGCTGGATCTGGTGACCTGGACACACATGTCAAGCACCGCTGAACAGGGCCCTTCAAGTCAAGCACCGCTGAACAGGGCCCTTCAAATCAAGAACCGCTGAACAGGGCACCGCCGTCTCAAGAACCGCTGAACAGGGCCCTTCAAGTCAAGAACCACTGAACAGGGCACCGCCGTCTCAAGAACCGCTGAACAGGGCCCTTCAAGTCAAGCACCGCTGAACAGGGCCCTTCAAGTCAAGCACCGCTGAACAGGGCCCTTCAAGCCAAGCACCGCTGAGCAGGGCACCGCCGTCTCAAGAACCGCTGAACAGGGCCCTTCAAGTCAAGCACCGCTGAACAGGGCCCTTCAAGTCAAGAACCGCTGAACAGGGCACCGCCGTCTCAAGAACCGCTGAACAGGGCCCTTCAAGTCAAGAACCGCTGAACAGGGCCCTTCAAGCCAAGCACTGCTGAACAGGGCACCGCCGTCTCAAGCACCGCTGAACAGGGCCCTTCAAGTCAAGACCTGCTGAACAGGGCACCGCCGTCTCAAGAACCGCTGAACAGGGCCCTTCAAGTCAAGAACCGCTGAACAGGGCACCGCCGTCTCAAGCACCGCTGAACAGGGCCCTTTAAGTCCAGCACCGCTGAACAGGGCCCTTCAAGTCAAGCACCGCTGAACAGGGCCCTTCAAGTCAAGCACCGCTGAACAGGGCCCTTCAAGCCAAGCACCGCTGAACAGGGCACCGCCGTCTCAAGCACCGCTGAACAGGGCCCTTCAAGTCAAGAACCGCTGAACAGGGCACCACCGTCTCAAGAACCGCTGAACAGGGCCCTTCAAGTCAAGCACAGCTGAACAGGGCCCTTCAAGTCAAGAACCGCTGAACAGGGCACCGCCGTCTCAAGAACCGCTGAACAGGGCACCGCCGTCTCAAGAACCGCTGAACAGGGCCCTTCAAGTCAAGAACTGCTGAACAGGGCCCTTCAAGCCAAGCACTGCTGAACAGGGCACCGCCGTCTCAAGCACCGCTGAACAGGGCCCTTCAAGTCAAGAACCGCTGAACAGGGCACTGCCGTCTCAAGAACCGCTGAACAGGGCCCTTCAAGTCAAGAACCGCTGAACAGGGCACCACCGTCTCAAGCACCGCTGAACAGGGCCCTTCAAGTCAAGCACCGCTGAACAGGGCCCTTCAAGTCAAGCACCGCTGGACAGGGCCCTTCAAGTCAAGAACCGCTGAACAGGGCACCGCCGCCTCAAGAACCACTGAACAGGGCCCTTCAAGTCAAGAACCGCTGAACAGGGCACCGCCGTCTCAAGCACCGCTGAACAGGGCCCTTCAAGTCAAGCACCGCTGAACAGGGCCCTTCAAGCCAAGCACCGCTGAACAGGGCACTGCCGTCTCACGCACCGCTGAACAGGGCCCTTCAAGTCAAGAACCGCTGAACAGGGCACCGCCGTCTCAAGAACCGCTGAACAGGGCCCTTCAAGTCAAGCACCGCTGAACAGGGCCCTTCAAGTCAAGAACTGCTGAACAGGGCACCACCGTCTCAAGAACCGCTGAACAGGGCCCTTCATCTCAAGCACCGCTCCGCTGGGCACCGCCGTCTCTGCACCGCTCCGCTGGGCCCTTCACCTCAAGCACCGCTCCGCTGGGCACCGCCGTCTCTGCACCGCTCCGCTGGGCCCTTCAACTCAAGCACCGCTCGGCTGGGCACCGCCGTCTCTGCACCGCTCCGCTGGGCCCTTCAACTCAAGCACCTCTCCGCTGGGCACCGCCGTCTCTGCACCGCTCCGCTGGGCCCTTCATCTCAAGCACCGCTCCGCTGGGCACCGCCGTCTCTGCACCGCTCCGCTGGGCCCTTCATCTCAAGCACCGCTCCGCTGGGCACCGCCGTCTCAAGCACCGCTGGCCCATTGGCAGAAGGGGCAGGCCCGCATCTGTGTCGGGCAGGGCTGCACGAAGCACTCTGGGCACCATGCCTCCTCCAGAACCAGTGGAGTCTGTAATCCACTTGTGAGACTGTGGCTTTGCACTCCCCAGGATAGCACAGTGGGCAATCCACCCACTGTAGAGACTTGTGAGACTGTGGCTTTGCACTCCCCAGGATGGCACAGTGGGCAATCCACCCACTGTAGAGACTTGTGAGACTGTGGCTTTGCACTCCCCAGGATTGAACAGTGGCCATGGAGGCCCCTCGTGGATCTGGCGTTGTGGACTCATCTGGCTGAGGTGCCCCCTCTTCCATTCCCCCTGAGGTGCCTGTAGTTTTGCTATCTGATGCCCCTGCAGTGTTCTCTCCATTGGAGTCGGGTATCCTGTGTGGGCTTTGCCCATGTGTTTAGGCCCATTGGCCCACGAACAATGGCTGATACCCAATTTGGACAGGACAATTTACATATGTATATATAGTTATAGATGTTTGATATATTTTTTTACTTAGCCGTACAATATACTTCAAATTTCATGGTCATTTTATTTTGTCTTTGCTTTCTTCCAGGGGGTTTGGGGGTGTCACTCTGAGTTGTTGCTCTGCATTGATGTGTATGTAGTTGTGGGTGAGGGTGAGGGTGGGTGTGTCGCGTATGTGTGTCCCCGTAATTTTTTGCCTCCACCCTCCCCTGTGTCGTAGGTGCAGTACTCACTGTTGTCTTCTGCGCCGGCGTTCATGCTCCTGGTAGAGGAGCAGGAAGACAATAGCTGGTAGGATGTGTAGTTCGGGTTCCATGCTGTCCAGATTCCTCGTGGAGTGTGTAGAGGTGAGCGTTTTCCGTTCGTAATGGCTGTTTCCGGCGTGTTTTTATCAGCGGGGCTACCGCCCCGGAAAAGGTGGCGGATTAGTGGGTTGTGATAGGGTGGGCGGTACATTCTCTCCCGCCTGTCTGTTGACGGTGACAGCCGCGCTGTTTGTTTGTCACACCGTGGCGGTCGGAATGTTAAAGTGGCGGTCTCTGTTGGCGGTTTCCGCCAGGGTCAGAATTCAATTTTTTTTACTGCCTGCCTGTTGGCGGGTTGGCCGCCGCTTTAACACCGACCGCCAGGGTTGGAATGACCCCCAATGTGTTTGCATGTTGAGGGATGTGTAGGGACTGAAACCATTCATGCTCAAATGTGAATTGGGCAGCATTTCTGGCCCTAGGCCCTAGTCCCTACCTGTCCCGAACAGGCCCAAACAGACAACTGCCCTTGTCCTCTCCGCCCTTTGCCTCGACGCCCGGGCTGAGACACCCTGAGTCCTAGCCTTTTATAACCCTACTGGCCAATAAGAAGCTGGTCCTAACCCTAGCCAATCCAATTTCAAGCCCTGATTCAAACAAATAATGGGAGACTCAGCCCTAATCACCAATCATAGCCCTATTCCTGACCACCAATCACAGCCCCAGCCATAAAACCAGCAACCAATCAGGATCCCAGCCCTATCCACCAATCACATCCCTAGAACCAACAGCCGATCAAAACCTCAGCCCTATCCACCAATCACAGCTCTAGAACCAACAGTCAATCAGAATCTCAGCCCTATCCACCAATCACAACCCTAGAACCAACAGCCAATCAGAATCTCAGACCTAGTGCCAACAGCCAATCAGATTCCCAGCCCTATCCACCAACCATAACTGCAGCCCTGGAGCCATCAACCAATGGCTACCAAGAAAGGAGGATTAGCTACCAAGAGAGGTAAGAGCCTATCAGAGGGGGTCCCTGACGTCACCTGCTGGCACTTGCCGCTCAGAGCAGTCCAGTGTGCCCCCAGCACCTTTGTTTCAGAGATGGCAGAGGTCTGGGACACACTGGAGGAGTTCTGGGCACCTCCCCTGGGAGGTACTGGTCAGGGGAGTGGTCACTCCCCTTTCCTTTGTCCAGTTTCGTGCCAGAGCAGGGCTGGGGGATCCCTGAACCGGTGTAGACTAGCTTAGGCAGAGATGGGCACCATCTGTGCCCATCAAAGCATTTCCAGAGGCTGGGGGAGGCTACTCCTCCCCAGCCCTTCACACCTATTTCCAAAGGGAGAGGGTGTAACACCCTCTCTCAGAGGAAATCCTTTGTTCTGCCTTCCTGGGCCAGGGCTGTCTGGACCCCAGGAGGGCAGAATCCTGTCTGAGGGGTTGGCAGCAGCAGCAGCTGCAATGGAAACCCCGGAAAGGCAGTTTAGCAGTAACCGGGTTCTGTGCTAGAGACCCAGGGGATCATGGAATTGTCCCCCCAATACCAGAATGGTATTGGGGGGACAATCCATGATCTTAGACATGTTACATGGCCATGTTCCGAGTTACCATTGTGATGCTATACATAGGTAGTGACCTATGTATAGTGCACGCGTGTAATGGTGTCCCTGCACTCACAAAGGCCAGGGAATTTGCCCTGAACGATGTGGGGGCACCTTGGCTAGTGCCAGGGTGCCCACACACTAAGTAACTTGGCACCCAACCTTCACTAAGTGAAGGTTAGACATATAGGTGACTTATAAGTTACTTATGTGCAGTGAAAAATGGCTGTGAAATAAGATGGATGTTATTTCACTCAGGCTGCAGTGGCAGGCCTGTGTAAGAATTGTCAGAGCTCCCTATGGGTGGCAAAAGAAATGCTGCAGCCCATAGGGATCTCCTGGAACCCCAATACCCTGGGTACCTACGTACCATATACAAGGGAATTATATGGGTGTACCAGTGTGCAAATGAGAATTGGTAAATTTAGTCACTAGCAAATTTAGAAAGCAGAGAGAGCATAGACACTGAGGTTCTGGTTAGCAGAGTCTTAGTGATACAGTTAGGCACCACACAGGGAACACATACAGGACACATACTATGAGCACTGGGGTCCTGCCTCGCAGGATCCCAGTGATACAGGGGCTAAAACACACATACATACAGTGAAAATGGGGGTAACATGCCAGGCAAGATGGTACTTTCCAACACTTCCAAATTAAGTGTGTTTCAATTTAATCCGTTATGATAAGAATCCTTAATCCACTTAACAGCTAAAGGACGGTGTGTGAGTGATATCCTGTGAGCAGTTACCAAGGCACTAGTTTCAAACTCCGGGCTGTGATACGAACATGTCCATACCATTTTGTCTTGTAGGTAACGTTGTTTAATATGGCTACCGATATTTTTATAATACACACTGGAACACAGGGATCAAAATAACTTCTTAAATGCTTTAGGAATCGTGATTTCTTGTATTCTAACTTTCAATGACAATCAAACACAGGATAACGTGTACAGCTATACATATCTTAAAAAAGAAATATACGTGTGCATGATAAGCTTAAAACAGAATTCGAAGGCCCTATTCACAAAATGTTTTCGATGTGTATGACTGACGTATGCGTGCATAAATGTCAGATATGTAGGAAGCAGCAGTGAGTCACATATTGTGAAACATCAGTTTTATGCACTCTGATTTATCGTGCACGATATAAAAATAGAGTCAACACATATTCATATGTATGTTGGAGGACACAACTGTGTATTCATAATGCATGCACAACACTTTTCCATACTTTTTTAACTTTTGAAGAAATTACCCCTCAGGACAGTGTACAAATCAAAACTATAGTGAAATGCGCGATATTCGCATTGTTTTTGTACAAAGAAAATATGACAAAATGAACCACAGCTATTTTTACAAATCCTACATTTGTTCCAACCTTACAAAATGTGGAAGTTCTATAAACCTAAGATTAAGCATACCATAGAAATGTGTGTGAATTGCACACCTTTCTGTGTGTTACTTCTGTAACTTTGAGGTAAAACGTGCCTTCTCCTGGGAGTTTAGAGGGTAAAGGTGTCAGTTGTAATTCAATGTAATAAGTCATCAGTGTCTGGGAACTCTGGGGTACATGACTTCTTGGTCAATTAAACCACAAAGGACACAATTATGTGGGGAAGGCCATGAAAACGAACTAATGACTAACATACCCATGGCCACCAAAATAAATAACACATAAAAATTCACCATGCGCTTCTGGCTATTCTCCACCACATTGAGGTTCCAACAGGACAATTAAGCAGGAGTCTTTTATTACTATTTTTATTTTAATGTGGGTAGTTATAAAGCATTGACCTAACCAGTGGGGAACAGACATTGCTACATAAAACATCAAATCACCTGCATGGTGGACATTCTGAGTGCTAAAAATGTGGTTCCTGGTTGGCTAGCATAGGCACCTAAGCCAGACAGGAACCGCCACTCTAGTCAGGGCAAGAGAGTTACACACTTAAGATAACCCTTGCTCACCCCCTTTGTAGCTTGGCACGAGCAGTCAGGCTTATCCCAGAGGCAATGTCTAAAGCATTTGCACAACACACACAACCCAGTGGCACAATAAATACGCCACAAAAGGAGACTTCAAAATAAGTTATATACAAATAAACTGTATTGCATAAACACAAAACATGATAGACCAAAATGACATAAATCAGCAGTATTCTGCCAAGCAGGCAGTTGCCAGATCACCATCAAGAATGCAAATACCAGAAACCCTCACCAGTTGTATAAATCAAAACACACACTTTCCCACTGCATACCATGCAGAACCTGAAAATACGTATGTCACCCCAACATGGGAAGCACAACATATTACATAAAGCAGGTCACAAAACAAAATACAGAACCAATGAGGGCAGAAAATACTATAGTGAAATGCATCATCTGCTGGGATTACCAAGAACCCCTTCCACATGGAGGTTTCTGGTTGTCAGCGCTTCCTTTAGAAGGTATACAGTAATTATACCAAATCCACAATGTCATATACAGGAGCTCATGCGCTCCTTTGACATCAACTACAGTGGTCAGAAGAAGGCTGGGCAGGCATACGACATCCGTCAAGGTTTTCCTCCCCATCCTGCTAGACGTAATACCCTGCCCTTAAAGTAATGCTGCCACAACAAAAAGAGGGGCTTACCCCCAAGGAAGGTATGGAGGGGGGACCTTCCTTGGGCTGCCCCATGCAAAAGTAAAACCTGAAAGGGGGCATGCTCACACACAGTTCCTCCGGCAGTGGTGAAACCTCTCGGGGTCCCCCGCATAGACTAAATAGTCAGGCAGGTACCCGCATCACCACAGCTTGGCTGCTCACTGGCACGACTGCTTCCTGGGCCGCCTCCTGCACTGACCACGTGTCCGTGGCCCTACTAGGTCTTCTGGACCGCTGCCTCAGTTGTGATGGGGTCAGACCTCCTTTTGTCTCAGGCTTTCCCGCCAGCCTCCTGGGGCCTGTTGAGGAAGGCCCAGCACATCTCTCCTGGTGCCTCGGTGGCGAACCACTTTCTCCTGAGGCCACAGCAGTGACTGTCCCAAAATAGATGCCTGCTTGTGCCCCAGAGGCACTGGATGGGGAGCTTGCCAGTGGTCTCCCTCCCAGACAATTTTCATGGAAGGGGGGTGTTCACTCTGGAACCAGGGGCCACCAGGAACAGCCTGATACAGCCCTCGCCTCGTGCTTAAGGGCAACAAAGCACAGCACAGGCTCTGTACAACACTCATCAGGCTCCCATGAATTTATTGCACTCTCCAAGTGCCAAAAATAGAAGACAGCAGGGGGAAAAGGGGCACACCACCCAGTCCCTGGAGAACACTGGTGGGGGCACTCAGGGGGCAGTAGACAAGCACAGTGTCACTCAGCTAAGTGGCAGTCCTCCAGCTACTTAACAATCAGTAGGCAGCAGACCAGTCCAACAGGGCAAGCAGTCCAAGGGGTGGTTCCTCCTGGCAGTACAACAGTCCTCTGGTGCAGTAGGCAGAGCCAGCAGCATCTGCTTACAAATTTCACGCAGTGTCTAACAACATGGGTAATAACCCCTATACTTATACTCATTGTCTTTTTGATCTCATGGGACACTTCAAAGGAACTTCAGAAGTGCACAACACCCCCCTTCAGTCCCAGCCCTGGCTCAAGATGACAGTAGGAGGTAAAAAAGCCCTTTGTGTGAGGGCAGAACCCAGCCTATACAAATGTAAAGGTGTCCTGCCTCTCCCTCTCCCAGCCCAGAAAGACCATTCAGTATGCAGATGTAATCTAATCACACCTCCACGCTCCATGTGTGATGGCTGCCTGGAAAGCATATACAAAGCACAGCTGTCACTCTACCCCAGCCGGGAATTGGAGTCAGTCTGCAAAGCACAAGAGTCATGAACACAGAAAAATGCCCACTTTCTCAAAGTGCCATTTCTACAATGGTAATAAAAAACCCACTTACACCAACAAGCAGCATTTCTTACTACCATTCCTAGCATACCAACATGCCCATGCTGCTCCTCATAGATCCGAAGTTACCATTAAGACATATGCAAGGGCATTTCCTAATGCAACCCTATGAAAGAGACAGCACTCACAGCAGTGAGAAACCAAATAGGATGTTTGTCAGTACCAGGACAGGGCACACAATAAGGCACATGTTCTACCTTTTACCTACAGAGCTCCCTGGCCATAGGGCCACCAAGGGCCTTAGGGGGTAACCTATAAGTAGTAAAATGGAGTTTCAGACCTGGCATGTAAATTTAGATGCCAAGCCACTGTGGCAGTAAATTACATGCACAGGCCCAGCTGTGGAAGGCCCAAGGCAGATATTAAAGTCTACTTCTGTGGGCAGTGCAAGGTGTGCTGCAGGCCAACTAGTAGCATTTAATTTAAAGGTCCTGGCTATAAGGGATACCACTGTACAAGGGACTTACAAGTAAATTGAATGTGCCAAACAATGTAAGCCAATCATATCAAAATTAGAAGGGGAGCACATGCACCTTAGCACTGATTAGCAGTGCTAAAGTGCCAAGACTCGTAAAGACAATAAAAAGAGGGTCAGAGAAATAGGATGAGGGAGTCAGAAAGTTTGGGGATGAACCTGAAAAGAGGGCAAAGTCCAACATCAAGCATATAAAGCACTATAGTTTGATTACTTACATGGTAGTTGTATTGCAATAAAAACAACAAACAATTACCTATTTGAAGCAGAGCATTGGGGAGGTTAATGCTTTGGTAATCTGTTCATACATATATTAGGTTTGGTGTGGGCAAATATCTTGTGTGAGTCATTCAGAAAGAAGGGATATAGATGGAGAAATAAAGGGTCTTAAATTTTGAAGGGAGTATCCAGGGTGCTACTCTTGAATGGAGTGTGGGGTTATTTCAGAAGGGGTGGGGCGAAGAAAGTAATGGGATCTTTTCTGGTTTTCTCTTTCCTTGCATAAATATATTTGTGCTGTTGATGGTGCAGACATGGCAAAAAAGGTAAGTTTTACAGTAGGGTAGTCAGTCCTGCGAGTACAAGAGGTCTTGAAGATGATCTAATGTGATAGCATTTTATGCTTGCTCAAAGGAAGAACTAGTGAAGATCAATTAACATGAGAAGAACTGATAAAACTATTGCTGGCTATTTATCAAATAGGTAGGAGCTTGGAAGACAGTTGTTAACCCCTCAGGTGCCCTGGACGTAATGGTAACATCCTGGGCAGCACTGCTCGGGTGCCCAGGACGTAACCATTACGTCCAGCTAGGGGCCCACGGGGGAAGCGGTAGCGCTCCCCCGGGGCCTGGCACCCCCTTCTCCTAGGCAGGGATGGAAGAGGAATTGCTTCCCCTTCCACCCCTGCCTCCCCACCCCCGCCACGGGGCATCGGCGCACAATGGCTTCCAGCTTCCAGTGCAGAAAAAAGCATTTCTCCTCCGATCACGTGGATGGGGCAAAAGAGGCATGAAAGGAGAGGACAGGCATTTCCTCTCCTTTCATGTCTCTCTCTGCATTTCTGCATTTCTACGTTCAGAAATGCCACTAGACACCAGGGATTTTTTTTATTTTTTTATATCATAAGGGGAGCGGCCCCTTGGGTAAGGGCCGCTCCCCAAGGGGGCAATTTATTTTTAGCCCATTTCTGCCCCCCTGGGTCTATATCGGCCTATCATAATTAGGCTGATAGGCCCCCAGATGGGAGCAGAAACCGCTAGACACCAGGGATAATTTTTTTTTTTTTTTTTATGTAGGTGGGGAACGACCCCTTAGGCAAGGGTTGCTCCCTTGGGAGCAAATTTATTTTAGGCCATTTCTGCCCCCCTTAGGGGCAGATCCGCCTATTTTTATTAGGCCAATCTACCCCTAAGAGGGGCAAAACCCACTAGACATCAGGGAATTAGTTTTGTTTTTATGTATGTCATAAGGGGAGCGTCCCCTTAGGCAAGGGCCGGTCCCTAGGGGGGGGGGGGGATTTATTTTTAGCCCATTTCTGCCCCTCCTGGGGGCATATCAGCCTATTATAATTAGGCTGATCTGCCCCCAGGGGGGGCATAAACTACTAGACACCAGGGATCATTATTATTATTTTATCTTTTATGTTTGTGGGGAGCGAGCCCTTAGGCAAGGGTTGCTCCCTTGGGAGCAAATTTACTTTTAGGCCATTTCTGCCCTCCTTGGGGGCAGATCGGCTTATTTTTATTAGGCCAATCTGCCCCAAGGGGTGGCAGAAACAACTAGACGCCAGAGAGTTTTGTTTTTTATTTATGTTTATACATAAGGGGAGTGGCCCCTTGGGCAAGGGCCACTCCCCATGGGGGCAAAATATTTTTAGGCCTTTTCTGCCCCTCTTTTGGGGGCAGATCGGCCTATTATAATTAGGCCGATCTGCCCCCATGGGTTGCAAAAACCCTTAGACACCAGGTGTTAGAAATGGGGTCTTTGGTTGGCAGTCAGGTTACCCCCTGTCCAAGCAAGGACCCTCACTCTAGTTAGGCTAAAAGAGAATCACCCTCAGCTAACTCCCGCTCACCACCTTGGTAACTTGGCACGAGCAGTAGGCTTAACTTCAGAGTGCTAGGTGTAAAGTACCAACCCTCACTGCAACTTCAGGAAAGCACTACAAAGTTACACACAGGTTTAGAACAATAGAAAATGTTTCACTAAACAAAACAAGATCAAAAGGACCAAAATCCACAATCCACAAGTCAAGTTATCAATGAAAAACCAAAAAGAGTCTTCATGTAATTTTAAACACAACGCTAACGCTGTTAGAGTGGAAATGTACCTGGGTGCATCAAAAATAACCCAGCACGGGCGAGGGTGCAGCAAAAAAGGCTTGCGATACGTTGATTTCACTCACAAGCGATACCTTGTGTCGTTTCTCCTTCAGTCGAGTCAGCCTGTGTTGTTTCTCCTCTCCGCAGGAGAGCGATGCGTCGGTTCGAACCACACTCTCGGGCAGGCCTTTTGTCGTTTTCGCACACCTAACGATGTTCGCGTCAGAAATCTTGCCGCACAATGATCCGAAAACCACGCAGCGAGGTGTTGCGATTTCACTGGTCTCCGTCAGTGATGCTGCGCGTCGTTCCTCCAGCCGCGGACGTCAATCTTCCAGTCATGTTGCAGGTGAGCGTCTATTTTCTGCCGTGAAGCCGGTAGCGTGTCGATTTTTCAGCCGCAGATCGGAGTCACATTGATCTTTCCCCGCACGGCGGTCGGTGCGTGGATTTCTCACTCTTGGCCTGCCAGCTCTCCTTTCAGGGTCCCAACAACAGGATGGGCACCTCTTGGCAGAGTAGGAGTCTCAGCAGAGGCTCCAGGTGCTGGCAGAGAGAAGTCTTTGCTGTCCCTGAGACTTCAAACAAGAGGAGGCAAGCTCCAAATCAAGCCCTTGGAGAGTTCATCACAAGAAAGAAGGCAACACAACGTCCAGTCTTTGTCCTCTAGCACAGGCAGAAGCAGCAACTGAAGGATATCTCCACAAAGCACAGTCACAGACAGGGCGTGCTCTTCCTCAGCTCTTCAGCTCTTCTCCAGGCAGAGGTTGCTCTTGATTTCCAGAAGTGTTTTAAAGTCTGTGGTTTTGGGTGCCCTTCTTACACCCATTTTGCCCTTTGAAGTAGGCCTAATTCAAGGGAAAGTCTCCCTTGTTTGTGAAATCCTGCCATGCCCAGGCCAGGCCCCAGACACACAGCAGGGGGTAGGCAGGCACAGCCCTTTCAGGTGTGAGTGACCACTCCTCCCCTCCCTCCTAGCACAGAAGGCTCATCAGGAAATGCAGACAACACCCCAGCTCCTTTTGTGTCACTGTTTAGTAAGAGGTGCAACCAGCCCAACTGTCAAACTGACAGGAAATCCACAAACAGGCAGAGTCACAGAAATGGTTTCAGCAAGATAATGCTCACTTTCTAAAAGTGGCATTTTCAAACACACAATCTTAAAATCAACTTTACTAAAAGATATTTTTTTTAATTGTGAGCTCAGAGACCCCAAACTCCATATGTCTATCCGCTCCCAAAGGGAATCTAAACTTTAATCATATTTAAAGGTAGCCCCCATGGTAACCTATGAGAGGGACAGACCTTGCAGCAATGAAAAACGAATTTAGCAATATTTCACTGTCAGGACATATAAAACACATTACTATATGTCCTACCTTAACCATACACTGCACCCTGCCCTTGGGGCTACCTCGGGCCTACTTTAGGGGTGCCTTACATGTAGGAAAAGGGAAGGTTTAGACCTGGCAAGTGGGTACACTTGCCAAGTCGAATTTACAGTTTAAAACTGCACACACAGACGCTTAAGTGGCAGGTCTGAGCCATGTTTAGAAGCTACTAATGTGGGTGGCACAACCAATGCTGCAGACCCTTAGTAGCATTTGATTTAAAAGTCCTGGGCACCTCTAGTGCACTGTACTAGGGACTTACTTGTAACTCAAATATGCCAATTATGGATGAACCAATTAATACACATTTTGTATAGGAGCATTTGCACTTTAGCACTGGTTAGCAGTGGTAAAGTGCCCAGAGTAACAATAACAGCAAAAACAGAGTCCAGCACACATCAACAACCTGGGAAACAGAGGCAAAAAGTTAAGGGAGACCACGCCAAGGATGAAAAGTCTAACACCAGGGATATATTTTTTTTATGTTTACTTTTTTTTATATATGGAGGCAAGGGTTGCTCCCCGGGGGGGGGGGAAATTGTCTTTAGGCCATTTCTGCTCCCCTTGGGGGCAGATTGGCCTATCTCTATGAGGCCGATCTGCCCCCGGGGCAGGAAGGGCAGAAATGACTTAGGCACCAGGGATTGGTGTGTGTATGTGTGTGTTTTGTTTGGGGGGCAGTCCCTTGGGCAAGGGTCACTCCCCATGGGGGGCACATTACTGTTGCCCATAGCTGCCTCCCCTGGGGGTGGATCAGCCTATTTTTGGAAGGGGGGCAGAAAGCCCACCAGAGACCAGGGAAGATTTTTTTCTAAAATATGTGGGTGGGGGTATGGCCATGCCCCCACCCAAATAAATGGGGCCAAAGTTGTTCTGCCCACCGGTGGTCAGATGGGGCAATCACCCCAGATTCACTCCCTGGAGGGGCAGAAAGTATATTAGATGCCAGGAAATTAAAAAAATATAAAAAATAGTGGGGTGGTGGCCACCAACCAGTATGGGCCTGGTTATGACCCCACCCCAACTGAAGGGGGTAACAGTCTTTCAGCTCCCCCCCGCACACTAAAACATCTTATCACATGGTAAGCAAGAGGACATTTGATTATTTTCGGTTTTGGTTTTACATTTTGGCCATGAGAGCTTGGCTAACTCTCAAAATCGTCGCACTTGGAATGGTGAGGGCTGCACTTTTTTGACTTTGGGACATTGCCATGTAGAAAAAATCCACAAGACCTAGACACATCTGAAAAGTAAACATCTGGGTGATTCCAGGGTGGTGTACTTGACATGCACCCGCACCATTTTCCCCCTTAATTTCAACATGTTTTTGACTCTTCCCTGTCACAGGCACTTAGCCCACCTACACAAGTGAGGTATAATTTTTACCGGGAGACGGAGGGGAACGTTGGGTGGTAGGAAATTTGTCCCGGTGCAGTGATCCCACACAGAAATGTGGGGACAATTTGATTTTGTTGCTAATTGTGAGGTTTGCTAAGGACTCTGGGTAAGAAAACATTAGGGGATCCACGCAAGTCACACCTCCCTGGACTCCCTCGGTTGTCTAGTTTTCAGAAATGTCTGGGTTTGGTAGCTTTCCCTAGATGGCTGCTGAGCCCAGGACCAGAAACGCAGGTGCCCCCTCACAAAAACTGGTAGTTTTGTATTTGATCATTTTGATGTGTCCAGATAGTGTTTTGGGGCATTTCCTTTCGCGGGCACTAGGCCTACCACACAAGTGAGGTACTATTTGTATCTGGAGACTTGGGGGGAATGCTGAGTGGAAGGAAATTTGTGGCTCCTCTCAGATTCCAGAACTTTCTGTCACAGAAATGTGAGGAAAAAGTGTTTTTTTTTAGCTGAATTTGGAGGTTTGCAAAGTATTCTTGGTAACAGAACCTGGTCAGACCCCACAAGTCACCCCATCTAGGATTCCTCTAGGTGTCTAGTTTTCAAAAATGCACGTTTGGTAGGTTTCCTTAGGTGCTGGCTGAGCTAGAGGCCAAAATCCACAGCTAGGCACTTTCCAAAAAACAGCTCGGTTTTCTTTTGGAAAATGTGATGTGTCCATGTTGTGTTTTGGGGCATTTCCTGTCCCGGGCGCTAGGCCTACCCAAACAAGTGGGGTAGCAATTTTATTGGGAGACTTGGGGGAACGCTGGGTGAAAAGAAATTTGTGACTCCTCTCAGATTCCAGAACTTTGAGTCACCGAAATGTGAGGAAAAAGTGTTTTTTTTTAGACAAATTATGAGGTTTGCAAAGGATTCTGGGTAACAGGACCTGAGGAGAGGCCAAAAAGTCACCCCATCTTGAATTCCCCCAGGTGTATAGTTTTCGAAAATATGCAGCTTTGGTAGGTTTCCCTAGGTGCCAGATGTGGTAGAGACCAAAATCTACAGGTAGGCACTTTGCAAAAACATGTCAGATTTCAATGTAAAAATGTGATGTGTCCAGGTTGCGTTTCTTGTTGCGAGAATTAGGCCTATCCATGTAAGTGAGGTATCTTGTTTATCGGGAGACTTGGGGGAATACAGAATATCAAAACAAGTGTTATTGCCCCTTGTCTTTCGCTACATTTTTTTCCTTTCAAATGTAAGACATTGTGTGAAAAAGAAGTCTATTTGAGAAATGCCCTGTAATTAACATGCTAGTATGGGCACCCCGAAATTCAGAGATGTGCAAATAACCACTGCTTATCAACATCTTATATTGTGGAAATAACAAAGGTTTTCTTGATACCTATTTTTCACTTTTTGTATTTCAGCAAATGAATTGCTGTATACTCAGTATAGAATGAAAACCCATTGCAAGGTGCAGCTCATTTATTGGCTCTGGGTACCTAGGGTTCTTGATGAACCTACAAGCCCTAAATATCCCCACAAGCAGAAGAGTCCAGCAGACAGTATATTGCTTTCAAACATCTGACATTGCAGGAAAAAGTTACAGAGTAAAACGTTGAGAAAAAATGGCGGGTTTTATTCACCTCAATTTCAAACATTTTTTCATTTCAGCTGTTATTTTCTGTAGGAAACCCTTTTAGGATCTACACAAATTACCCCTTGCTAAATTCAGAATTGTGTCTTCTTTTCAAAGGTGTTTAGCTTTCTGGGATCCAGCATTGGTTTCACACCCATTTCTGTCACTAACTAGAAGGAGGCTGAAAGCACAAAAACTAGTAAAAATGGGGTCTGTCCCAGTAAAATGCCACAAATGTGTTGAAAAAAGATGTTTTCTGATTCAAGTCTGCTTTTTCCTGAAAGCTGGGAAGCTTGTAATTTTAGCACTGCAAACCCTTTATTGATGACATTTTAAGGGAAAAAACACAAGCCTTCTTCTGCAGCCCTTTTTCTCATTTGTTTGAGAAAAAAAACTATATTTTCACTGTGTTTTGGCTAATTTCTTGGTCTCTTTCAGGGGAACCCACCAAGTCTGGATACCTTTAGAATCCCTAGGATGTTGGTAATAAAGGACACAAATTTGGTGTGGGTAGCTTACGTGGACAAAAAGTTATGAGGGCCTAAGCGCGAACTGCCACAAATAGCCAAAAAAAGGCCTGGCATTTGAGGGGAAAGGGCCTGGCAGCGAAGGGGTTAAAGAGAAAGAATGACATAGGCAGACTGGTAAGGTCTTGCCTCACAAATATGTTACTGAATAATAGATATTTAATCTTAAAACATTTTTTATTTATATGGTCCTTGAAGGAGAAACCCAGAAACGTGGCTTTCTCCTGGTTAGTGTGGGGGAAAGGTGATGAAATGTAAGTTTCTTAGCCTTCCAATCATTTGTTTTTTTGTTTTTGCCTTTATTAGTGAGAATAAACTCAGTTCAACAAATGTGAATGGCAATGCTCTTACTCTTTTGTATGTGGGTGTATATATTAGCATGCACTTCCATAAACCCCTCCTTATCCCGATTTAAATCCCTCCCATTTAGTAGCAAATAGTCCCCATTTTCCCACCACTCCTCCTAGTTCCTCACACATACACTGCTAGGTAGTAATGTCACATGTGCATCGATTTCTCAACAGAAAATATAGGAGAGGTGGATATTTGTCTTTGCATTTTGTAATAAGTAATCGGTACTTCTGGTCAACTACTTTGCAAACTACACAATGCAGTTTATAAATCAGGCCCACTCTCCCCTCCCCTTCCCTTGTGAAATATCACACTTTTCAAGCATTATAGTCCTTTCTGTTTACTTCTCTCAGAAACAATTGGCAGGATAGTCAAGGAGATCTTTTCTGGGAAGCAGGATTCTGGTCGGAGGTTTCCTCAGCAGCAGTTGGGCCTCCTATATTATGCAGCAAATCATGTTAAAATGGACCGTATTAAACGATGCTTGATCAGAAAACAGGTTTATAATGATTGCTACTAGTTATGTTTTAAGGCAGCCATAAAGCCTGGGTGATTTACGACCAGCACCTCATCAATCTTAGTTCAATCACAAGATGGATAAGAAAACTGGTTGCATAATTAATTAATCCCAAAACTGACTGTATCCTCCTTTATAGAGGTATATAGAAAACTGATGTCAATCCTGCTTTCCCCTGTGACATTCATGGTATTCAAGGTGAAAAAGCAGGCTGGATATTTTACATTTTACGAGTTGACATATGCCAATTTCGCACGGTTGTAGCAGGAAAATATCTCAAATAAGGAGCGTTATGCATAATCCGTTTCTTTTTAAAGAGACTTTTTGTTATGCTCATTAAAAAGAATGGTTTCAGTTTTCGATTTTTGCTTGCAAATGGGATTTAAGCGGTATAAATACAAATACGTTGCAGTTTTCTGTCATTATAAAATTGCATTGGTTTTAATGTAATACATCTACACACTGTGCATCAGTGTTAATAAATCAAACTATAGGCACATGCAATTAAAGTGTATTAGTTTGTTCAAGCACTGCTGGAAAATGGACTGAATATTAAGTAAAGTCCTATTTTTCCAAAGGCTACGCACATTGAGTGCTGATAAGTAATTAGCAAAGTGTCCCTGAAGGTGACGATTACTCAGGTCAAGAATAAGGTTAATGGAGAAAGAAATATACATTTTCATCCTTCTGACCTTTTCATGACCCCTTGTCTGACCTGAGGCAACCTCACTACTTACACATGGTGTTGCTCATGTTTTGATGAAGTAAATTCAATAAATATTCTCGGAGAACTATTCTAATTTTGTAGGTGTAATATAAAGAGCGTCATTCACTTGAAAAAATGGAAATTTCACACGGTATTGCTTTCAATTAAAATAAATAACTTGCTTTTTTAAATAGTACTTGCGAAAACCATGTTGTCTCTTTTCTACACTAGGATTGCTCTGTGACCTTTTATGTACACAGGAACAGTTTATGCTCAGCTCACTTAGGCCCTGATTTAAGAGGGCCTAGCGCCATATATCGGCACATTAGCGTAATGTTTTTACGCTAATGTGGCGATATTATGGCAAAAACAACGCACCATTTTCACAAAGAGGCGCAACACATGCGTTGCTCCACTTTGTAATCCCTTGCGCCACATCGTGCCTGCGCCAAGCATAATCTATGCAAGGAGGTGTCTAAAAGATTTCTTTGCGCCATTTCTAGCAGCATTTTTAACGCCTTAACAGAGCAGGTGTTAAAAAGAGGCACACCTTTGTTTTCAAAGGGCCTCAGTGTGCTTTGTTGGATTAGCGTCAACATTTTTGGTGCTAATCCTGCAAAGCGCCAAACTAGCGTCAAAAATGTCGACACTGGTTCCCTAACTACCGCCATAGTGTGCCATTTGTTAATTAGAGCGCTCACATAGTGGTATTAAGGGGGCACTAAGGGGTGCAAGAAAAGTGGAACTGCATTTAATGCAGCACCACTTTTTTAAACACAGGGTCAAGTCATTCCTGATGTTTCCCTAACTGAGCAGTGCACAAGCAAATAAAAGCTTGTGAAATCCCTGGTGTGATCCCAACAGAAATTGGTTAATTGCTGAGGGAATCAGGTGAGAAAACACAAATTCACACAGTATTTCCCCATTTTACAGCTATCCCAAGTGTAGAGATCTATATACAGCAGCATTCTCACATCACAGAATTACAGACAACCACCATGGACCTGTTTAGGAGTTAGGTAGAGTTCCATGTAGTGACTTCTACCATATGGAATTATTATTATAGCCTTATAGTCTGCATCTAAGGGCTACTCCAGTTAATAAAGGCCCTAAACCCAAGCTGTAGCCATGGAGAGAGCATTCAACAAATGGTGTCGCTAAAGGCAGAATGTTCTGAAGTAAAAACGGAGAAACACAAAAACAAACGCTGGAATATTGCCACACTGGGCTAAAACCAGCCATTATAAGCCAGAAGCTACTCCATTGCCTTGAGCTGAGCTCTTAACATTTCAATGTTCTAAAACCAGACATAATCTCTGTGTGGAGTACAGCCTGCCATGAGTTTGACTCCTAAGAATAGGGAGTAACTGTACAGACAAGGTATTACTGTGCAGATTGCCTCACAGCATTCCTTATTCCAAAGAGTTTAACACTCCCACTTACTACCGGCTCTGAGCATATGGCAGGAAGGAAAATACGTTTTTTTACCTTGCTAAACAAAAAACCTGGGGGTGAGCCAGAAACTGGGCTTAGCTGCTCAAGTTCTGATGGTAGAATCACGATCAGTGTTTCAACACCTGGAAAAACTCATGCTGAAACAAGGCTATCCGTGGCCAGGTGTAGTTTTTCCAGACGAGGATAACACTCCACCCGACTCGTATTCAGGCCGTGTATCATTAATTCTAGCAGAGGGGATATGGTTACTGTGTTCCTGGCCTGCTCATAAGTAGGACCTTAGTCATCTTATAGTACTTCAAAATATCATATTTTCAAAGATAAAACATCAATATTTAATAAAGAATCATTCAATAAAACATGTTTATCTGTGATCTGTAATTAGTATTGTAAAGGAAAACAAGCATGCATTTGGTTTCACCTCATCAAAATCTCTCCCCAAAACCCTGGTAATGGCAGACATTTATCTTGGGGTTTTGATGAGGTTAGCTAGGCATATACTCTAACTAACCCAATACATATGTTCAATTGAACTGGTTCTCCTCTACTCTCAGGCTACCAGAACTTCAGTGCTTTCAAATTACTTACATGTTTCCAGTAGCCCCATCATAACCATTGTGCCAGAGCCAACATGTGCCTAGGCCAACAAGTTACCAGAAATTAACACTGTTAGAAATTGTGTCTCTAGTTGGCAGAGATATGCACCCTGTCCAAGTAGGGACCACAATCCTAGTCAGGGTAAGTCACACACAAACCAAATTATCCTATGCTCACCCTCTGATAGCTTGGCAAAGAGCAGGCAGGCTTAACTTAGAATGCAATGTGCCAAGCATTTGTGCAATAACTCATACAGTAACCCAGTGAATATACCACAAAATGCACCTCATAGGTTTAGAAAAATAGATAATATTTATCTGAATAAAATAAGATACAAACAACAAAAATCCAATATGCAGAAGTTGAGATATAACTTTTTAATGGTGTAAAATAGTCTCAATTCTTAAGAATCAGTGGATGTATCCTTGCAACACACTACCTGGGATGCATCAAAAATAACAAAGCATGGGGGCCGCAGAGGAGGAGATGCATTCAAAAATAAGGTGCTGTGTTGGATTTTCTGGTGCGGCATAGACGATGTGTAGTTTCTTTCCACCCTGCAAGGTGATGTTTCGATTTCCATGAGCGCAACCTTGGCTCCTCACTGCTATGCGGGGATACTTTGATGCCCACGGACAATGCATTGAACATCCTTGACATGCTGGTAAGAAGGAGCAGGCTCTGCGTCAATCCAGTAGGCGATGTGGCAAATGTTCAGCTGCGAGAAAGACACTGCGTCAATTTCTGCAGGCGTTGCATCGAATTTCTGATGCACTGGGATTTTCTGCTCTGGGTGAAGTTTTTGTGGCCCTGAGACTTCAGAACAGGAGGTAAGCTCAATCTGAGCCTTCAGAGAGCACTTGTGGGGAAGGCAAAGTCCTTCCATCAGAGTCAGAGGCCAGCGGGCAGCAGGGCAACAGACAGGGCAGCAGTCCTCAGCAAAGCAGTCCAGATGTGTCCTTTGGGTAGCCAGGCAGTCCCTCTGACAGAGTTCAGGGGTGGTTCCAGAAGTGCCTGATTTGGTGGGGTTAGATACCCAATATACATACCCAAAATGCCTTTGAAGTGGAGGAAACTTCAAAGAGTGGTTTTGAAATGCACAAAGTCCCCTTTCATCCCAGTCCTGTCTGCCAGGATCCCTGTGAGGGTTATTAGTCCTTTTTGTGAGGGTAGGCCACTGGCCTTTGAAGTGTAAGAGAGAGCCCCTTCCTGCCAAGGGAGACCCATTCAGTATGCAGATGAATGCAGATGTGACTGAGTGTCCTGTGTTTATGGCTGTCTGGGTGGAATACACAAGGGGAGCTCTCAACCAGCAAAGACCAGACATGGATTGGAGAGAGCCTATAAGGCACAGATGTCAGTAAGTGCAGAGAAATGCCCACTATCTAAAAGTGGCATTTCTAAAATAGTACTATTAAATCTAACTTCATCAGCAAGCATAATTTTCTCTTGCTATTCTGGCCATAATAAACATGACAGGGCTACTCCTTCCAGATAAGAATATACCACTTAAAAGTATATGAGGGAAGTTCTAATGCTAGTCTATGAAAGGAACAGGGTTCACAGTAGTGGAAAATGAATTTGTGACTTTTTTACTACCAGGACATGTAAAACACATGAGTACATGTACTGCTTTTTATTTACATAACACCCTGCCCTGTGGTTTACCAAGGGCCTACTGTGGGGGTGACGTATATGTAGAAAAAAGGGAGTTTAAGATGTGGGAAAGTAGTTTTAAATGCCAACTCTAAGAGGCAGCAAAACTGCACATACACGCCTTGCAATGGCAGGCCTGAGACATGGTTGAAGGGCTACTTATGTGGGTGGCACAATCAGTGCTGCAGGCCCACTAGTAGCATTTAATTTACAGGCCCTTAGCACATGTAGTGCACTTTACTAGGGATTTACAGGTAAATTAAATATGCCAATCGGGTAGGAGCCAATGTTACCAGGTTTAGGGGAGAGAGCACATGCACTTTAGCACTGGTCAGCAGTGGTAAAGTGTGCAGAGTCCTAAATCCGGCAAAAACAGGGTCAGACAAATGGGGGGAGGCAGGCAAAGTTGGGGGATGACAAACTTAAGGCTGTCAGGTCTAACATGTGTCCCACCCAGCTGAAAGTGGGGAGAGCTATCCAACCCCTTGGGCGCTCTCATCCCTAAGGTGGAAGAATCTGGAAAGACTGTCAGTTCTTGGGTGGTCAGTCCCCAGGTGATGCTCCACCATAAAGTCCATACCCTGCAGGGAGATCGACCACCCAAAGAGTTTAGGATTTTCATCCCTCATCTGCATGAACCATCTGAGGGGCCTGGGGTCTGGTTGAACCTGGAAGTGAGTTCCAAACAGGTATGGTCTCAGCTTCTTCAGTGCCCAGACCACAGCAAATGGCTCTCTTTCAATGGCACTCCACTTCTGTTCTTGTGCAAATAACCTCCAGCTAATGAAGTCTACTGGTTGGTCTAGGCCTTCCCCAGTCAGCTGTGCTAAGGCTGCCCCTATGCTGTGCTCTGAAGATTCCATCTGCACTATGAATTCCTTGGAGCAATCAGGAGCCCTGAGCACAGGTTCTGTGCAAATGGTTTCCTTGGGGGAATCAAAGGCTTTCTGACAAGCCTGTGTCCAGATGACCAACCTGGGCTGCTTCTTAGAAGTCAGCTCAGTTGAGGGGGCAACAATGGTGCCATATCCCTTAACAAATCTTCTGTAGTAACCAGTGAGGCCTACGAAGGCTTTCGCTTCTATTTGGGTTTTAGGTGGTTGCCAAGCCATGATTCTTTCATTCTTGGCCTGGAGGGGCTCCACCTTGCCACCACCTACCAGGTGTCCCAAATACACCACAGAACCCTGCCCAATCTGGCACCTACTGGCCTTGATTGTCAGTCCTGGCTTCTGTAGGGCCTTGAGCACCTCTTGGAGGTGTCACAGGTGTACCTCCCAGCTCGCACTGCAGGCGGCAATGTCGTCTAAGAAGGCGGCACAGAAAGCCTTGTTACCAGCTAGGACTCTGGAAGCCAGCCAGGCCGTTGGAAGGTGGAAGGGCTATTCTTCAAGCCAAAGGGTATCACCTGGAATTGGTAATGTCCCTCAAGGGTTGAGAATGCTGACCTCTCTTTTGTCCTCTCAGTGAAGGCAATCTGGCAGTGCCCTGATGTCAAATCAACGATACTGAGGAATTTGGCAGTGCCTTGCCTGTCAATGAGCTGCTCATCAGCTCTGGGAATGAGGTGTGCATCAGTCTTGGTGATGTGGTTGAGACCTCGGTAGTCCACACAGAACTAAAGTTCCGGTTTGGCACCCGGTGAAGCAGCCTTTGGTACCAATACCAATGGGCTGGACCAGGGACTGTTAGAGGTTTCAATCACACCTAAAGGCAACATTTTGGCAACTTCCTCCTTGATGCTGGCCTTCACCCTGTCTGACAATCTGTAAATGTTGTTCTTTACAGGGGGACTGTCTCCTGTGTCAATGTCATGGAGGCAGAGAAGTGTGAGTCTAGGGGTGAGGGCAAACAGTGAGGAAAACTGTCCCAGTAACTGGTAACAGTCACCTTGCTGGTCGAGGGTTAGGAAGTCAGAGAGGTTGACATCCTCCACTGACCCATCACTTTCCCGTGCAGAAAGGAGGTCAGGAAGAGATTCACTCTCCTCCTCTGCACCCTCATCTGTCACAAGGAGTACGATCACTCCAGACCTCTCACAGTGAAGCATTAGTCTGTTTACATGGAGCACTCATAGTGGGTTTCTAGGGGTCTGGAGGTCCACTAAATAAGTGGCCTCCCCCTTACCCTCCTTTATTTTGTATGGGCCTGTCCAACGGTCCTGGGGAGCTCTGGGCTCTACTGGTTCCATGACCCATACTTTGTCACCAGGTTGAAACTCCACAAGAGTTGCCTTCTGGTCATACTAGGGTTTTATTACCTCTTGACTGGCCTCAAGGTTGCTTTTGGCCTTTTGCCAGAAGCAGTGCATCTGGTTGTGGGGGGCCAACATGTAGCTGGACACATCCTGAGGGAGTTTCCTGGGAGCTTTGTCCCACTCCTCCTTGACAATGTAGCCAGAGAGGAGTTCAAAGGGAGTGAACCCTACCCCTTTCTCTGGCACCTCTCTGGTCAGGACCCAACAACTCTACCTTATTTGTCAACATCCTGCATGTAGCATCTCTGGGTTGCTTGTAACATCATGGTACTATCTGCATTCCAGGATAGCTATTGTCAATGTTTGATATGTAATTGATGTTATCAATGCTTGTTCCACTATATAGTTTTTTTCACCAATGCTTGTTGAACACATGTGGCTGTGTCAAGTCTTTGTTCTTCTAAATGTGTCAGGTTCACTTGTTTATTGGTTGTCAGGCAACCACCATGCACCCAAGGTATCCAGGGAGCAGCTGCCTCCTGTTTTTAAAGACATGAATCATGCTGGCTATAAATACTCTTGCTGTGCACATGAGTCTGTTTGGCTTTCTTCCTGTCTGTCAAGGAAATCCCTCTGCACTCTGAAATTCCCTCCAGGCCCCACTCACTCCTCTCTTGACTCGGCAAAGAGCCTCAGCAGAGATCTTCTGGAAAGAACACACTTCTGTCAGCTGTGAAGCATGCTGTCTGGAATCTGTTTGTGTAGAATTTTATTATGGTTGCTTTGTTTTTTGGTGAAAGCTGGAAACTGAGACTGATTGCACTCTAGCCTTCTTGAGACTTTGAAAGGCCTCTTCTAAGGACACAGACATGATTTATGAGTGGGGCCTTGATGAGGGATGAATAACAAATTTAGCGTGGGAACCTTGACAAATTTTGTTTTGTAACTGAGAACTGTGACAGATCTTCACTATCCTCCACTTATTTATTTTTGTACTAATAGTTATTATGCAATTCAGTGCTACGATTACTTTATGTGTGAGTTTACTTGCTTTTGGTATTGCAATTAATTTTATCTTAATAGTGATTATGCAATTCAGTGCTAGGAACACTCTATATGTGAGTTTTCTTGCTTTTGGTATTGCAACTGGTTTTATGTTGTAGTTTTACCATAGCAAACCTAATGTGAAAGTGCAGATCCATAAAAGAGACTTGCAGGACTTCCTAATTTGTTTGGAGACTTTCAGATTTCGTCACCTTTTGTATATATTAATCCGTGAGAAGAGATAGAGGGCAAGGTTGCTGATATTACCAGGTGAATGTGCTGTGATAACCAAGTTAGACGAATTTAATGAGATCAATGCATGTCTTTTTGAATGTTGTTTATTGAGACCAGTGCATGCTTTATTGAATGTTCTGAAACAGTCTCTTAATAGCACAGAGCTTCACTAATACCGTAATTCATCTCAGAAAGGCAACTTCCAGGGGCTCCCTGACAGTCCTCTATAACACAAAGAACTGCACCCGGCTGGACCTCATGAAAAGGAGTGCAGTGTTTCTTTCTCTCTTTTTCCAAATCCCCTTCCCTTCTGAGGCACCTGCCCGGGCTCCTGGTACAATCAGCAGCACCGAGAGGTGCCTCAGGAGGTTTGGAGAACAGTCATCGCCCCTGCAGACAGTCTGGTTTTCAGGTGAGTGGCTGCGCCCCAACACTCTGTAAGCAAAGCGAAGGCATGGCAAAAGGACACCCCTCATGACCTTAGATAGGCCAACAATCATGCCCTTCAAGGTCTTGTTAAATCTCTCAACTAGACCATTAGATTAAGGGTGATAGGGTGTGGTGAACGTGTAAGTTACACCACACCCACCCCACATGGGTTTCATGTATGCAGACATGAAGTTAGTGCCTCTGTCAGACACTATCTCTTGGGGAACCCCACGAAGGTAAAGAACCCTATCAATGTTCTGGTCACCACAGGTGCAGTCACTGCACTCAGAGGAATTGCCTCTGGGTAGTGTGTTGCATGGTCTACCAAGACCAGGATGAACCTGTTACTAGGGGCTGTCTTGGGGTCCAATGGACCAAAGATGTTGATGCCCACCCTTTCAAAGGAGGGTGCCAAGGATGGGAAGATGGATCATGTTTCCCTGACTTTCTACTGGTCTGGCAGGTGGGACAGGACCTGCAGAATGTATCTGAGGCTGTGTTCATTCAGGGCCAATAGAAGTGGGTTACAAGCCTGGCAAAGGTTTTGTCTTGCCCTATATGTCGTGCTAGGGGTATGGCATGAGCTGAAGCTACTAGGAATGCCCGGTAATTCTGGGGGACAACCAGCACACGTGCTGCCCCAGTACCTGGAACCTTAGGCTCACTAGCTAAGAAATGATTCTCCTAGTAAATCACGTGATCCTGGAAGCTTCACCTGATGAATGGGCTGAGGCCTGTCACCTCAAGCCCTCAAGAGTGGGACACTCTTTCTGTGCTTTCAAGAATTCGTCCCTGGTGGGCCCAACTTCAACTTGCCAGCCAGCAAGCTAAGGTAGGTCACCTAGGATGGCAATGTCGTCCCTGGTTGGCTCAGGGGCCTCCTCCTCAGGGACCCTGTCAACCTCCACTCTGGGAACTTCAGGACTGGTTTCCCACACCCCATGCCACTCTCCTTGGCAGCTGTCTGAACCATTCTTCCAGGTGCATTTGAATCCCCTCCAGGACAACCATGGACGGTGGGGTCATACAGACCCACTCAGGCAATCCCATCATCTCCAAGTCAGACCTGAGCTCCACCTGCCTCCATGTAGTGTGCTCTAGGTCATTGTCTAACAGACAATCTACATGCATGGCAGGACTCACAGTTACTTCGAGAGTACCAGAGGACCCCCTTCTAAAAGGGAACCAGAGCCACCAGTAGATGGCTCTCATGATTGTCAGCGACTAAGACCTGGTGGAATGTGTTCAGTAGGACCCACTCTGCTCACACCAGTTGACCCTTGCCAATAGTCATGCTGGCTCCTGTGTCCCACAGAGCCTGCACCTGTTGCCCATTAACTGTGTCCCACATCCTAGACTTAGAAGTATTGGCAGACATGTAGGGTTTTGGCACCATATCTGCATCTCCAATGCACTAGGGTGACCCTTTAGAGAACTCCTTATTTTTCAGTTTTTCTCCTCCCTCTTTCTTCTGTTGGGAACCCTGACCACTTTTGTAGGTGTACCCACAGATACCTTTTTGAACAAACTGGTGCTAGCCCAGAGGTCCGCCTCCTCAGCAAACTTCCTGTGATCAGTCAGCTTACTGTCAACAAGGCGCTGGCACAACTCTACAAAACAAATACTGAGCATATGCTCTCTCAGGATTAACTTGTGCAACCCATCTTAATCATTGACTTTGCTGCCCCGCGCCCAGCTATTCAGTGCCTTAATGGAGTAATCAATGAGGCCTACCCAGGATTGGTTGAGGAGCTTGTTACTGTCCCTGAATCTTTGGCGATACTCCTCAGGGGTCAGTCCTAATTTGGCAATCAAAATGGCTTCTATGGGAGTATACTTGTTCAGGTCCCCAACCTCTGATGTCAGAAGTGTGTCCCTCCCAAGTGTAGGCATGTGTTTCTACAGACTCGTCCCCTGGTGCTCTTCAAGAAATCCATGTGCCTTTGATGTAAATTCATAACCAGAAAATCACCTGTCAATGTCATCTCCCACCACATAACTGAGCACCAAATCCTTGGCTATACCAACCATCTTGTCTCCCGCAGGTCCTGCATTATGCTACCACCTTCATGGCTGGATTCAGACTGCCCAGTCTGACAGACAGACTTGTACTGAAAGGGGCACTTGTGCACTTCAAAACCACTCTTTGAAGTCTCCCCAGCTTCAAAGGCATGTTTGGGTATATAAACTTGGTCTCCTACCCCACCAACTAAGACACCTCCGGACCCGAACCTACAATGTGTCAAGGGGAACTGCCTGGCTGCCCAAAGGACTCACCTGGAATGATTTGCTGAGAAAGACTGCCGCCTTGCCTTTGCCCTGCTGCCCTGCTGCTCTCTGACTTTGCTGAGAAGTTCTCTCCAAGAGCTTGCATTGAGCTTGCCTCCTGTTTTCTGAAGTCTTAGGGCCAAGAAGACTTAGGCCCTCATTACAACCCTGGCAGTCGGTGTTAAAGCGGTGGTAATACCACCAACAGGCCGGCGGTAAAAAAATGGGATCATGACCACGGCGGAAACCGCCAACACAGACAGCCACTTTAACACTCCGCCCGCCATGGCGGTAGCAACAAACACCGGCTGCGGTCACCGCCAACAGACAGGCGGAAGACAATGTACCGCCCACCCCATCATGACCCACCAATCCATCAGCTTTTCCGGGGCGGTACCAACGCCATCAAAAGCACAGTGGAAACAGGGCTTGGAAGGGAAAGCACTCACCGCTCGACACAAACGAAGAATCAGGACGCCATGGAGCCCGAGCTGCAGGTCCTGCCCATGCTGGTCTACCTCCTTATCTACCAGGAATACAAAAGGCGGCTGCGATGACTACGGTGAGTACGGCACCTAGTACACAGGGGGGGGGAGGAAAAAGAGAGTGACACACACACTCAACACCCCCACCCCCACACTCACTCACAACACCATACACACAAAAACATGCGTCAACATTACATGTACACCCCGTAACCCCCAGGAAGAACGCAAGGACAAAAGGAATAGAATCAAATCAGTGATGTATTAGAAATAGGCAGATATACATAATAAATAGAAAAACAGTATTTACAAAAATATACAATATGTACATAAGGCGGTACATTGGCCATTCAAAGTGTCCATGGGCCCCTGGGCCAAAAATCATGGGCCAAGCTCACACTTGACTCCTGCCTCAATACGGAGAGAACGCTGCAGGGGCATCAGATGGAAAACACACAGGCACCTCAGGGGAATTGGGAGGGGTTCACCCCAGCTGGAAGATAGAAAAACGCCACTTCTCCTCGAGGGGGCTCCATGCCCACTGCTTGGTCCTGGGGAGTGCAAGGCCGAAGTCTCTCAAGTGGGTGGTCTGCCCACTGCTTGGTCCTGGGGAGTGCAAGGCCACAGTCTCTCAAGTGGGTGGTTTGCCCACTGCTTGTTCCTGGGGAGTGCAAGGCCACAGTCTCTCAAGTGGGTGCCTTTTTCCAATGGTTCTAGAGGGGGCTTTGTGCCCAGTCTGCTTCATCCTGCCAAGGACTGGGTGAGTGGATGCATTTCACCACTTGGAGTGTGGCAGTTCAGTCCCTCACCTGGGTGTCTGAGGCACGAGATTTGCAGGGACCAGGTTGCATGATAGTCTATGGAGGCAGGGCTAGGCTCCATCCTGCGGCAGCTAAGGCTGCATACTGGTTGTATTGCTGGTGCTGGTGGGGGTGCTGCCAATTGTGGTGGGCAGCTTCTCCTGCTGCCTCGGACGGCTGCCCACTGGCACTGCTGCTGCTAGTAGTCGTGCTACTGACAGCGGTGCAGGTGGCGGTGCTTGCGGCGGTGCTTTCTGTGCAGGTGGCGTGCTGGCCGTGGTGCAGGTGCCGGTGCTGCCAGTGGTGGTTGGAGGCCCCAGCCCTTCACCTGCAGCTTTGGACGGCTGCCCACTGGGGCTGCTGCTGCTGACAGTAGTGGTGCTTGTGGCGTGGCAGGTGGCGGTGCTAGTGGCGGGGCTGTTGGTGGTGCTGGCCACAGTGCAGGTGGCGGTGCTGGTGGTTGTGCTGGTAGCCACCAGGCCTTCACCTGCAGACTACGATGGCAGAAGTGCCTTGCCTGGTTTTGTCTGCCCCTTCCTCACCTTGGTAGATGGTGGTGTCACCTTGGGTCTGGCAGCTGGAGTCTTTGAGGTGGCCTTGCTGGGTGGTTGGTGCTCCTTCCCCTTGCTGCATTCTGTCCCCCTCTTCACCTTGGCAGGTGGTGGAATGGTTTTGCCCTTGGCAGCTGTTGGTGGCACACTGGCTGGGCTGACGGGTGCCCCTTCTTCAGTGACAAAATGCTCTATATCCAATTCAACATCTCTGCCACCAACAATCCTGCAATGTCCATCCTCGAACTTCTCTCCCAAATCCTTAGGCCCATATTTATACTTTTTGACGCTAAACTGCGCTAACGCAGTTTAGCGTCAAAAAATTTTGCGCCGTCTAACGCCATTCTGAAGCGCCATGCGGGCGCCGTATTTATGGAATGGCGTTAGACGGCGCAATCAGACCGGCGCTGCCTGGTGTGCGTGGAAAAAACCACGTAGACCAGGCAGCGCCGGCGTTGGGAAAAAATGACGTTAGGGCGTCTTAAAATGGCGCAAGTCAGGTTGACGCTAAAAAATCGTCTTAACCCGATTTGCGCCATTTTTTCGACGCCCAGACGCCATTTCATGACTCCTGTCTTAGTAAAGACAGGAGTCATGCCCCCTTGCCCAATGGCCATGCCCAGGGGACTTGTGTCCCCTGGGCATGGTCATTGGGCATAGTGGCATGTAGGGGGGCACAAATAAGGCCCCCCTATGCCACAAAAAAAATAAAAAAATAAAAAAAATTATACTTACCTGAACTTACCTGTACTTCACTGGGATGGGTCCCTCCATCCTTGGGTGTCCTCCTGGGGTGGGCAGGGGTGGCAGGGTATGTCCCTGGGGGCAGGGGAGGGCACCTGTGGGCTCATTCTGAGCCCACAGATCCCTTAACGCCTACCCTGACCCAGGCGTTAAATTCAGGCGCAAATGCAGGTTTTTTTGACCCGCCACCTCCCGGGCGTGATTTTTGCCCGGGAGTATAAATACGACGCATTTGCGTCGCCGTCATTTTTTTAGACGGGAACGCCTTCCTTGCATCTCATTAACGCAAGGAAGGCGTTCACGCAAAAAAATGACGCTATTTGCCAATACTTTGGCGCTAGACGCGTCTAACGCCAAAGTATAAATATGGCGTTAGTTTTGCGCCGAATTTGCGTCGAAAAAAACGACGCTAATTCGGCGCAAACGGAGTATAAATATGCCCCTTAGTTTCTTCAAATTCATCGCCCAAGAAGAAAATGTTCAACACTCATCGTTCATCAAGGCACTCACGGCACAAGCTCTCCCAATCCTGCCCAACTACATTAATGCTTCCCAGACAAAAAAATATTTCAAAAAGCCCTCACGACAGGCCAGATCCACACATTAAAGAAAAAATCCACCCTGGAGCAGGATGACATGGCAAACTACCTGCTGATCCTTCATATATCTTTCATCTGTCAGCTTTTCAATAAAAAATCTACACTCAGCTCCAAGAACATATCAACACCATTTTATGCATGCCTACCAATCAGACTTCAAATTACAAATCATGTTATAGCATCAAAGCTGCCACTACATAACTAATTGATGATGAACTTCTGATCGCAGAAAAGGATGATCCCTGACTTCTGACACTCTTGAATCTCTTGGTTGTCTTCAATACAGTTAACCATCGACCTTTATTCACATGTTGACATCTCAAATAGGACTCATTGACAATGCCATTCAATGGCTCTTGTCTTATTTTTCTAGACTACACTACATTGTCCACATGTGCACTTTAAGATTCCAGAATCTAGTTGTGAGAAATCTGATTTTGGTGGTCCCAGAGCAATCAGAAGTTACTGAGACCTCGAAAGTCAAATGAGATCTTTCATATCTAGTGTATTGGGGACCCTGTACCGCTGGAACCAACTACCACTTTTAGCACTTGATTCTCACTCAACCAAAGCAACACAGTCGAAGGCCGATTTTGGGGCAGGGGCAGTGCTCAGAATTCAATTTCATAGGAGGTAAAAAAATATTAGGGATAAATGTAGAGATCACAACATGGAATACGTTTGAGAGTACCCAAACAGAACAATCATAAACAGTTAAATTAAAATATATTCAATATCTGAGTATGTTTAAACAATGAATATTTAGCAGAGGTTCTACCAGGGATGTGTTGTGTAGGAAGAGATTTACTTATGTTTGTGCAAAGCAATGCAGCTCTTCAGGTAATTTGCTGCATTGTCTAAATGACACTTTTCAGCATAGGTTTAAATAAACTTTGTCATAGGTTGCAAAGATTAAATATTCTATGCACATGCTGATGTGCATGAGGAGCACATTATGCAAATATTGGGACAAAACTACATGTAACAAAACAGAAACAAACGGGCTGAAAACCTGACTGCCAACTAGGAAACCTACAAGAGAGTAGATCAAGACCACCTAAATTGGCAGAATCAGGAAGTAAGGAGAAGCAGGAGCTTGTGGAGTCCCAAAACCCCGAAGCCAGTGATGTCAACAGGGGGGCAACAAGGTTCATTGAAGAAGATATCATCATCCTCATTACTCAGGTGACTCTCAGAAGTGGGCTATCAACTTAGGATGGGAATGCATCTACCAACTCAGTAAATCCCATTATGATTAGGTCAAAACACAATTCAGAGATAATCTCTGCTCTAACACTGGTAAATATGAAAATCCCAGAGATGTGCATGTTAGGTTGAAGCATTACAAACAATATCAAACTAAGGAGCACAATGAGAGAGGGGAAACCCAGATACCTTTGGCACAAGAGTCTGCTGAACCTGATTTTATCATGACAAAAAGCTCAGGAAGGTTGCCATGGGTGCGACCTTCCTGAGTAAGCCTCAGAACCTTGTCTTGGTTCTTCATAGGTGAAAAAATGACTAAGGGCCTGATTTAGAGTTTGGTGGATGGGTTGCTCCATCAGAAAAATAACAGATATTCTGTGTATCCTATCATGATTTCCATAGGCTATTATGAGATCATAATATGGTGGATGGGATATCGGTCATGTTTGTGACGGAGTAACCACATCCACCAAACTTTAAATCAGGCCCTAAATCCAAACTTTGTCAACGTTCTTTCTCTACCATCAGGGCCTTATTTTTCAAATGGAGTTTTCTAGCTCCAGGAAAGTTCTAGGAGGTGGTGATTGAAGTGTCAGTTGTATTTTGAGCACTAACCAGTGAATGTAGAAATTCTACAATCTAATCCTAACTGTTTTTCAGAGTCACTCCACCTCTTTTTTCAGCATTTCCTTTTTATCTTACTATAAAATTACCCAGGAGACCCTGTTTCAAGATAGCAGAACCCAGCTGACAACACACAGGCCTGGTTCAGCTCTCCCACTGTGATTGAAGCCTGGCTATCTGTGAGGGTCTTGGGAATATATAGGAGAAGCCCACTTTGGCATCACAAGTCTAAACAGGTAGTTCTAAAGGTAGTCTTTCTTCTATTAACTGGTCCTGTGCACTCCCAGCCAGGTAACCCAGCTAAGTGGTCAGCAATTAACAGCCATTTGACCTTCCCGGGCTGAGAGGCATGGTATTATTGTCAGAGTCAAAGTTGTTAATTCTACCGACCAATGATGTTTATTCCAGCTGTGGAGGTGTGATGAAATGTGATGAGTGACAGAACTGATTTTTAGGTGGTTCTGTCATAGGCAGCCTAAAGTGCATTTATACAAAGTTGTTTTCAGTTAAGTTATAAAAAATTTGATTTCAACATTAAATTAGATTAAAAAAATATGTCGGAAGTAACTTTAAAACATTTGTTATCATTTTCCAAAAGAACAATAGAAATAATGATTTTAATCCCATTCGAGTCAGTTGAGGGAAAAGCCTAGCAGGACCTACATAGTGGATTTTATTTCACCGTGAGAGCACACTAATCCAATTTGTAGCTTGTTCTGTTTACATATATTAGCACTATGCCATTTGGGATTACAAGGCGCATTTTGGAGATGATATACGAATGTGTAAAAGTAGACATTTCTTCTATGCAAAAGTGCCATGTGTCACCGCAGCGCTTTTAAAGTGAAATCAAGCAAGCACACTTTGGTAGCCCTAGCAGATATAATTTGTTTTCATATATGTGGGCAGTGGAAGCACACAGTGAAGATCGCATATATGACATTTAACCTTCCTGCCACAGTAGCATTCCAGTTATCATTTACAGTGGACTTGCAGGGAAGTTAAATAGACCAAAGAGGATGAAACCAATTTTATAACCATCTTTTTAGAGCCAGAGCATAGATCCATGTCATTGATTAGCAATGTCCCAGGTCACAGAGTCCTATTACTAGAAAAAACGGGAAACAATTCTGGGGTGATCATGCAAAATGCTTGTTACAGTGATGAAATACGAAAATCAACTTTTGTGTCTGACAAAATTGTATCTGCTAAGAAAATTGCTTCCTCGAACATTATACTTCAATGTTGTGGCATCGAATATGATGACTCAGGATGAAGTTAAAAAATGGCATGACATACAGTGCTAAATAAAGGAAAAGCTGGAACAGAACAAGAAAGGAGCAGAGGGAATTTGGAGACAAAATATCAATCAAAACCCCAGTGCAAACCAGGAAACTGTGGCAGTAGCAGTTGTGCCATTATTTATCAGCAGGCATCTAGTCACTGATTCAGCTGACATGGACAATGAACTTAATCCAAGTAACCAAATGCTCATACATATGTGTCATGGTCACATGACTATATCTGATCTCAAGTCCATGTCTCTTTCCATTCCCTTTGACATGTAAAAAACAAATCCCTTAAAATGTAACATGCTGCACCTGAATAGGACATATACAACACAGAGAGGGGGAGTATATAGTTAAATGTCCCTCAATGTATTTTCCTTAACTTTGCATATATCCACTATTAAATGCATTTTAATGGGACAGTGGTGTGTCACTCAAGTGCAATGAATTTCAGTACAGTGAATGTTAAAGTCAGTGCAGGGAATAGAAGCAGTGAAATGTCTGCATATCTTTTGCAGAATGTGTTAGAACCTCAACAGCCCTCTTATACTCCAACATGACTTTACTATACCTAGCACCTGAACAGATATAAAACTAATGCATGTGTTATGTGACACTCCTTTGCAGTGAAAACTTAAATAGACTTAGCACATTATGCTTTGTTTGAATCATGGCATTTCCATTGGTGTCATCATCAACACTTTGGGTGGAAAGAGTGAATGGAGGCAAGCAACTCTACAATCGCATTGTGTGCTGTGGAAATGAAGATTGCAAATCCTCCAGTGGAAAGAAAAGTGATCACATGCCCAACAGTGATCTTTGCGAGTGTGTCTGAAAAATTAATCACATACACTCCTTAGCTGCATCATGTAGATTGTTTTAACTATGGGATGTGTGATAACTGTTTCCCTAAACTATTCCACTTTAGCAGGGACTTACATATGAGTTTTTGCCTCAGCTGATATTTTATTTTCTTGTTATTTACTTTGTTAGGCCTATTCACATGTTCGTGTGTCGCAGCATGGAGATATGAATATTGTTCAGCAACCATTTCACATAATGGGCCCTTTCCACAAAGGTAAATTTACAAGTGTAGCAGTATCCAAGTGTGCATCCACTATTATACCTCATAACAATTTAACACCTTTTTGCTTTTCACTATTTCTTAGAGTATACATACTCCTGGGTGTACACTGACTTGTCTCCACCCCCTTAATAAAGGAGGTGGAGAACAAAATTTGAGATTCTAAAGTTACTGGTTGTAAATTTTCACATGCAGGCTGAGGTCTCCACCACCAGAGCAGACATCTCTCTGCGGTAAAATATATGAAAAATAAAGTTTATTACCTTTTAAAACACAGTCAAAACAGTCAGTGTAAAATAAAAATATAAATCAACTTAAAATATTTAATAACAATCAAGAACTAAACAAAACATGTAATAACACCACAACTCACCTAAATAGTTAATAAAAAATTCAAAAAATAAAATGCAAACTTTTAATTTATTACTGCATATTGGGTTACTGTTTGGGGGGGGTAAACCCATCTCAAGCAAAAACTACAATGCTCCTCAGGTTAAAACACAAGCAAACCCAAATTTAACCTGTGCTGAAACCAGTTGCGTTATCTGGTGACACAGAGTGAAAGCTCAGACTACTGAACTGGAGTGTGTGCCATATACAGGGACCAGGTTGGTCTTGCTGAAAATGTTACCTTCTAAAATCCCATGCAAAAATTACAGTTTGTGTTGGAGGAGGCCCCGGGGGGGGGGGGCAGGGAGATCATTGTGAATGGTTGTCGCTTTAGCACAAAGAGAAAGCCAGGCATCAATAATGGTCATTATGCAGTGCAAAGATCCTGTCAGGTGTTGTGGATGGTAATTGCTGGAGAGTCACATTGGCGGTCACTGCAGGCTGTCGATGCTGTATAACGAAGTCCAGATCTCACATTGGTGGTTGCTGTAACACAAACAATCAGGTTTACCAGAGCTTCATGTAGGCAGTCATGCAGATGGCAAGATCTTGGTGTGAGCATGCCTGTTCACGGTCAGGCAGAGCCCAATAATTCATAATTTAGGTTCCAAGACTTGAGGGACACTTTTTGGTGATCAGGAACTCACTCCAACAGACACCATCAGGGTTCAGGCAGTTCAATTTGCAGGTCTAGTACACAGTTTAGCTGGACAGATGCAGGGAGCCCTCTGGAGCTTTGTACCTGCCTCAGAACAGGAGGTCAGTCTGCTGACCATCAGAGTCACTTCACTTGGGATGAAGGGTGCAGGTCCTGCCTTCCTTCTCAGTATGCAAGGCAGGCCTCAAGCAGCATGGCTGCAGGGCATCTTTCTTCTGTGTATCCACAGGTCCAGGACTTTAGGACTGTCCTAAAGTGTCTGGTCTGAGGGTCCACTATTTATACCTGCTTTGAAGTAGGCAAAACTATTTGTGAGTGTGCTGAGGAAGAGTCTTTGTTATGTGCAAGTGTGATTCATGACTGCTTTGCCCCCCTGTGAAGTCAGAGATGGCCCTTTTTCTTAATACCTATTCCCACTTTGTATCACTGTCTGGGAGTAATACACAATGGCCAACTGCCAGCTACACCTAGTCATGTGACCCGGACACAGGCTGCAGACACCAAATGGTTGGAACAAGTAAAATACATCTTTCATTGATGTGTATTTTCAGAATTGTGACTTAGAACCTGACTGTACCATTAAAGATGGTTTTAAATTGCAATTCTTTAGACACCAAGCTCAAAATTCCTACCTGCTCCCAATTGAATATTATTAGAAATGGGGCCTTTAGTTGACAGTCGGTTTACACCCTGTCCAAGTAGGGACTCTCACTCTAGTCAGGGCAAGGGATATACCCAGCTCCGATAACCCCTGCTAACCCGCTTAGTAGCTTGGCACGAGCAGCTTATCTCAGAAGCAATGTGTAAAGCATTTGAACATAACGTACAGTAATACAGTCAAAACAATATAAAAGGACATCACCCAAGTTTAAGAAAAATAACCAATATTTATCTCTGTAAAACAAGAACAAAACAAGAAAAATCCAATATACAGTAATAAAGATAATAATTTTGCAAGAATTACTTCAAAATACATTCCTTGAAGTCAATAACTCCAACTGGGGCTATCATGGCATTGTGAACAACAAATCCAACAGTTCAGGTTGACTGCGGGGTCGTGGGCGAGCTACGATGTCAGGTAGACCTGCAAACAGTACCTTGGAAATATAGGGTGTTGTGATCCTCACAATGAGATCTGGAGTGCAGCGCCACTGGGGTCAGTGGGCGTCGGTTCCAGAGGTCGGTGCAGGGGTCGTCGGGCTCTTGAAGTCACATGCATTGCAGATTAAACTCCAGGCTGATGATGAAGGCGTTCATGGCATCAGGGCTGCAGTGTGAAGTGGGATGATGTGACGTGCGGTGCCAACAGGTCACAGTGCAGGTGGCGGCTCATTGATGGTGTTCTGTGGCGTTAGTTAGATCAAGTCTGTGGTGTAAAGTGGGGTGGTGTGTCGCTCAGTGTCTGTAGGTTGCAGTGCAGGCAGCGTCATTGTCGTTGCTCAAGTGCTGCACTCAGCATGCCTAAGGCATCGGTATGATGCAGGGTGGGCTCCAGGCAGCACCTACGGGATACTCTTCACACAGGGGAGTCTGTTGATCATGCTGGAGTCGATGTCGATGTCGCTGGTGTCAGTGGACCGGGGTTGCAGTGCGGGACAGGACGGTGGTTTGTGTAACTCATGAGCAGTGTTCTTAGGCCAAGGCGCAGGTAGGGGCGTCGGTGTCAGTATATAGCGTCATCATCGGGGATACCAAGGATGCAGTGTGAGCTAGGTGATGTGGAGTGCGGGACCCACAGGTCACAGTGCAAGCAGCGGCTTGGTTATGGTGAAGGTGGCGACATCGGTGAGACCAGGGTTGAGGTTCGAAGCAGGGCACAGCTCCAAGCCGCGGCGTCAGGTCACAGTGCAGGCAGATGCTTTGTTGATGGCATTGTGTTGGGTTTTCTACTCTTGCAGCACAAAACACACAGTTCCCAAGGCTGTAAGCAGATAAACCTGAAGTCGTTGATATCCCTGAGCCTTCCAACAGGAAGCAAGCCCTACTTCAAATCCTTAGAGAAACTTCACAAGCAGGATACACAGCAAAGTCCAGTCTTTGTCCTTTTGAAGGCAGAAGCAGCAAATGCAGGCCAACCAAGCAAAGCACACACAGCCAAGGGGCAGTAGGCCTCCTCCAGCTCTTCAGCTCTTCTCCTTGGCAGAGGTTCCTCTTGATCCAGAAGTGTTCTAAAAGTCTGGGGTCCACTACTTAAAGTAATTTCTGCCTTTGAAGTAGGCAAACTTCGAAGGAAAGTTTCTGTTTTTCACAAGATTCTGCCTTGCCCAGGCCTGGCTCCAGATACACTCCAGGGGTTCAGAGACTGCATTGTGTGAGGACAGACACAGCCCTTTCAGGTGCAGGTGTCACTCTAGCCCACGAAGACACATCAGGATATGGAGGACACACATCAGCTCCCTTTGTGACAATGTCTAGAGGGAATTCACAAAGAGCCCAACTGTCAGTCTGACCCAGACGTTGATTCTACAGGCAGGCAGAGGCACAGAATGGTTAAGCAAAAAGATGCCCACTTTCTAAAAGTGGGATTTTCAAACAGACAGTCTAAAAACCGACTCTACCAAAAGATGTTTTTTTAAATTGTGAGCTTAGAGACCCCAAACTCCACATCTCCATCTATCTCTAATAGGAAACCACACTTAAACGATATTTAAAGACAGACCACATGTTAACCTGTGGGAGAAATAGGCCTTGTAATAGTGAACAATGAATTTGGCAGTACTTTACTCTTAGGACATGTAAAATACACTAGTACATGTCCTACCTATTAAATACACCGCACCCTGCCCTTGGGGCTGCCTAGGGTCTACCTAAGGGGTGACTTACATGTAGTAAAAGAGAAGGTTTGGGCCTGACAAGTGGGTACAGTTGCTAGGTCGAATTGGCAGTACAAATCTGCACACACAGACACTGCAATGGCAGGTCTGAGACATGTTTACGGGGCTACTCATGATGGTGGCACAATCATTGCTGCAGGACCACTAGTAGCATTTGGGGCCCTGGGCACCTCTAGTGCACTTTACAAGGGACTTACCAGTAAATCAAATATGCCAATCATGGATAAACCAATCCCCAATACAATTTAGACAGAGACCACTTGCACTTTAGTACTGATATGCAGTGGTAAAGTGCTCAGAGATAACAAACCAGCAAAAACATATCAGAAAAAATAGAAGGAAGGAGGCAAAACGTTTTAGGATAACCATGCAGAAAGTGTCATTTCCAACAAACATTATCACGTATTAAATGTGATAAGGTAACTCAATGTTATTGTATGGGAAAGGCAGGCTGTGCGGTACTCATTACCAGAACATGTATTACATATCCAAACTCACCAGCACTCCAGGGTTGTAGAATCAGCAATGTTTACTGAAGTGCAGTACAGCATTATTTTTCACTCTAACAGTGACATACCCCTTTGCCTCAATACAAACACCCAAGGCGCACAAGCATAAAGAACAGTCTATACAGGCAATTTTGCTATTGCATGTCATTCATTCCATATAATGGAAAAGGAGCAGACACTCACACAGACATCGTGGCAAGTGTACATAGTATATTTAATCTCACAGACATGATTGTTTACAAGTGAACCTCAGGGGGGGCAAATAAAACACATTAACGCTATCTAGAAGTATATCCCATTGTGACAGGAGGCCTCTTTTTGCATGTCGATGTGTCCTAGAAGTTGTAGTGCCCAGGGCCCCTCCTAACCAGGTTCCCTGGGCCAGAGCTCTTTCTATAAATCTGTTGTGATACTTGCCACAATTGGATACACTCTTAAATATCACTGTAAGTCCCTGGTAAATGGGTACATGCAATATTAGGGGTAGGCCCCTGAGGGCAGCAGAACAGATCGTGCCATCCTCTAGGGCCCTGCACCCAGATACACCCAGCACTGCTATTGTAGGCTGAGTGTTCTGGGGCAAACCTAAAAAGGAAAATTCCTTTTCCAGTGTCCACCCTACACTGCATATGTTATGGGTAAGTCACCCCTCTAGCAGGCCTTCCAGCCCTAAGGCAGGGTGCACCATACTATGTGTGAGGGCATAGCTGCATGAACAATATACCCCCACCTTGCCATGCCAAACCTGGGACATACTGAGTGAATAAAGTAGCTATTTTAAGTACTTGTACTAGACACTGGTCATACATGAGTTCCCCAGCTACATGATGGTCACTCTGCAAGCTGAGTTGTTTGGTCTCAAACAACTCAGTATGATAAATCCAAACTGGTACCAGTACTGGATGTATCCCTAAGCTATCCAGGGGTCACCTTGGAGGTACCCCACGCAAAACCTAACCTAACTGGCATGGTTGCTGACTGGTTCCATCCAGCATGCCACCTCCAGAGAGCCAATATACAAACCTTGGGGGAGAGCCCTGTCTGTCTGATTAGTAAAACAATGACCTCCCTTGGTGGAGGAGCTAACACCCCCTCCCTCAGGAATGTGCATTCTCCTGGCAGTGAGCTTCAAAGGGCTACTGCCATTGAAACCTGAGCCCCCAGGCCTGCTACTAGCAGCAGATGGCTTCCCATTTGTTAACCCCTACTTTTAGCTGGAGCAAAGGTGGGAAACCACACAAAGGGTAGGAGGAGAGGTCTCACTGAGCACGCACCACCCTCAGGGGTCTAGAGGTGAAGTGGACCCTCCATTATATTTTCCCCCATGTTGGATGGCAGGAAAATAGCCAATGAGGTTTAGGGTAGGGACCCTTCCCACAAGAAGTGGTCACTGTAGTGGGTGTAGCCACCCAGGGGTAAGTTTCCCATTGGACACTACCAGGTTCCGCTTAAAACACCCACTAAATTCAGTATATATTGGGCTTCCCTAGACCAAGTAAAGAATACAGCACCAAAGAACCCGACAGCACAAGAATAAAGGACCTCCTGCACCATAAGAGGCTCCAAGACCCATGCTTGCTGCACCAGAGTCCCGACAATCACCGCTGCAGAGGAGCTGACCACTGGGCCAACCTCAAAAGACCCAGAGGATCTCCAGGGTTTGCAAATAGCCTGAGATCTGCCTCATGAGTGGAGGCACCACTCAAGAAGCAAAAGAAACCTACAAAGAATCAGCAAACTGGTGAGGGTAGCTTCACCGACCGGCCAATATCTCTGCAACCAAAAGTTGCAGCCAGACCTGACAACATACCAATGACAACCTGGATGAGAACTACATGTGTACCAACTTTGGTGGCACTGCACCCTCCCATGGCCGAGTTCTGTCAATACCCCTGGTACTGATCCTAGCACATCAGACAACAGCAAAAATACCTCTGCCAGAGCAGTAACTGGACAAGGAGGAAGCCCCAGTCAAGGGCAAAACAGCACACTATAATGGCTCTTGTCACCTGTACTCTGTTGTAGGCTTTTAATTTATTACTGTATATTGGGTTACTGTTTGGGGGGGGGTTAAACCCATCTCAAGCAAAAACTACAATGCTCCTCAGGTTAAAACACAAGCAAACCCAAATTTAACCTGTGCTGAAACCAGTTGCGTTATCTGGTGACACAGAGTGAAAGCTCAGACTACTGAACTGGAGTGTGTGCCATATACAGGGACCAGGTTGGTCTTGCTGAAAATGTTACCTTCTAAAATCCCATGCAAAAATTACAGTTTGTGTTGGAGGAGGCCCCAGGGGGGTGGGGGGGAGGCAGGGAGATCATTGTGAATGGTTGTCGCTTTAGCACAAAGAGAAAGCCAGGCATCAATAATGGTCATTATGCAGTGCAAAGATCCTGTCAGGTGTTGTGGATGGTAATTGCTGGAGAGTCACATTGGCGGTCACTGCAGGCTGTTGATGCTGTATAACGAAGTCCAGATCTCACATTGGTGGTTGCTGTAACACAAACAATCAGGTTTACCAGAGCTTCATGTAGGCAGTCATGCAGATGGCAAGATCTTGGTGTGAGCATGCCTGCTCACGGTCAGGCAGAGCCCAATAATTCATAATTTAGGTTCCAAGCCTTGAGGGACACTTTTTGGTGATCAGGAACTCACTCCAACAGACACCATCAGGGTTCAGGCAGTTCAATTTGCAGGTCTAGTACACAGTTTAGCTGGGCAGATGCAGGGAGCCCTCTGGAGCTTTGTACCTGCCTCAGAACAGGAGGTCACTCTGCTGACCATCAGAGTCACTTCACTTGGGATGAAGGGTGCAGGTCCTGCCTTCCTTCTCAGTATGCAAGGCAGGCCTCAAGCAGCATGGCTGCAGGGCATCTTTCTTCTGTGTATCCACAGGTCCAGGACTTTAGGACTGTCCTAAAGTGTCTGGTCTGAGGGTCCACTATTTATACCTGCTTTGAAGTAGGCAAAACTATTTGTGAGTGTGCTGAGGAAGAGTCTTTGTTATGTGCAAGTGTGATTCATGACTGCTTTGCCCCCCTGTGAAGTCAGAGATGGCCCTTTTTCTTAATACCTATTCCCACTTTGTATCACTGTCTGGGAGTAATACACAATGGCCAACTGCCAGCTACACCTAGTCATGTGACCCGGACACAGGCTGCAGACACCAAATGGTTGGAACAAGTAAAAGACATCTTTCATTGATGTGTATTTTCAGAATTGTGACTTAGAACCTGACTGTACCATTAAAGATGGTTTTAAATTGCAATTCTTTAGACACCAAGCTCAAAATTCCTACCTGCTCCCAATTGAATATTATTAGAAATGGGGCCTTTAGTTGACAATCGGTTTACACCCTGTCCAAGTAGGGACCCTCACTCTAGTCAGGGCAAGGGATATACCCAGCTCCGATAACCCCTGCTAACCCGCTTAGTTGCTTGGCACGAGCAGCTTATCTCAGAAGCAATGTGTAAAGCATTTGAACATAACGTACAGTAATACAGTCAAAACACTATAAAAGGACATCACCCAAGTTTAAGAAAAATAACCAATATTTATCTCTGTAAAACGAGAACAAAACAAGAAAAATCCAATATACAGTAATAAAGATAATAATTTTGCAAGAATTACTTCAAAATACATTCCTTGAAGTCAATAACTCCAACTGGGGCTATCCCGGCATTGTGAACAACAAATCCAACAGTTCTGGTTGACTGCGGGGTCGTGGGCGAGCTACGATGTCAGGTAGACCTGCAAACAGTACCTTGGAAATATAGGGTGTTGTGATCCTCACAATGAGATCTGGAGTGCAGCGCCACTGGGGTCAGTGGGCGTCGGTTCCAGAGGTCGGTGCAGGGGTCGTCGGGCTCTTGAAGTCACATGCATTGCAGATTGAACTCCAGGCTGATGAGGAAGGCGTTCATGGCATCAGGGCTGCAGTGTGAAGTGGGATGATGTGACGTGCGGTGCCAACAGGTCACAGTGCAGGTGGCGGCTCATTGATGGTGTTCTGTGGCGTTAGTTAGATCAAGTCTGTGGTGTAAAGTGGGGTGGTGTGTCGCTCAGTGTCTGTAGGTTGCAGTGCAGGCAGTGTCATTGTCGTTGCTCAAGTGCTGCACTCAGCATGCCTAAGGCATCGGTATGATGCAGGGTGGGCTCCAGGCAGCACCTACGGGATACTCTTCACACAGGGGAGTCTGTTGATCATGCTGGAGTCGATGTCGCTGGTGTCAGTGGACCGGGGTTGCAGTGCGGGACAGGACGGTGGTTTGTGTAACTCATGAGCAGTGTTCTTAGGCCAAGGCGCAGGTAGGGGCGTCGGTGTCAGTATATAGCGTCATCATCGGGGATACCAAGGCTGCAGTGTGAGCTAGGTGATGTGGAGTGAGGGACCCACAGGTCACAGTGCAAGCAGCGGCTTGGTTATGGTGAAGGTGGCGACATCGGTGAGACCAGGGTTGAGGTTCGAAGCAGGGCACAGCTCCAAGCCGCGGCGTCAGGTCACAGTGCAGGCAGATGCTTTGTTGATGGCATTGTGTTGGGTTTTCTACTCTTGCAGCACAAAACACACAGTTCCCAAGGCTGTAAGCAGATAAACCTGAAGTCGTTGATATCCCTGAGCCTTCCAACAGGAAGGAAGCCCTACTTCAAATCCTTAGAGAAACTTCACAAGCAGGATACACAGCAAAGTCCAGTCTTTGTCCTCTTGAAGGCAGAAGCAGCAAATGCAGGCCAATCAAGCAAAGCACACACAGCCAAGGGGCAGTAGGCCTCCTCCAGCTCTTCAGCTCTTCTCCTTGGCAGAGGTTCCTCTTGATCCAGAAGTGTTCTAAAAGTCTGGGGTCCACTACTTAAAGTAATTTCTGCCTTTGAAGTAGGCAAACTTCGAAGGAAAGTTTCTGTTTTTCACAAGATTCTGCCTTGCCCAGGCCTGGCTCCAGATACACTCCAGGGGTTCAGAGACTGCATTGTGTGAGGACAGACACAGCCCTTTCAGGTGCAGGTGTCACTCTAGCCCACGAAGACACATCAGGATATGGAGGACACACATCAGCTCCCTTTGTGACAATGTCTAGAGGGAATTCACAAAGAGCCCAACTGTCAGTCTGACCCAGACGTTGATTCTACAGGCAGGCAGAGGCACAGAATGGTTAAGCAAAAAGATGCCCACTTTCTAAAAGTGGGATTTTCAAACAGACAGTCTAAAAACCGACTCTACCAAAAGATGTTTTTTTAAATTGTGAGCTTAGAGACCCCAAACTCCACATCTCCATCTATCTCTAATAGGAAACCACACTTAAACGATATTTAAAGACAGAGCACATGTTATCCTGTGGGAGAAATAGGCCTTGTAATAGTGAACAATGAATTTGGCAGTACTTCACTCTTAGGACATGTAAAATACACTAGTACATGTCCTACCTATTAAATACACCGCACCCTGCCCTTGGGGCTGCCTAGGGTCTACCTAAGGGGTGACTTACATGTAGTAAAAGAGAAGGTTTGGGCCTGACAAGTGGGTACACTTGCTAGGTCGAATTGGCAGTACAAATCTGCACACACAGACACTGCAATGGCAGGTCTGAGACATGTTTACGGGGCTACTCATGATGGTGGCACAATCATTGCTGCAGGACCACTAGTAGCATTTGGGGCCCTGGGCACCTCTAGTGCACTTTACAAGGGACTTACCAGTAAATCAAATATGCCAATCATGGATAAACCAATCACCAATACAATTTAGACAGAGACCACTTGCACTTTAGTACTGATATGCAGTGGTAAAGTGCTCAGAGATAACAAACCAGCAAAAACATATCAGAAAAAATAGAAGGAAGGAGACAAAACGTTTTAGGATAACCATGCAGAAAGTGTCTTTTCCAACAAACATTATCACGTATTAAATGTGATAAGGTAACTCAATGTTATTGTATGGGAAAGGCAGGCTGTGCGGTACTCATTACCAGAACATGTATTAAATATCCAAACTCACCAGCACTCCAGGGTTGTAGAATCAGCAATGTTTACTGAAGTGCATTACAGCATTATTTTTCACTCAAACAGTGACATACCCCTTTGTCTCAATACAAACACCCAAGGCGCACAAGCATAAAGAACAGTCTATACAGGCAATTTTGCTATTGCATGTCATTCATTCCATATAATGGAAAAGGAGCAGACACTCACACAGACATCGTGGCAAGTGTACATAGTATATTTAATCTCACAGACATGATTGTTTACAAGTGAACCTCAGGGGGGGGCAAATAAAACACATTAACGCTATCTAGAAGTATATCCCATTGTGACAGGAGGCCTCTTTTTGCATGTCGATGTGTCCTAGAAGTTGTAGTGCCCAGGGCCCCTCCTAACGAGGTTCCCTGGGCCAGAGCTCTTTCCATAAATCTGTTGTGATACTTGCCACAATTGGATACACTCTTAAATATCACTGTAAGTCCCTGGTAAATGGGTACATGCAATATTAGGGGTAGGCCCCTGAGGGCAGCGGAACAGATTGTGCCATCCTCTAGGGCCCTGCACCCAGATACACCCAGCACTGCTATTGTAGGCTGAGTGTTCTGGGGCAAACCTAAAAAGGAAAATTCCTTTTCCAGTGTCCACCCTACACTGCATATGTTATGGGTAAGTCACCCCTCTAGCAGGCCTTCCAGCCCTAAGGCAGGGTGCACCATACTATGTGTGAGGGCATAGCTGCATGAACAATATACCCCCACCTTGCCATGCCAAACCTGGGACATACTGAGTGAATAAAGTAGCTATTTTAAGTACTTGTACTAGACACTGGTCATATATGAGTTCCCCAGCTACATGATGGTCACTCTGCAAGCTGAGTTGTTTGGTCTCAAACAACTCAGTATGATAAATCCAAACTGGTACCAGTACTGGATGTATCCCTAAGCTATCCAGGGGTCACCTTGGAGGTACCCCACGCAAAACCTAACCTAACTGGCATGGTTGCTGACTGGTTCCATCCAGCATGCCACCTCCAGAGAGCCAATATACAAACCTTGGGGGAGAGCCCTGTCTGTCTGATTAGTAAAACAATGACCTCCCTTGGTGGAGGAGCTAACACCCCCTCCCTCAGGAATGTGCATTCTCCTGGCAGTGAGCTTCAAAGGGCTACTGCCATTGAAACCTGAGCCTAGCAGCAGATGGCTTCCCCCTTTGTTAACCCCTACTTTTAGCCGGAGCAAAGGTGGGAAACCACACAAAGGGTAGGAGGAGAGGTCTCACTGAGCACGCACCACCCTCAGGGGTCTAGAGGTGAAGTGGACCCTCCATTATATTTTCCCCCATGTTGGATGGCAGGAAAATAGCCAATGAGGTTTAGGGTAGGGACCCTTCCCACAAGAAGTGGTCACTGTAGTGGGTGTAGCCACCCAGGGGTAAGTTTCCCATTGGACACTACCAGGTTCCGCTTAAAACACCCACTAAATTCAGTATATATTGGGCTTCCCTAGACCAAGTAAAGAAGACAGCACCAAAGAACCCAACAGCACAAGAATAAAGGACCTCCTGCACCATAAGAGGCTCCAAGACCCATGCTTGCTGCACCAGAGTCCCGACAATCACCGCTGCAGAGGAGCTGACTACTGGGCCAACCTCAAAAGACCTAGAGGATCTCCAGGGTTTGCAAATAGCCTGAGATCTGCCTCATGAGTGGAGGCACCACTCAAGAAGCAAAAGAAACCTACAAAGAATCAGCAAACTGGTGAGGGTAGCTTCACCGACCGGCCAATATCTCTGCAACCAAAAGTTGCAGCCAGACCTGACAACATACCAATGACAACCTGGATGAGAACTACATGTGTACCAACTTTGGTGGCACTGCACCCTCCCATGGCCGAGTTGTGTCAATACCCCTGGTACTGATCCTAGCACATCAGACAACAGCAAAAATACCTCTGCCAGAGCAGCAACTGGACAAGGAGGAAGCCCCAGTCAAGGGCAAAACAGCACACTATAATGGCTCTTGTCACCTGTACTCTGTTGTAGGCTTTTAATTTATTACTGTATATTGGGTTACTGTTTGGGGGGGGTTAAACCCATCTCAAGCAAAAACTACAATGCTCCTCAGGTTAAAACACAAGCAAACCCAAATTTAACCTGTGCTGAAACCAGTTGCGTTATCTGGTGACACAGAGTAAAAGTTCAGACTACTGAACTGGAGTGTGTGCCATATACAGGGACCAGGTTGGTCTTGCTGAAAATGTTACCTTCTAAAATCCCATGCAAAAATTACAGTTTGTGTTGGAGGAGGCCCCGGGGGGGGGGCAGGGAGATCATTGTGAATGGTTGTCGCTTTAGCACAAAGAGAAAGCCAGGCATCAATAATGGTCATTATGCAGTGCAAAGATCCTGTCAGGTGTTGTGGATGGTAATTGCTGGAGAGTCACATTGGCGGTCACTGCAGGCTGTCGATGCTGTATAACGAAGTCCAGATCTCACATTGGTGGTTGCTGTAACACAAACAATCAGGTTTACCAGAGCTTCATGTAGGCAGTCATGCAGATGGCAAGATCTTGGTGTGAGCATGCCTGTTCACGGTCAGGCAGAGCCCAATAATTCATAATTTAGGTTCCAAGACTTGAGGGACACTTTTTGGTGATCAGGAACTCACTCCAACAGACACCATCAGGGTTCAGGCAGTTCAATTTGCAGGTCTAGTACACAGTTTAGCTGGGCAGATGCAGGGAGCCCTCTGGAGCTTTGTACCTGCCTCAGAACAGGAGGTCAGTCTGCTGACCATCAGAGTCACTTCACTTGGGATGAAGGGTGCAGGTCCTGCCTTCCTTCTCAGTATGCAAGGCAGGCCTCAAGCAGCATGGCTGCAGGGCATCTTTCTTCTGTGTATCCACAGGTCCAGGACTTTAGGACTGTCCTAAAGTGTCTGGTCTGAGGGTCCTCTATTTATACCTGCTTTGAAGTAGGCAAAACTATTTGTGAGTGTGCTGAGGAAGAGTCTTTGTTATGTGCAAGTGTGATTCATGACTGCTTTGCCCCCCTGTGAAGTCAGAGATGGCCCTTTTTCTTAATACCTATTCCCACTTTGTATCACTGTCTGGGAGTAATACACAATGGCCAACTGCCAGCTACACCTAGTCATGTGACCCGGACACAGGCTGCAGACACCAAATGGTTGGAACAAGTAAAAGACATCTTTCATTGATGTGTATTTTCAGAATTGTGACTTAGAACCTGACTGTACCATTAAAGATGGTTTTAAATTGCAATTCTTTAGACACCAAGCTCAAAATTCCTACCTGCTCCCAATTGAATATTATTAGAAATGGGGCCTTTAGTTGACAGTCGGTTTACACCCTGTCCAAGTAGGGACCCTCACTCTAGTCAGGGCAAGGGATATACCCAGCTCCGATAACCCCTGCTAACCCGCTTAGTAGCTTGGCACGAGCAGCTTATCTCAGAAGCAATGTGTAAAGCATTTGAACATAACGTACAGTAATACAGTCAAAACACTATAAAAGGACATCACCCAAGTTTAAGAAAAATAACCAATATTTATCTCTGTAAAACGAGAACAAAACAAGAAAAATCCAATATACAGTAATAAAGATAATAATTTTGCAAGAATTACTTCAAAATACATTCCTTGAAGTCAATAACTCCAACTGGGGCTATCACGGCATTGTGAACAACAAATCCAACAGTTCAGGTTGACTGCGGGGTCGTGGGCGAGCTACGATGTCAGGTAGACCTGCAAACAGTACCTTGGAAATATAGGGTGTTGTGATCCTCACAATGAGATCTGGAGTGCAGCGCCACTGGGGTCAGTGGGCGTCGGTTCCAGAGGTCGGTGCAGGGGTCGTCGGGCTCTTGAAGTCACATGCATTGCAGATTGAACTCCAGGCTGATGATGAAGGCGTTCATGGCATCAGGGCTGCAGTGTGAAGTGGGATGATGTGACGTGCGGTGCCAACAGGTCACAGTGCAGGTGGCGGCTCATTGATGGTGTTCTGTGGCGTTAGTTAGATCAAGTCTGTGGTGTAAAGTGGGGTGGTGTGTCGCTCAGTGTCTGTAGGTTGCAGTGCAGGCAGCGTCATTGTCGTTGCTCAAGTGCTGCACTCAGCATGCCTAAGGCATCGGTATGATGCAGGGTGGGCTCCAGGCAGCACCTACGGGATGCTCTTCACACAGGAGAGTCTGTTGATCATGCTGGAGTCGATGTCGCTGGTGTAAGTGGACCGGGGTTGCAGTGCGGGACAGGACGGTGGTTTGTGTAACTCATGAGCAGTGTTCTTAGGCCAAGGCGCAGGTAGGGGCGTCGGTGTCAGTATATAGCGTCATCATCGGGGATACCAAGGCTGCAGTGTGAGCTAGGTGATGTGGAGTGCGGGACCCACAGGTCACAGTACAAACAGCGGCTTGGTTATGGTGAAGGTGGCGACATCGGTGAGACCAGGGTTGAGGTTCGAAGCAGGACACAGCTCCAAGCCGCGGCGTCAGGTCACAGTGCAGGCAGATGCTTTGTTGATGGCATTGTGTTGGGTTTTCTACTCTTGCAGCACAAAACACACAGTTTCCAAGGCTGTAAGCAGATAAACCTGAAGTCGTTGATATCCCTGAGCCTTCCAACAGGAAGCAAGCCCTACTTCAAATCCTTAGAGAAACTTCACAAGCAGGATACACAGCAAAGTCCAGTCTTTGTCCTCTTGAAGGCAGAAGCAGCAAATGCAGGCCAACCAAGCAAAGCACACACAGCCAAGGGGCAGTAGGCCTCCTCCAGCTCTTCAGCTCTTCTCCTTGGCAGAGGTTCCTCTTGATCCAGAAGTGTTCTAAAAGTCTGGGGTCCACTACTTAAAGTAATTTCTGCCTTTGAAGTAGGCAAACTTCGAAGGAAAGTTTCTGTTTTTCACAAGATTCTGCCTTGCCCAGGCCTGGCTCCAGATACACTCCAGGGGTTCAGAGACTGCATTGTGTGAGGACAGACACAGCCTTTTCAGGTGCAGGTGTCACTCTAGCCCACGAAGACACATCAGGATATGGAGGACACACATCAGCTCCCTTTGTGACAATGTCTAGAGGGAATTCACAAAGAGCCCAACTGTCAGTCTGACCCAGACGTTGATTCTACAGGCAGGCAGAGGCACAGAATGGTTAAGCAAAAAGATGCCCACTTTCTAAAAGTGGGATTTTCAAACAGACAGTCTAAAAACCGACTCTACCAAAAGATGTTTTTTTAAATTGTGAGCTTAGAGACCCCAAACTCCACATCTCCATCTATCTCTAATAGGAAACCACACTTAAACGATATTTAAAGACAGACCACATGTTAACCTGTGGGAGAAATAGGCCTTGTAATAGTGAACAATGAATTTGGCAGTACTTCACTCTTAGGACATGTAAAATACACTAGTACATGTCCTACCTATTAAATACACCGCACCCTGCCCTTGGGGCTGCCTAGGGTCTACCTAAGGGGTGACTTACATGTAGTAAAAGAGAAGGTTTGGGCCTGACAAGTGGGTACAGTTGCTAGGTCGAATTGGCAGTACAAATCTGCACACACAGACACTGCAATGGCAGGTCTGAGACATGTTTACGGGGCTACTCATGATGGTGGCACAATCATTGCTGCAGGACCACTAGTAGCATTTGGGGCCCTGGGCACCTCTAGTGCACTTTACTAGGGACTTACCAGTAAATCAAATATGCCAATCATGGATAAACCAATCACCAATACAATTTAGACAGAGACCACTTGCACTTTAGTACTGATATGCAGTGGTAAAGTGCTCAGAGATAACAAACCAGCAAAAACATATCAGAAAAAATAGAAGGAAGGAGGCAAAACGTTTTAGGATAACCATGAAGAAAGTGTCATTTCCAACAAACATTATCACGTATTAAATGTGATAAGGTAACTCAATGTTATTGTATGGGAAAGGCAGGCTGTGCGGTTCTCATTACCAGAACATGTATTAAATATCCAAACTCACCAGCACTCCAGGGTTGTAGAATCAGCAATGTTTACTAAAGTGCATTACAGCATTATTTTTCACTCAAACAGTGACATACCCCTTTGCCTCAATACAAACACCCAAGGCGCACAAGCATAAAGAACAGTCTATACAGGCAATTTTGCTATTGCATGTCATTCATTCCATATAATGGAAAAGGAGCAGACACTCACACAGACATCGTGGCAAGTGTACATAGTATATTTAATCTCACAGACATGATTGTTTACAAGTGAACCTCAGGGGGGGGGAAATAAAACACATTAACTCTATCTAGAAGTATATCCCATTGTGACAGGAGGCCTCTTTTTGCATGTCGATGTGTCCTAGAAGTTGTAGTGCCCAGGGCCCCTCCTAACCAGGTTCCCTGGGCCAGAGCTCTTTCCATAAATCTGTTGTGATACTTGCCACAATTGGATACACTCTTAAATATCACTGTAAGTCCCTGGTAAATGGGTACATGCAATATTAGGGGTAGGCCCCTGAGGGCAGCGGAACAGATTGTGCCATCCTCTAGGGCCCTGCACCCAGATACACCCAGCACTGCTATTGTAGGCTGAGTGTTCTGGGGCAAACCTAAAAAGGAAAATTCCTTTTCCAGTGTCCACCCTACACTGCATATGTTATGGGTAAGTCACCCCTCTAGCAGGCCTTCCAGCCCTAAGGCAGGGTGCACCATACTATGTGTGAGGGCATAGCTGCATGAACAATACACCCCCACCTTGCCATGCCAAACCTGGGACATACTGAGTGAATAAAGTAGCTATTTTAAGTACTTGTACTAGACACTGGTCATACATGAGTTCCCCAGCTACATGATGGTCACTCTGCAAGCTGAGTTGTTTGGTCTCAAACTACTCAGTATGATAAATCCAAACTGGTACCAGTACTGGATGTATCCCTAAGCTATCCAGGGGTCACCTTGGAGGTACCCCCCGCAAAACCTAACCTAACTGGCATGGTTGCTGACTGGTGCCATCCAGCATGCCACCTCCAGAGAGCCAATATACAAACCTTGGGGGAGAGCCCTGTCTGTCTGATTAGTAAAACAATGACCTCCCTTGGTGGAGGAGCTAACACCCCCTCCCTCAGGAATGTGCATTCTCCTGGCAGTGAGCTTCAAAGGGCTACTGCCATTGAAACCTGAGCCCCCAGGCCTGCTACTAGCAGCAGATGGCTTCCCCCTTTGTTAACCCCTACTTTTAGCTGGAGCAAAGGTGGGAAACCACACAAAGGGTAGGAGGAGAGGTCTCACTGAGCACGCACCACCCTCAGGGGTCTAGAGGTGAAGTGGACCCTCCATTATATTTTCCCCCATGTTGGATGGCAGGAAAATAGCCAATGAGGTTTAGGGTAGGGACCCTTCCCACAAGAAGTGGTCACTGTAGTGGGTGTAGCCACCCAGGGGTAAGTTTCCCATTGGACACTACCAGGTTCCGCTTAAAACACCCACTAAATTCAGTATATATTGGGCTTCCCTAGACCAAGTAAAGAAGACAGCACCAAAGAACCCGACAGCACAAGAATAAAGGACCTCCTGCACCATAAGAGGCTCCAAGACCCATGCTTGCTGCACCAGAGTCCCGACAATCACCGCTGCAGAGGAGCTGACCACTGGGCCAACCTCAAAAGACCCAGAGGATCTCCGGGGTCGCAAATAGCCTGAGATCTGCCTCATGAGTGGAGGCACCACTCAAGAAGCAAAAGAAACCTACAAAGAATCAGCAAACTGGTGAGGGTAGCTTCACCGACCGGCCAATATCTCTGCAACCAAAAGTTGCAGCCAGACCTGACAACATACCAATGACAACCTGGATGAGAACTACATGTGTACCAACTTTGGTGGCACTGCACCCTCCCATAGCCGAGTTGTGTCTATACCCCTGGTACTGATCCTAGCACATCAGACAACAGCAAAAATACCTCTGCCAGAGCAGCAACTGGACAAGGAGGAAGCCCCAGTCAAGGGCAAAACAGCACACTATAATGGCTCTTGTCACCTGTACTCTGTTGTAGGCTTTTAATTTATTACTGTATATTGGGTTACTGTTTGGGGGGGGTTACACCCATCTCAAGCAAAAACTACAATGCTCCTCAGGTTAAAACACAAGCAAACTCAAATTTAACCTGTGCTGAAACCAGTTGCGTTATCTGGTGACACAGAGTGAAAGCCCAGACTACTGAACTGGAGTGTGTGCCATATACAGGGACCAGGTTGGTCTTGCTGAAAATGTTACCTTCTAAAATCCCATGCAAAAATTACAGTTTGTGTTGGAGGAGGCCCCGGGGGGGGGCAGGGAGATCATTGTGAATGGTTGTCGCTTTAGCACAAAGAGAAAGCCAGGCATCAATAATGGTCATTATGCAGTGCAAAGATCCTGTCAGGTGTTGTGGATGGTAATTGCTGGAGAGTCACATTGGCGGTCACTGCAGGCTGTCGATGCTGTATAACGAAGTCCAGATCTCACATTGGTGGTTGCTGTAACACAAACAATCAGGTTTACCAGAGCTTCATGTAGGCAGTCATGCAGATGGCAAGATCTTGGTGTGAGCATGCCTGTTCACGGTCAGGCAGAGCCCAATAATTCATAATTTAGGTTCCAAGACTTGAGGGACACTTTTTGGTGATCAGGAACTCACTCCAACAGACACCATCAGGGTTCAGGCAGTTCAATTTGCAGGTCTAGTACACAGTTTAGCTGGGCAGATGCAGGGAGCCCTCTGGAGCTTTGTACCTGCCTCAGAACAGGAGGTCACTCTGCTGACCATCAGAGTCACTTCACTTGGGATGAAGGGTGCAGGTCCTGCCTTCCTTCTCAGTATGCAAGGCAGGCCTCAAGCAGCATGGCTGCAGGGCATCTTTCTTCTGTGTATCCACAGGTCCAGGACTTTAGGACTGTCCTAAAGTGTCTGGTCTGAGGGTCCACTATTTATACCTGCTTTGAAGTAGGCAAAACTATTTGTGAGTGTGCTGAGGAAGAGTCTTTGTTATGTGCAAGTGTGATTCATGACTGCTTTGCCCCCCTGTGAAGTCAGAGATGGCCCTTTTTCTTAATACCTATTCCCACTTTGTATCACTGTCTGGGAGTAATACACAATGGCCAACTGCCAGCTACACCTAGTCATGTGACCCGGACACAGGCTGCAGACACCAAATGGTTGGAACAAGTAAAAGACATCTTTCATTGATGTGTATTTTCAGAATTGTGACTTAGAACCTGACTGTACCATTAAAGATGGTTTTAAATTGCAATTCTTTAGACACCAAGCTCAAAATTCCTACCTGCTCCCAATTGAATATTAATAGAAATGGGGCCTTTAGTTGACAGTCGGTTTACACCCTGTCCAAGTAGGGACCCTCACTCTAGTCAGGGCAAGGGATATACCCAGCTCCGATAACCCCTGCTAACCCGCTTAGTAGCTTGGCACGAGCAGCTTATCTCAGAAGCAATGTGTAAAGCATTTGAACATAACGTACAGTAATACAGTCAAAACACTATAAAAGGACATCACCCAAGTTTAAGAAAAATAACCAATATTTATCTCTGTAAAACGAGAACAAAACAAGAAAAATCCAATATACAGTAATAAAGATAATAATTTTGCAAGAATTACTTCAAAATACATTCCTTGAAGTCAATATCTCCAACTGGGGCTATCACGGCATTGTGAACAACAAATCCAACAGTTCAGGTTGACTGCGGGGTCGTGGGCGAGCTACGATGTCAGGTAGACCTGCAAACAGTACCTTGGAAATATAGGGTGTTGTGATCCTCACAATGAGATCTGGAGTGCAGCGCCACTGGGGTCAGTGGGCGTCGGTTCCAGAGGTCGGTGCAGGGGTCGTCGGGCTCTTGAAGTCACATGCATTGCAGATTGAACTCCAGGCTGATGATGAAGGCGTTCATGGCATCAGGGCTGCAGTGTGAAGTGGGATGATGTGACGTGCGGTGCCAACAGGTCACAGTGCAGGTGGCGGCTCATTGATGGTGTTCTGTGGCGTTAGTTAGATCAAGTCTGTGGTGTAAAGTGGGGTGGTGTGTCGCTCAGTGTCTGTAGGTTGCAGTGCAGGCAGCGTCATTGTCGTTGCTCAAGTGCTGCACTCAGCATGCCTAAGGCAGCGGTATGATGCAGGGTGGGCTCCAGGCAGCACCTACGGGATACTCTTCACACAGGGGAGTCTGTTGATCATGCTGGAGTCGATGTCGCTGGTGTCAGTGGACCGGGGTTGCAGTGCGGGACAGGACGGTGGTTTGTGTAACTCATGAGCAGTGTTCTTAGGCCAAGGCGCAGGTAGGGGCGTCGGTGTCAGTATATAGCGTCATCATCGGGGATACCAAGGCTGCAGTGTGAGCTAGGTGATGTGGAGTGCGGGACCCACAGGTCACAGTGCAAGCAGCGGCTTGGTTATGGTGAAGGTGGCGACATCGGTGAGACCAGGGTTGAGGTTCGAAGCAGGGCACAGCTCCAAGCCGCGGCGTCAGGTCACAGTGCAGGCAGATGCTTTGTTGATGGCATTGTGTTGGGTTTTCTACTCTTGCAGCACAAAACACACAGTTTCCAAGGCTGTAAGCAGATAAACCTGAAGTCGTTGATATCCCTGAGCCTTCCAACTGGAAGCAAGCCCTACTTCAAATCCTTAGAGAAACTTCACAAGCAGGATACACAGCAAAGTCCAGTCTTTGTCCTCTTGAAGGCAGAAGCAGCAAATGCAGGCCAACCAAGCAAAGCACACACAGCCAAGGGGCAGTAGGCCTCCTCCAGCTCTTCAGCTCTTCTCCTTGGCAGAGGTTCCTCTTGATCCAGAAGTGTTCTAAAAGTCTGGGGTCCACTACTTAAAGTAATTTCTGCCTTTGAAGTAGGCAAACTTCGAAGGAAAGTTTCTGTTTTTCACAAGATTCTGCCTTGCCCAGGCCTGGCTCCAGATACACTCCAGGGGTTCAGAGACTGCATTGTGTGAGGACAGACACAGCCCTTTCAGGTGCAGGTGTCACTCTAGCCCACGAAGACACATCAGGATATGGAGGACACACATCAGCTCCCTTTGTGACAATGTCTAGAGGGAATTCACAAAGAGCTCAACTGTCAGTCTGACCCAGACGTTGATTCTACAGGCAGGCAGAGGCACAGAATGGTTAAGCAAAAAGATGCCCACTTTCTAAAAGTGGGATTTTCAAGCAGACAGTCTAAAAACCGACTCTACCAAAAGATGTTTTTTTAAATTGTGAGCTTAGAGACCCCAAACTCCTCATCTCCATCTATCTCTAATAGGAAACCACACTTAAACGATATTTAAAGACAGACCACATGTTAACCTGTGGGAGAAATAGGCCTTGTAATAGTGAACAATGAATTTGGCAGTACTTCACTCTTAGGACATGTAAAATACACTAGTACATGTCCTACCTATTAAATACACCGCACCCTGCCCTTGGGGCTGCCTAGGGTCTACCTAAGGGGTGACTTACATGTAGTAAAAGAGAAGGTTTGGGCCTGACAAGTGGGTACACTTGCTAGGTCGAATTGGCAGTACAAATCAGCACACACAGACACTGCAATGGCAGGTCTGAGACATGTTTACGGGGCTACTCATGATGGTGGCACAATCATTGCTGCAGGACCACTAGTAGCATTTGGGGCCCTGGGCACCTCTAGTGCACTTTACAAGGGACTTACCAGTAAATCAAATATGCCAATCATGGATAAACCAATCACCAATACAATTTAGACAGAGACCACTTGCACTTTAGTACTGATATGCAGTGGTAAAGTGCTCAGAGATAACAAACCAGAAAAAACATATCAGAAAAAATAGAAGGAAGGAGGCAAAACGTTTTAGGATAACCATGCAGAAAGTGTCATTTCCAACAAACATTATCACGTATTAAATGTGATAAGGTAACTCAATGTTATTGTATGGGAAAGGCAGGCTGTGCGGTACTCATTACCAGAACATGTATTAAATATCCAAACTCACCAGCACTCCAGGGTTGTAGAATCAGCAATGTTTACTGAAGTGCATTACAGCATTATTTTTCACTCAAACAGTGACATACCCCTTTGCCTCAATACAAACACCCAAGGCGCACAAGCATAAAGAACAGTCTATACAGGCAATTTTGCTATTGCATGTCATTCATTCCATATAATGGAAAAGGAGCAGACACTCACACAGACATCGTGGCAAGTGTACATAGTATATTTAATCTCACAGACATGATTGTTTGCAAGTGAACCTCAGGGGGGGGCAAATAAAACACATTAACGCTATCTAGAAGTATATCCCATTGTGACAGGAGGCCTCTTTTTGCATGTCGATGTGTCCTAGAAGTTGTAGTGCCCAGGGCCCCTCCTAACCAGGTTCCCTGGGCCAGAGCTCTTTCCATAAATCTGTTGTGATACTTGCCACAATTGGATACACTCTTAAATATCACTGTAAGTCCCTGGTAAATGGGTACATGCAATATTAGGGGTAGGCCCCTGAGGGCAGCGGAACAGATTGTGCCATCCTCTAGGGCCCTGCACCCAGATACACCCAGCACTGCTATTGTAGGCTGAGTGTTCCGGGGCAAACCTAAAAAGGAAAATTCCTTTTCCAGTGTCCACCCTACACTGCATATGTTATGGGTAAGTCACCCCTCTAGCAGGCCTTCCAGCCCTAAGGCAGGGTGCACCATACTATGTGTGAGGGCATAGCTGCATGAACAATATACCCCCACCTTGCCTTGCCATGCCAAACCTGGGACATACTGAGTGAATAAAGTAGCTATTTTAAGTACTTGTACTAGACACTGGTCATACATGAGTTCCCCAGCTACATGATGGTCACTCTGCAAGCTGAGTTGTTTGGTCTCAAACAACTCAGTATGATAAATCCAAACTGGTACCAGTACTGGATGTATCCCTAAGCTATCCAGGGGTCACCTTGGAGGTACCCCACGCAAAACCTAACCTAACTGGCATGGTTGCTGACTGGTGCCATCCAGCATGCCACCTCCAGAGAGCCAATATACAAACCTTGGGGGAGAGCCCTGTCTGTCTGATTAGTAAAACAATGACCTCCCTTGGTGGAGGAGCTAACACCCCCTCCCTCAGGAATGTGCATTCTCCTGGCAGTGAGCTTCAAAGGGCTACTGCCATTGAAACCTGAGCCCCCAGGCCTGCTACTAGCTTCCCCCTTTGTTAACCCCTACTTTTAGCTGGAGCAAAGGTGGGAAACCACACAAAGGGTAGGAGGAGAGGTCTCACTGAGCACGCACCACCCTCAGGGGTCTAGAGGTGAAGTGGACCCTCCATTATATTTTGCCCCATGTTGGATGGCAGGAAAATAGCCAATGAGGTTTAGGGTAGGGACCCTTCCTACAAGAAGTGGTCACTGTAGTGGGTGTAGCCACCCAGGGGTAAGTTTCCCATTGGACACTACCAGGTTCCGCTTAAAACACCCACTAAATTCAGTATATATTGGGCTTCCCTAGACCAAGTAAAGAAGACAGCACCAAAGAACCCGACAGCACAAGAATAAAGGACCTCCTGCACCATAAGAGGCTCCAAGACCCATGCTTGCTGCACCAGAGTCCCGACAATCACCGCTGCAGAGGAGATGACCACTGGGCCAACCTCAAAAGACCCAGAGGATCTCCAGGGTTTGCAAATAGCCTGAGATCTGCCTCATGAGTGGAGGCACCACTCAAGAAGCAAAAGAAACCTACAAAGAATCAGCAAACTGGTGAGGGTAGCTTCACCGACCGGCCAATGTCTCTGCAACCAAAAGTTGCAGCCAGACCTGACAACATACCAATGACAACCTGGATGAGAACTACATGTGTACCAACTTTGGTGGCACTGCACCCTCCCATGGCCGAGTTGTGTCAATACCCCTGGTACTGATCCTAGCACATCAGACAACAGAAAAAATACCTCTGCCAGAGCAGCAACTGGACAAGGAGGAAGCCCCAGTCAAGGGCAAAACAGCACACTATAATGGCTCTTGTCACCTGTACTCTGTTGTAGGCTTTTTCTATTGGGTCCTTGAATCTGTGACTGGTGTTATCGGTCTGAAGGCGCAACTCTGGGCTCATATGTTGCATGTGATCTTTCACGTACTTAAGTTTTACATGGCTAAGTGTGTCATAGACACAAAGTTCTGCCCTGTTGAGTCCTGCAAGTACAACCACTTTCAAAGGTTATATTGATTGTATGGCACTAGAAAAGGTATGAGTCGTGTATACTTCCTGGCTGTTTGGCTATATCATTGATATCACAGTTGCCTCTATATTTATAGAGTATATGAGTTTTTCATTACTGTCTAATTGTGCCATCTATGGGTGCTACTAATGTGACATGCTTGCAGTCAAGGTCATCCAAGAGAGGTAGAAAGTTAACAATTGAAGCCTCTCTTTGCAGCTTAGTGATTGAGTTGCCTCCAACAAATGCAGGAATGCAAGTAGTGCATTTTGTGATATTGCATTCCTTCTGCAGGTGTCCCTAGAAGGAGCCTAATGCCAGTAGCTACAGAAGACCAAGCAATTCAACATGAACTTGTTTGACACTATTGTTTGTACCTCCCTTTTCTTCACTCAAGCACTCAAGCAAAAGTATAGTAAATCTGAGCCCTATAATCTTTACTATATGCTTTGCCTGGAAGTAGAAACTCGGTTGGTTTCAATGATGTTGATTTATTTAGTGGGTAAAGCATTCAGTTGAATATTTTGTTTTATATGTTCTGTGTACATTACACTAGTAAACATTCTCATCCTTGGGTATTCTTCTAAGTGATCTGAGCATGTGACTTTAGTTTATCAGATCAGAGCTTGCGAAGTTACAATGGAATCCTAATTGAAGCCTGTCTTGTTTTTGCTCAAGAGAGATAGTTGGAATTTGTGAAGAAAAGCAGCAGATCATGGAGCACTGAAAACTCAGTGAGGTAACCATGAAGACCTGATTTTGATGATTTCAGGATAGTTAATGTTTGGAGTTTTATCAAGGCTGTCCCTATGCATAGTGTGGGTTGGGCCATGTACCCTTGTCTCATGTTCCAAATTGATTGAATCAGCAGTGTAACTCAAAGTGACAAGCCCCCCTGAAAAAGTGAGGAGAGGCTTTTTGTCTCCTATGACTTACAGATATTTTTTGTCATTGGGCTGAATGGAGCCCCCTCGATGCATTGGGGACTGTGAAAGGTTGGGGATCCCTAGCGCTGTAAGGGCTGTAGAGGCTTGAGTTACACCCCTTGGTCAGATCCATCCACTTGGTCATTTATGCTTCTAGTAGAGAGGCAAATTCTGCGCTTGTATTATTATATGATATCATAGATGACGTACAAGTATCCATTTTAAAGTCAATGACTAAACGGTATCCTAATACAGACAGAAGACCAATAGTAAAGTAGGACAGGAAACAAAATGAATGTGGTGACTGAGTGAGCCCAAGGGAGTCCAAAATTCTATCATAGACTGAGTCAGGCAGGAACAAAGTACAGTCTCATAGACAGCTTCCATTCTGGGAGGAGTACCTTTTTTGAAGTGTCTTTTAGTCACAGAATTCTCATCATCAGACTTTAAGCCACCTACCAGGAGATTTAGTTGATGTGAGTAAGAATTGGAACTTATGGATGGATTTTGGCTGAGTTCCTGACCAAGGATTTAAAAATGATGTGTAAAGCCTATACCTTATACAGAGAGGCTGATCGGTGATGCTGATTGGGCACTGATTCAGCACTAGGGAACCTTGCAATAGTGAGTGCAAAGAAAAACCACACAGAGTGTGGAAAAAGACCACAGAGAGCCACCGGGCCAGCGTGAGGCAACCGTGCGGGGAGCCGCAAGGTGCTCAGTGTATGACAGTGAAATCACTGTGCCTGGGGAAAGTTGGGAGGCCAAGGTGGTGGAGGATGAGGTGCGTCTTGGCCTTTGAGCCACAGGAAAAAAGGAGCCGGGAGAGCCACTGTTGGAGTAATTTGGAGGATCTACAGGACCTCACGCAAAAGGAGCTGGAGTACGGAAGCTTGGTGGAGGCTGCGGCAGCAGTCTGGCTTATAGGCGGACCCCAGCCCATTTAGCAGAGGTAAGTACATTGGAGTGAGTTTGGACCAAGGAAGTTATTGTTGGAAGCAACAGTATAGAACATAAGGGTATAGAGGCATCAGAGTAGGAGCCCAAGTTAATTATCATGGGGAAATGATGCCTGGGAAAAGGAAGCAGCAGAAAAGGCTTATTAACCAACAGCAAGAGGGCTGTTTATTGATAGCAGAAGATGTGCCAGTGGAAGACCTGGAAGAACAAGGAAGAATTGATAAAGAATGCAAAGGCAAGCCTTTAGGCAGGATCATGCAAAAGGAGCTGGAGTATGGAAGCTGAGTGGAGGCTGCAGCAGCAGTCTGGCTTATAGGCGGGACACCAGCCCAGTTAGCAGAGGTAAGTACGTTGGAGTGAGGTTGGACCAAGGAAGTTATTTGCGAAAGCAACAGTATAGAACATAAGGGTATAGAGGCATCAGAGTAGGAGCCCAGGTTAATTATCATGGGGAAATGACACCTGGGAAAAGGAAGCAGCAGAAAAGGCTTATTGATTAACAGCAAGAGGACTCTTTATTGATAGCAGAAGATATGCCAGTGGAAGACCTGGAAGAACAAGAAAGAATTGATAAAGAATGCATAGACAAGCCTTTAGACAGGATCAGAAGGAGACAAGTTCAGGATGGTAGCCCTCCAAAGGATGACTTAAAAGGGCAGCTCGTAGTAAATCAATAAAGGATTTTGTGGGCAAACGTTTTAAAAGGAAGTTACCTCAACCTTGAGTGGAGGGGGACTGATGGCAGAGGAACCAACAAGGGACTCTGGCAGCTGATTTTTAGACTTAAGTCATTGAACCCAGACTGTCCTTTTCACTCTTTGAGAGGGGAACAAGGCAATGTGAAGAAAGAAATGGGGATGCAGAGGCAGGATCTGGTCGGGAAGACCTCACTGCCTATGGGAGGGAGCAGGAGGGGGTAGAGAAGCAATACTCAGCTACTGTAAAAGAGATCATAAAAGAGGTTTCGGAAGATTTGAAACATAATTCTACTTTAAATGTACATTTTATAGCATCATCCTCTGCATCAATGTTAGATATTACGTTGATGCTACAGAAGCCTTTGCAAGGTCTACTTGAGTTATCTGTAATGACTAATGATGTTTTGAAAGCACAGAAAGAGCAGTTTAAGGCTATGGTGGGGGAATTGAAGCAGATAAAGGCTCTAATGTCATCTATGGTTATACCACTGGAAGGGGATAAGCAAAAAGCAGAAGTACCCCACAAAGAGGAGGTGGGAGCACAAAGTGTTTATGTGTCAAGGCATCCTATGTTGGTGAAGAGGCTTGGGGAATATACTTGGTATAGGTGGTACATACCAAGGCCTAGAAGAGTAAGGACATTGAAGTGTGTGAGAATGAGTACTAGGAATGTTACAGAGCCTGTTCAAAGAGCCACAGGCAACTCCTTAACTCAAGCTAAATCCTCCACAAAGGCCACTGGAAAAGTGGGAAGGATGAGTGGTCAAAAAAAGTGGGGGAGAATTTTAGGGGATTGTGAAGGAAGGAATCCCCAGTGCCTGAGTAAAGAGAACATGGAGTTTGATAAACAAGTAAAGGTCGAAAAGGGTACGCAAAATCAGGGAGAAATAGAAGGGGGAGAATGGTGGGAATGGAAAGGAAGGAGAAGAAAGGTAGTGTGAATATGGGTACGATGAGTTGGCATCTACTTTTATAGGGAATGGAGTAGATAGTGATCTATGGTTGTATTTTGATCTTGCCCAAAAGGAGAAAAAAGGGAAACGAACAAGGAAGTTACTCCCCTTCAACCGTTCAAAGTTATTGTTCGCCTTCTCCAAATGCCCAAGTCCAAAAGACCTAGGAACCAAGGACCTTAGACAGGTAGGTTTTATGAAAAATAGCCAGGGGAAGAAAGTGACCAAAGCCCTAATATATTCAGGATTAGTAAAGTTATTGCTTATAAAGGCAGAAAATGAAGTATTGAAGGAAGGCATATGGCTTGTTCAGGGTATTGAAATGCTGGTAGATGAGGGTAAGAATAAAGCATACCTTAGGTACTATGCAGGGCTTGGCCCTCAACAAGTTAGGTTGATTGGCAAGACATACAGAGATAAGGAAGCCTTGGAAATAACTATGAAGACCTCTGGTAGGGCTGTGGCTTGGGAGGAAGTGTGCCACAAGAATAGGTATGCAGTCTTGTCATCCCCAGGTAATGAGGATGAGGGGTGGTTGGGTGAGATCGATTAGGATGAGGGGTCGTTGTACAGTCTAGGAATATTGTCATGGAATATGGCTGGTCTAGTGAGTATGTTAAAATTGGAGAGATTGGAAAAGGTGGTTAGGATGCATGAGATCGTATGTCTGCATGAAACCTGGCTGTGTGATGAAACCCAATTGTTTTATGGTTTTGTTCAGTTAAATAAGACTGCTAAGAGAAGCCTCCAGGGGCAACCCTCTGGGGGACTAATACATTTGGTCTCCACTAGCATCGCAAAGAAGGCAGTGTCAATAGATTTGAATTGTAAATGATGATGGCATGAAGGATGAATCTGCAGGATGGGGTCGCGGGATATGACTCCATGGTAATAGTTAACGTATATGTACAGGATATTCGTGGGATAGAATATAGATCCGAAGTGGGAAGATTTAAGGATGAGGTATATTTATTATGCGGAACGTTCCTTCAAGATTAACTCATTATTTCAGGGGATTTTACCATAAGTTAAACCGGGTCAGAGTAGATCTATGGCATAAATAAATACTTTCGGCAAATAATATTAATTCTGCTAAGTTTCAAGGCACACGTCTCAAGTCAACTAAAAGTCAATATCAGTATCCTGTGTATTCTCCAATTCAACTTCTTATTATTTCATGCTTTTCAGGTTTCCTTTTTGACACGGAATCATGGTTCTTCACAACTTTTGTCCATATTTCAATTGTCCTAAAATGTCCATTAACATTTCAGTCAATTTTCCATTAGCACTTCAGCCAGCCAACATGTGTTTCGTTTTGCAATAAATAATTGCTATGACTTCATCAAGGCCTTTCAGGAAATTTCCAAGAATTAGTAGTCAAAATACGTAAAAAACTGTGATTATTTTCTTCTTTGTTCCAGTGTCATGGTTCTATCTTGATCCTGCCGGCGTCCCAGAAAAGGTGTGTATGCTTACATGTCGTCTGGGGAGTTGGGTGGTTCTTCCCTTCCAGGAGCACCGTATATATTTATATGTATTTAGACTTTGGTGGGATATCGTAAGCACCATTACCTACTAAACACCCTTTTGTATTTTCTATATGTTTCAGCATGACTGGAATTTTGATAATATCAAGCACTTTGGGTCTGGGAAGAAGGAAGCAGCGATCATTATCCCTTAAAATTGGAACTAAGTAGGGGAGCAAGACGATTTAGAGAAATTATTCTCCCCATAACAACTGATTACCCAAAGCGCCTCACTACACGTATCTCGGAGGCGTCACTGGCAGCATTAGCCTCCTTCCAATAGGAAATAATGTTAAGTATGCCCCCCGGCTAACAATATAAAGTGGTTTGAGAACATTCTTAACGAAGTAGTTGCTTTTTAAAGTTGGTCCTGAAAGGTAAAAAGGGGCAAGAGGATAGGGTTAAGAAATCCAGGGGGAAAGGAGTACCTGGTTTAATGAGGAATGCAGGAAATGAAAGGCCCTGGTAAGAAAATATGAGAAAAGCCTAAGATTGAGGTATGATAATGAGAATTATATTAGCTTCAGAAATTAAAGAAAGTATATAAAAAGATGGTCCGTAATCAGAAGAGGTCATACAAGAAGAAGTGTTGGGAGAATTTACTGAAAACAATATATAGCAATGTAAAAAGGTTTTGGAAACTTGTGCACAATGGCTCTGGGATATCACCGACTGGTATGAAGTGTGTACTGGAAGAAGACGCCTGGGTCCATCACATAAAGATGTACAGTGTCTGGTCGGAGCAGGTGGTGGGGCTAACTATCCGTTGGTTAGGGTGAATGAGTTGCCAGATCCTTATTTTTGGCAGGAAATATTAAACACAATATATCGGAACTGGTACTGACTCGAGCAGCTGTCCTGGATAAGATTCATCCTCATGGGTAGGTGATTTTGTTTTGTAGAATGTTTAATAACATATTGGATTTAGGCCAGCTACCTGTAAGTTGGAGAGGTGCAGTTATTAGGCCCATACATAAACAAGAGGATGTAAAGGATCCAAAGAATTCCAGGTTGATTAACCTGGTGGATATTGGGGAAAAATAGTTTTTGAAAATTGTATTGGGTAGTCTTAAGGACTGGGTTACTATAAATCAGATTATTCCTCCCGAGCAGGGCAGGTTCAAAGAAGGCCACTCAACTATTGATCATTGTTTTGCCTTATGGTCCATAGCTCAGAAATCAATAAAGCAAGGGGGTAATCTATTTCTTTGCTTTGTGGACTTTTGTGCGGCCTTTGATCTGGTGCCTTTGGGAACATTTGATTAAGCAGGATATACCAAAGAGCCTTGTTGTTGTTAATCCAGAAATTGCACATGCATAACTGGGCTCAAGTTATCATAGACAAGGAGGGGACAGAAAATCCCAATTGTCAATGGCTATGTCAGGGTTGTGTGCTGGCCCCTCTTTTGTTCTCCCTATTTATTGCTGGTCAAATGGCAGCAATGGATGTGAAAAGAGGTGCCAGTCCCAAAATGGATGGGCATCATGTTGCATGCCTTTTGTATGCCAATCATTTAGTGATATTTGATTGGACAAAGATAGGTCTGCAAAGGAAATTGACTGTATTTTCCAATTACTGTCAAGCGAAAAAGCTAGTGGTGAATCGGGAGAAGACAAAAGTGTTGTGTATTGGAAGAAAAGCCACTGGATGCAGTTGGTATTTGGGGGGCACAATGTTGGATCAGGTGAACGAATATATGTATCTGGGGGTTTGGTTCACGGCATCCTCGAGGTGGGATGTACATATTGAAGCAATAAAAGTAAAAGTCCTTTCATCAATAAGTGGCCTGAAGAAATTTGACAGGGACTATGGAGAGAAGTCCCATAGGCCCTTATTAAAAGCCTATGAGGCCATGATACCCCCACAAAGTATGTATGGAGCCAAATTATTGTGTTTGAGTGGGAAAAGTAATTGGGACAGGGCCGAGGGGAAATGTTTGGAAAATATAATGTGTTTACCAGCATCAGCAATCATTCAGGCTGTGAGACTGGAAATGGGTTTGGTATCTTGGAATGTATTAGCTAAGTAGCTCTAATTGGATTTTGGGGTTAGCTGGGGCAAACAAAGAACATAAGGTCAGAGGGTCGCATTATGGTGCAAGCATGAGATTGTGAAAAGTTAGGTGAAATAAGCAAATGGCGTTAGGAAGAGGTTGGTGGATAGTTGTAGGAGCATGAAGGTAAAGTTGGGCCTTGAGAATTTTAATCTGAAAGTTTCTAAGATGGAAATTAAAATATGTGGCAAGGAATCGTCTAGAGAATATGATCAAAAATATTTAGAGGACAAATATTTCATCCAGTTTATGCTAAATTCATGGGGAAAGGAAGACTGGTTCCCTTATTTGGACCTCTTACCGAATCGAAGGGTAAGATATGAACTATTAAGGGCAAGAGTGAGAATTAACCCTGGTTTTTGCTCATCGGAGATAAAATTGACATTTTAATGGATTGTAGGACTGTCCTTCCATTACGGAAAGAATTTTTATGATCAATTCTTATGGAAAATGGCATTAGACATCACTCACAAGCAGTTTCATTCTAGATGGATATGAGATTCTTCGATGTTGCATATGCCATTGGCAGTTTTTTGATTGATGTAAAAAGTTTTTTAGGCCTGTCTGAATAGTGATTTTTACCATGTAGTTGTATGAGGAGGACTGTAAACATGTTAACATTCATTTTATATGTTTTATTTGGGGAGTTTTGTTGTATTTATGTGGAAGATGTCTTAAAGTGGGATTGTATGTTGTTTAAAGATGTGTGGTCTAAATAAACATTTGTTAACTTGAATTAAAACATAATACTTTTCTTTGTAATGAGGGCAGATATACTTCTAGATGACTTTGTACTATTCATTGTTCAACACACAATAAAGGTGAATCTTAACTGGCTATATTGCATGTCGCTGGAGGAGTACTTTTCCTGCCTAACCCTAAAACCCTGGGCTTATTATAAACTTTTTGAAGACTTATTGCCTGGGGAGTGACAGAAAACTAGGACAAACCTACCAAGTGAATCCGAAGACGGTGTGCTGCTACTGGGACAAAGGTTCAGGTTGCTTCTGCTCTGAGCTTTTCCGCAGCAGTAAACCTGAATAAGCCTTGCCCTGCTGGACATATCCGACCTCCAAAAAAGTGACTGAGCACTAGGTAAAAGTATTCACCGAGTGAAGTTGCCATAAATATCCTGCATATGAGGGACCGACCGTGGGCACAAATTTTGAATTTCTCCTGCTTTCAACTTTCCTGACAAATGAACCCATCTTGGCCACAGCCAGCTGCCTTACTCTACTGAGGATTTTAAAATTTCATTTCAGAAAGTAAATGCCTGATTTCGAGCTTGGTGGATGGAGTTACTCCATCACAAACATGACTGTTATCCCATCTTCTGTATTACAATCCTATTACATCCTATGGGAATTGTAATATGGCAGAGGGGATATTCATCACATGTGTGATGGGTAAACCAGTTTGCCAAACTTTAAATTAGGCCCTAAGCCAGAAGGCAAAAGTTGTGATCGGGACAAATCTGGTCTCTGTATACGACCCGTACTCCATCGTAGTTGGTCTTAACTCGTGCCTAGGTACTGGTTAGTGCAACCAGATGACAGCGGTTAATGGCTAATCTTTTCTGAAACATTTCTTTTTATTTAAACTTGTAAAAAATCATATCTCCCATTCCCTCCATTGTATATACATCATTTTGGTGTCATTTTATTATTTAACATATTATCAAATTTTATAAATTGGGATGGGGTTTTATTATGCTTTTTTTTTACTTTTTACCAGTTTTAGTACTTAACTGTTTTAGTTTCTAAATGCTTTACACATTTTCTTAAGTTAAGTCAGTCTGATATGTGCCATAGCTACTGGCAGATTGAGCTCATGTCTAAATTACTGAAATCTTTACTGGACCTACGGTAGTAGTGACATTATTACCTGTGGTTGACTACCATTCACCCTAAGTTATAATCTACTTTATTGCATAATGCATCTATTTGTTGCTGTGCGTTGAAAGCTTAATTTTGAGACATAAAAATTATTGTTTGACTTCTTTGATCCCCATGTTATTGGCAGATGATCTGCTCTGCCTTTCTGGTCGAAAGCTTCCGAAAGGTTATTAACAGCCCTTTTTGTCCACTTTCTCTCGTTTGACTGTAGGCTCCCTCAAGTTTCCCCTATTTCTTCTGTTAAATTCAGTACCTAAATAATTTTTCTATCTCAGGGCCGGACAGGCCTTTTACACCACCAGGCACTTCCTGAGTGGGCTGGATGGAGTCTCTGGAAAAGTCTAGGACTGCTCCTGCTTCGTCACTTTTCCTAGCTCAAGGAGATTAATTGCAGCAGGCATCGGGATGCTCTAAGACAGACAAAGAAAGGTAGAAAGAGGAACGGTAAAGAAAAAGAGATCAAGGAGGGAGAAGTGAGAGAGGAGAGAGAATGAGAGAGAGCGGAAGAGTCTATGGGTGGAAATAAAAAGATTGCACAAAGATATTGCCTGTAGCATCGTTCAAAAGTCTATAATGAGTACATTTGCAATTGTCAATTTGGCAGTGTCTCTCCTCCAGCAGAATCATTCTATTACTCTTTGAAAAACAAATCTCTCCATCTCCAAAGATCAAAAGGATAAACATGGTGTTTGGTTCTGATGTGTCTCTAATTTTTAAGACACCAAATACTAAGCGTTACTACATCATGCCCTTAAAAGCTGATGTTTCACTGCAGGATAGAACAATAGCTATGGATACTTCAGTGAACTCACATGTAGACTACTGTAATTCACTTTATGAAGGTGGTGTCTCAAAGTCAAGTGAATCACATTCATGTGGCTCAAAATACCGTAGTCACTCCCTACACTGGACTTCAGAAACTTATTTTAATTGCCTTGGTGCTGAAGACTCTTCACTGGTTTCCAGTGAAAGGTAAACTTTGTTTAAATGCAGTATTTCTCACCTGCAAATGTTATCATCAGATTTCTCCATCCTCATTTTGTAGAAGCTTTAAAGTTTACACTAGGGAGAGCCTCAAAGTCTTGAGATCAATATCTGTTTCTAATGCTGTTTTCTAGAACACCTTCACAGAGGAAACATTTTTGTTGGTTTAGATAAGGGGGCTTGGAAGTCTTCACCAGTGTATTGGAGATGGTGCCTCTCCACCTGAATCTACTATGAAAATCACAAGACTATTTTGAGTAAAGCCTTAGTAAAAAACACATGTACACCAATGATCAGCACATGCTGTCTTGTGCGCTTGGCATAAAAATGTATTGACTTCTGTGGGAAATTGATTTTTGTTTGAGGGGGCGTGAGTCCTCCTTAAGCACCAGCCACAATCCCTTTCAGAGTGAACCACAAACAGTCACAAAATGTACTTGTTTATAACCATATGGTTACTTGGCACAAAGCAGTAACGCTGAATTCAGAGGCAATGTGTAGACTATGCATCACTCCAAGATTAGTTAAAACCCAGCACAAGAAAAATCCCAATATTCATCAGACACCAAATTTGACTTTCCTATCTGCTCCATATCCAAAGTTAGCATTTAAATACACTAAGGTAACCCAATGTTATCCTACAGGAGAGGTATACTTCAGAACAGTGAAAATGAATGTGTGAGTTTTTGACTACAAAGACAAGTACAACTTAAAGGTACAAGTCCAACTTTTAAATTACTGTGCACCCTGCTGTATGGGCTGTTTAAGGTCTGCCCTAGGGGTCACATATGTATCAAAAAAGAAGGTTTAGGCTTGGCAAAATGTTTATTTTGCCAGGTTGAAACTGCAGTTTAAAACTGCACCCGCGGGCTGCAATGGCAGGCTTGAAACAAGTTTAAAAGGCTACCTAAGTGGGTGGCACAGTCAGTGCTGCTGCGTACTAGTAGCATTTAATTTGCAGCCCCTGGGTACATGTAGCATCACTTTACTAGGGACCTAGATGTAAATTGAATGTGGTAATTGGGAGTAAGCACATGTTACCATGTTTAATCAAAAAAGCACAAGCACCTTAGCATGGGTAGTACAGACAGCCGTAAAAAACAACAAAAACGTGTTAAGGAAACATGAGGCTTGAAGGCAAAAGGTTTGGGGGGGACCCTACATTAAGGGCCAAGTCTAACAACTTCCTAAACTGTTGATGTATGTTTCAAAGGTGCACTACCACGTAAGGGCTGTGTTGGGGTTTCACTATATTCTGTCAGCATAGACACAATTTAGCAATTTCTAGGGTGTAGGATATGCTACCAGTGGATTTCTCTTTACCCTGAACATAGAAGTATAGTACATACATAAGGAAAACAGTGCTAGCAAAATTGTTTATCCTTTGTAGTTTAAAGTCTTGCAGGATCCAAGCAAAACCAAGGATATTTTCAAGCTCTGATTTCTCATAAATCAGAGAAAACATTAAAACTCGTCTGCTGAGCATGTGAGAAGAGGCAGAACTATTTGTTCTCTTATGAGTTAGGCACATCCAGGGAGGGCCACAGTGATCCTAGAGGTGGGCATAGGCCAATAGTCCACTTGCACCAGCAACAGTTTGTTTCACTTTCTCAGCAGAAATTTGGAAGTCTTCAAGCAGGGCTTCTGTATCTGGTGACTGGTGAAGCTGCGCAGGCAATTGCAGAGGCTGACAGGTGGTCTCTTTGCATGTCTGACCCATCTCAATTGGCCTTGAATGAATGACAATGATCCTGCACCTTAATATTGCCGAGGCCTCAGGCAGACTTCTTTCCCTAGAGCAGGTGCTGTATGATAATGGTAAGTTTTTCATTTACTGAGAGTCACTTGAGCAACTGTGCTTATGTGTAGCCCTTGTTTCCTTTGATATACATTACAAAGATAATAAAATGAAAGAAGCTACCTTTAAAGGCATATATTCAGTCCCACTGATTGAACTGTTCATTACATCCTGTGATGTAGGTCTGCAGATGTATCCTGTGTTGTACCTGTTTTAGCAAGTGGACATTCCTTGCTATTAACCTTAGTGTACACATATTTGGCAACAGAGGCCTGCAGTGCTGTTTCATATGCTTGAATTATTTTGTGAGAGTAGGCCTGCATTTTGCTGTACATTTTCTCATCTGCATGAGACTGTCACAGATGATACACCTATTTTATTAGTTAGATGTGCTCAGCTGCAGACCATACTGTAATTGTATTGAGTCAGAGATGATTTGTGCTGTTATATTCCATGCCTTGTTACGTTCCATGCTCCCCATGCTTTGTGGGGGAGGATTGCACTGGTATGCCTATGCTACACCTGTCTTGAGTGAGGGACTAGCACATAAGCTTCCGGCGCTGTACCTGTTTTGTGAAGTAGACCTACTCTACTCTAGTCATTACCTGTATTGTATGAGGGACATTTCCACTTTTGTTTTCTCTACAATACTTTTTGTGAGAAAGGCCTATATTGCTAGTTCCAGTGCCATTTTGTGTGATAAATTGGTGCAGATACTTCCTGTTCTGTAACTGTTTTCGTGATGTAGACCTCCCCTGCTACTGTTCATACTGTACTTTTACTGTGTGATGCAGGCTTGCACTGCTGTTTCCTGTTGAAGATTGCACAGTATGGACAGCTCGACAGCTATCCATACGGTACCTGTATTGTGTGACAAAGGCCTGAACTGCTGCTAACTTTTCCCTGCTGGTTTTGTGTGATGGAGACTGGCACTGCTGCTTTGTATGAAGTACCTGTATTCTGAAATACATCTATTTAGCTGCTTTCCATTCTGTATTCATATTGCATAAGCGAGACCTGCATCACTTTTTTCCCTGCAATAAATTCAGGGACCTATTTACGAGCTGATTTGCGTCCCTCTTGCACAATGCAATCTGATGCAAGAGCAATGCAAACCATAGGCGTTCTAAGTGTGATGAATTCTGCAGGACACATAAATAGAGAAATATGCTGCTCAGGATTGTGCCCCATCTTGAACAAAATCAATCCTGCATGCACCACAGGCGCTCTTGCGTCAGGCAAGGGTGCCTGCATTGGCGCTAGGCTGCGAAAAGGGTGACAGCACAGAGCAAAAGGCTGCAGAGCATACCTCCTGTTTCCCTGTCATGCAGCACTTGCTGCACTTTACTGCGTGACATTTTCACAAATAGGCCCTCAGTCTAGTTTGTAGTAGACTTTGGGCCTACGATAAAAAATTAGACGGACATCTAGTAGGACAAAGCAGAGTCCTTCAGGAACAAGACATGGTATAAAGAACAATTGTAATGTAAACCTGTTTGATCCCTTTCAAGGGCTCACATGTTTTACTGGTGCTTCAGACAGACCTTTCAGGTAGAATTTCTAAAATCTAATTTTTCTGTACTCTGGTGTTGTTTACATCACAGCAAGGCCGGCCATAGTGAAAATACCTTTAGGGGCTTGTCAATGTAAACACATGATGAAAATAATTTTCTGCATATCTCACTTTAAAATACCATGCACCCAACCTTGTGGCCTATAATGTAAGCACATGAGTGACCTATTAATATTTAAAAGGGAGGTCTTGCCTGCCAAAAAGGGTAATTTGCTAAAACACACTCCAGGATTTACACTGCAGCAGTCAGAGTACACAGGGTAAGCCTGAAGCCATGTTTTGTAGTCCTAATCCCTGAATGACACTATGGGTGCTGCAGTCCACTAGTGGCATTTAACCTGAGGGAACTATGTGCATTTTCTACACCACATACTGGGGATCTATAGGCAAGATTAAGGTGTCAGATGAATGTGTCAATTAGGAATAAGCTAAATTAACCATGTTTAATGGGGGACCACAGGTGTTTAGTTACTATTTAGTAGGAGAAACAGTGAACAGAGTTTTAATTCCAGCAGTCATAGAATCGAGAAAATGGCAAACAAATCTGGTGATGAGCATGCAGAAGGTGAATTTCCTACATACAGTTATCAAGATTATGGCAACAAAGATCGTTGTGTGAATGAAAGCCTCTAAAATCAATCCACTTTATCCAATACTCCTGTTATTAGTTTTATTGCTGATGGTCTAGAAAGCATTTTGAGGAGCTATATCTCCTTATACAGAAGTACAAGGTCAATGTCAAGACCAATTTCAGCAAACCATGGTGAGACCCAGAAGAGGCCTATGCTACATTTTTGCTGAAACTGTGTGCTGCTTACTGTGCATACATTAATAGAGAAACTCTACAAGTTAAAGTATGAACAAAAGGCAGTGCAGCTCACAATTATTAAAACACAGCCGTAGCTATGTGTTTCCAGATAGGAAATGCAGACAGCTAAATCTGAAGAAAATGTGTGCATGCACCAATGTTGGGTCTGCATACTGAAGCAGAACATGTTCATAATGCAGCCACAAACCACCAAGTTCAATGTTCATTCTGACTGCCTCCATGTCAAAATGAAGCTTGGAATTATAGGAATATCCAAATGAAGAAGAATTGGCTCCCAAATTAAATGTTTTGAACAAAATTGAATTGGTCATCTAAACAGGTCAGGTTGCAGATCACTTTTACATTTTCGCATTGAATTGTGAAACTGCTAATCAACCTGTTTGAGGGGAATGCAAAAACTAATATTAGCATACAAGTATTGCATAATTCTTTCCCCTGTGCTACAGTAAAACTCATTCTATCATCTATCATTTCATGGAAATTCTGAGTTTGCAACCCAGAATATGTATAAATGTTTAAACCTATGAATGAGAAATTTCTTTCTAAAATGCAACTTGGAATGTATGGGGGTGTTGCATATTTGGAAAACATTGTCTGTTTTCTACATTATTATTAACATCTATTAAACAGCACTAAAAACAATATTTTCATTTTCATGTACGCTCATGTCTGTAAATTATACAGTTTAAATTAGATTTACATTAGCTTTAAATTATTCTACCTGTAGTCGTCATCTTTCTTTGGTAATATGTGAAGAGGTATTTACCAGTCATTATATCTAATACCCATTCATTATAATCCATTTTGTTAAACGCTTTCAAAATCTGAAAATCCCTAACAATTTTTGTTAAAAAAAACCCTTGTGCCCTGCAAAAAAGTTGCACAACAAATTGCAGTATTACAAAGTATTTCTGCATTATTGCACAGTATTCCTTCCGCATTGTTTTAATCTTGAAGTATAAAGGTTAAAAACATGCAAAAAATGTCTTTTAAAAAATACTGACACCCTGTTGATGTAGTTTAAAAACTGTTCCTCCCAAAACTTTAACTTCCTCTTCCTAAATTTGTATTCTGTTAGGCATACTTTTCAGCAACCTGTCTGAGAATATTTGTTAGAACATAGAAAAACAGAAGCTTTTTGACATGCTAACAACTATTGAATCTCCCCTATCTGATTCTTACAATAAAATGTTCTATATATGTTAATATTATGTAAGGATTAAAAGTATTTATCACTGCAACTTATCTACATGCCTCCAATCTTCTCAATGAATTCCAAACAAATGTCGAAACCAATGCAGAAGCCATGTTTACTACAAAGAAAATGGTTGTAGGTTAACAAAAAATTAAAATTTCTACCATGGACTTCAATGTAAAACCACATGAAAATTGTAGAAAATATTCATTTCTAATGGAAAAATGTTTTTAATTTTTTTTTTTAATTTACTTTATTTTTATTACATTTTTGACTCGATCAATAATTTTACAAATACATTCACATTTGAATCATTATGTTTTTATAGCCAGTATTTGTCACTTGATGTTAAAAATGTTGTTATATGTATTTTTAAATATAGAAAGATTGAATATTGTTTATTTACATGCATTATTTATTATTTTTAATAAACATAATATTTAATTGTTTACTTTTTAAATATATCTTATTTAACAGACATTTTTGATTTTGCAAACATTGTATAATATGTATACCCTAATATTACCATTATAAGCTGATTATTGAACTCCCTGCCTTCATCCCCCATAGCCATTGCATCCGTCTCCTTTAAATAATTTTTGTAAATTACTCTACGACATGTATTTATTTCTAAATATTTAAATATATTAATAGCTAACGAAATAAATATGATGCCTGAGTATAAGTTCACTTACCACCCATTACCTGAATATTACTTACATTATCCTTTTTTTAAAAATAACATATTCAAATTAGTTGATAATATTGTTAATTGCTTTTAGTTTGTTAATGTTTTACTTTATTAATTATTTAATGTACTAATACTCTAGTATTACAATTAAAAACTGAGGGGCATATTTATCATGGTTTTGTGTTGCCTTTGCGCCATGCAAGGTAGTGCAAATGTGACACAACACATTAGTGAGATTTATCAAGCCACATAGGCCACCTTGAGTGGCCTTGAATGGCTTCATAAATATGGAGTTAAAGAAGTCAGCGCAAATCACTGCCTTGCGTAACTCTGCCCCAGGGAAACATTCTATAGATGGAGCATGGACATTCCCACACATTTGCCCCTGGATTTTGGCACACTCCCAGATTTAACAACACTGGTAAATCTGGGATTGCGTCACTATGCTACACCTTCCGGGGTGGGGGGGTGCGGGGGGTGCAGTGAGGAGAAATATTTGTATTTCACTTCATTGTTTCCTCTTTCTAAGATGTGTTGCATTTTGCAGCACACTCATAGGAAATGCCACTGAGGGTTTTTACACTAAAACAATCCTACCTGCAACACAGGCATCCTTACATTATGCAAGGGTACCTGGGGTGAAGCAAGGCAGCACATTGTGGGCCAGAGCAACGAAAGGACAGAGATGCACTGTATAATGTTAAATACGGTACAATCGTATCATTTCCTTTTCACGCTGCACAGTGCAGCAAGGTTGTTTGCTGGACTGCGTTGCGTGAACTAATGCCACCAGTATCAATATACTCCCTTCCAGTTCCTTACTACTTTCTACTAAAATGTATTTTTGAAATATAGATACTTAAAATGCAACATGTGCATTTGTAAATGTACAAAAATGTACAATTAATTATAATAGCTTATGATACTAAACTGTATACATAAAACGTATTACTTATTACAAATAAAAACTATAAAACACTCTGGACCGAATTCCCCTAAAATTCTTACATTATTAAATGAATTGGAGAGTAAGATTTTGAATTTGAAAACAAAATCGATCTATGTTGTATGTAATTGCAAGGGCCACAATTTGAATTCACACATAGAATTACTTCTCAAAAAAGCCTGCAGTAATTCGACAATCAATGAATGAGCTTTTGCATTTTCAACATAATGGGCCTGATTAATCTCTTTGCCAATGGAATACTCAGCCACAAACGTGAGGGATATCCCATCCGCTGCATCAGAAGTTCCATTGTATCCTATGGAAATTCTAAAACGCCGGGCGGGCTATCTGTCACGTCTGTGACGGATGGAGTATTGCATCCTCTAAGGTCGCAATCAGGCTCAATGTCTTTTCTTTAAAAACCTAGGAATATCTAGAGCTATAGTGGCATTTGCTGATAGATTAAATGACATACATTTTCATACTAAACTGTTAAATCCAACCTTAACAGCAACAATACAAGGTAAATCTTCAATGTGTAAAACATCACCCCTCACAAGCAGTTGCTTGCTTCTCAAAACAGAGTACTCGGACATGACCTTGCTGTAACCACATGCCACTATGCAATTGAGTTTACATATCTCAGGAAGATTGACAATGCGACCAAAATCCTCTTGTGCATTTTTCTTGCAAAACCTTTATATGTAGATAAAATATCCCGGTCCCTGGTGTCTTCATTGAAATGTGGAAATAATGAATCCAATTTTATTTTAAAAAAATGATTTAACGATCTACAAGCCGGAGTCATCTAACACAGTTCCATCAAACATATGCAAATAACTGCATTACATCTAGTGTTACAATTACTTTGACTCATTCGGACGTGCTCTCGCCTCCATTGTCAAAGGAAGGAAATGGAATAGATACTAGTTAACAAATGCAGAGCAGGAATGCATAAAATATTATCCACCTTTAACACCTTTTCCGCACTAAGCAGTCCTTTCTCCTCGGAGGCTGTCATGCTGCTGGATCAGTAGTGTGCAATGCAATACCCTTTCACGGGGTAATTGATCACCTGATATGGTCACAGCAGGGGCTCTTGCTGGGAAGAGATGGGTGTTTACTGAATGGCTTGATAGAATTACAGCGACGAGCCAATAACATAACAGGCACAATGTTCATCTATAAAAAAGTGAAAACAGTTTCCTGTGATTAGTGTAATTAAAATAAGATATTAGATTTATTATAGTGAGTGGTATTGAATAGAAATGCATAGGACATTTTAAGGGACCTGTTCCACAGCTCTTCCCTTAATTCGACAGTAAAGATCATGAACCTTGGGTGTTGTACATCCAAATTGTAAGTCCATATTACTTATATGTTATGAATACAAAGGTTCTAGTGAATCTCTGTTGAGAAGAAACAAACATTTTTGCCTTAAATTGGTAAGTTTGCAGAAAAATAGACAGGGTCAGAGATGGACAGCAAATAGGCCATAGCACCATAATAAAAGTGGGCCATATCAGTAAATTAAAAAGCAAAAAAAAGTGGCCTACGTTTGAAAAGGTTTTGCAAGCAATTTGAGCACGTTGTGCCAATGTTTTTTTTGTTTTTTTTTATATCGAGGAAATCAACAGCAAACACCGTCTCACTACAATATAAACAGGCCCACAAACGGATAAAACATGAACATACACTGATCTGTCATAGGAAATGCCAATCGGACACGGCCTAGTGCCCAAATGGTCAGTCCGACAATGATTCATAGATAGTAACTAGAAGTGTTTGCTTGTTGTTCAATCATTGAGACAGTGAAAGGGGGTTTACTTTGGAAATAATTGAATAGTAAGAAACCTTAGAAAATGATTTGCTTTGCGAGGTGAAAAGAGAAACTGATAGAGTGAGAAAGTGAGAGATACAAAGGTTTATTCTTAAGGCAATCTATAGCTTTTCTTATGCATTAGCAGCTTGATTGCCTTCATAATCTCTCAAAAAGGAAAGGTAGAGAGGTCTAGACGCCTAAAAGCAGTTGTTGAACATTGCCGTTTCTCTTGACAACTTAGAGAAAATGTCTCCTCCCTTCCTCGATTGTCCCATCACAAGTGTTAACTAAGAAAGTAATCGAAGAAGAGGGGAGAATTACCACTATTCTTTCACTCTAGGGTGTATGAAAGGAAAACTTAAAGTGCAAAATTCATTATTTGTTATGTAACATAACAGTGTAAAATGAATAATATTGCTGTGCTCAAAACATGTGTCCGAGAAATGTAAATCATTGCAGATAATCAACAATCATCACTGAAAATGTAATGATATATTCCATTTAAAACAACGCTGACCAATGGCATAAACTCCTGTGTTAAGAAAAAAATGTGTATCCCAGAGTTAGGTAGGATTTCAACACATAAGCTTTAAAGCCATCAATAAAATAATATTTTTATTTTTTATTTTGTGGCATAGTTAGTTAAAACCTTTGCATCAGTAAAACCACAAAATTGCACCAAACATATAAAATAGATCCCCAGAACGAGATACATAAAATACAATTTAAAAATTATGATATTTTTTTTCTTTGGAAGATTCCTGATTGAAGCAGGGCACTGCAAGTACACATTTTAATTTCTACATGGGCTGTATACGTTTTTTCATTTAGAAAATGTCGCAAGAGAAGAATATGACATGTTTATGCTGAAGTGGGCAAGAAGATGCTGACGGAGCGGCTAGTGAACTTGGAAACCAGAGGCGGTCCTCCATTTGAGCGGAGTAGCATCATCCCCCTGCTGCAAAAGCAGCAGAGGTGAAAAATGAAATGTTAATAAAATGCATTTCTTATGATTTCGTTTTTCACAGGTACTCTCAGCCCCAGCCAAGATTACAAACCAAGCACTACCATTGCTGCTGATTTTCAGCAGGGGAAAAGTGGTGCCCACTCATGTTTAAAAACATGAACACTTTAAACCTCTCCACCTGAGCTGTGTAAGACAGCTTGGTGGAGAGAAGGCACAGGTCCCTTGTGTTTAAAGGAGAATCAAGCAAGCCCGCTCCAACTAATCCTGCCACTGTTCTGTAATGTTATCAGCAGCATGAGAAAAGCATCTGGAGTGGTAGAGGGGATTTGGCTGAGGCTCTGAGATTCACAATGGGACTTCTGAGAACAGAGAGGACGCGCTGCTAAGTAAATATTTTATTATTATTTGCTTTTTTGACCCACTGACAGGCATTATGAGAAACTCGCACTGCGTTCAGCCTCATGTTCAAAGCTCTTAGTCATGGCTCATTATAAATAAAACACTGTTAGCCAGCCATGATTGAGAGCTTTGGTATTGACACTAAAGGAATTTACCTCGGTGCCTGTCAGTGGGTTAAACCATCCACTTCACTCGGGCGTCCCTCCAATACTATATATCATTGCCCACCTCTGTTTGAAAGTGATGGGGGTAAAATCACTGCCCCTTAACCCCTTCGCTGCCAGGCCTTTTCCCCCTCCTGTGCCGAGCCTTTTTTTGGCTATTTGGGGCAGTTTGCGCTTAGGCCCTCATAACTTTTTGGTCACATAAGCTACCCACGCAAAATTTGTGTCCTTTTTTTCCAACATCCTAGAGGTACCCAGACTTTGTGGGTTCTCCTGAAGGAGACCAAGAAATTAGCCAAAATACAGTGAACATTTAGTTTTTTTTTAAAAGATGGGAAAAAAGGGCTGCAGAAGGCAGCTCGTGGTTTTTTCCCTGAAATTGGCACCAACAAAGGGTTTGCGGTGGCAAGATCACCATCTTCCCAGCTTTCAGGAACAGGCAGACTTGAATTGGAAAACCCAATTTTTCAATACAATTTTGACATTTTACTGGGACATACCCCATTTTTACTATTTTTTGTGCTTTCAGCCTCCTTCCAGTTAGTGACCAAAATGGGTAAGAAACCAATGCTGGATCCCAGAAAGCTAAACATTTCTGAAAAGTAGACAGAATTCTGAATTCAGCAAGGGGTCATTTGTGTAGATCCTACAAGTGTTTCCTACAGAAAATAACAGCTGAAATAAAAAAATATTGAAATTGAGGTAAAAAAACAGCCATTTTTCTTCACATTTTACTCTGTAACTTTTTCCTGCGATGTCGGATTTTTTAAAGCACTCGACCGTTACGTCAGCTGGACTCTTCTGGTTGCTGGGATATATAGGGCTTGTAGGTTCATCAAGAACTCTAGGTACCCAGAACCAATAAATGAGCTGCACCTTGCAATGGGTTTTTATTCTATAGCGGGTTTACAGCTGAAATATAAAAAGTGAAAAATAGGTATCAAGAAAACCTTTGTGTTTCCAAAATGGCCACAAGATAAGGTGTTGAGAAGCAGTGGTTATTTGCACATCTCTGAATTCCGGGGTGCCCATACTAGCATGTGAATTACAATTACATTTCTTAAATAGACGTCTTTTTTACACACTGCCTTACATTTGGAAGGAAAAAATGTAGAGAAAGACAAGAGGCAATAACACTTGTTTTGTTATTCTGTGTTCCCCCAGGTCTCCCAATAAAAATGGTACCTCACTTGTGTGGGTAGGCCTAGCGCCCATGAAAGGAAATGGCTCAAAACACAATGTGAACACATCACATTTTTTCACAGAAAACAGAGGTGTTTTTTGCAAAGTGCCTACCTGTGGGTTTTGGCCTCTAGCTCAGTCGGCACCTGGGGAAACCCAGAAAACCAATGCATTTTGGAAAACTAGACACCTAGGGGAATCCAAGATGGGGTGACTTGTGGGGATCTAACCAGGTTCTGTTACCCAGAATCCATTATGCAAACCTCAAAATTTGACCAGAAAAACACTTTTTCCTCTCATTTCGGTGACAGAAAGTTCTGGAATCTGAGAGGAGCCACAAATGTCCTTCCACCTAGCATTCCCCCAAGTCTCCCGATAAAAATGGTACCTCACTTGTGTGGGTAGGCCTAGCGCCCATGAAAGGAAATGGCCCAAAACACAATGTGGACACATCACATTTTCTCATAGAAAACAGTGCCTACCTGTGGATTTTGGCCTCTAGCTCAGCCGGCCCCAGGGGGGGCAGAAATGGCCTAAAATAAATTTGCCCCCAGGGGAACAACCCCTGCCTAAGGGGTCGCTCCCCTCGCGTGAAATTCACGAGAAAAAAAAAAACTCCCTGGTGTCTTGTGGTTTCTGTCCCCCTTGGGGGCAGATTGGCATCATAAAAATAGGCCAATCTGCCCCCAAAGGGGGCAGAAATGGCCTAAATATAATTTGCCCCCTACGGGTGCAACCCTTGCCTAAGGGGTCGCTCCCCACCTCTAAAATAAAAAAATTCAAAATAAATAAAAAAATACATATTTTTATCCCTGGTGCCTGGAGGTTTCTGCCCCCCCTGAGAGCGACCGTTGCCCAAGGAGTCGCTCCCCTCATGCCAATTTCATTTGAAAAATAAATCCCTGGTGTCTAGTGGGCGTTTCAAAAGCCAGATTGCTTTACAATCTGGCTTTTGAAATGCAGAGAGAGACTTCAAAGGGAAGGAAATTCCTTTCCTTCCCTTTGAAGCCTCTCTCGGCCTCCCCCATGCTGATGTCACATTGGGCGGTGGGGGGGTCGGGGTGGAAGGTGAAGGTCTTCCTTGGGGGGATGTGGGGGGGAAACCTGCGCTCCCTCTGGGCTCTGTGCGCAGGACGTAATGGTTACGTCCTGGGCACACAAACACTGTAACCATTACGTCCTGGGCACAGAAGGGATTAATTGCACTTACTGATTGCGGCAAGCGTGTTGAACTCCACCCAAAAGAGTCTTAAGTGGTTTCCCTCCTCAGGATTTTTAAAAGAAATTTGGACACGTTGAACATGACAGAGCAGTGTATAAAGAAGTGACTAAAATGGTTTTACTTGCAACGTTTGCTGATATAATTCAGCATTTTATGGTGTGATGACTGAAATTGCCCCACGTTCCTCCACCTCACGATGTTCAGGAAAATTCTTGTAATGGAACTTTAGAAAGGATAAGGCCAAATAGCACATTTGACAGCAGAACTCCTATAAGACAGTTAAAAAAAAGTATTAGGTTACATCAGTTCACAGGGGCATGTTTGCAATACTTTAATACACATCATGGCCCAGCAGCAGAAATTGTTTATAGTTTCAATATCATTAGTCTTAAAAGTGACAATATTTACCCAATCCCATCATACTGCATACTGGCTACTGAGAAACATGGCAGATATAATGATGATTGAAATGTGCTGCTTGCTATATTTCACTGTAACTGCAAAAATACAACCCTGCTACAGTGAAGACGTATCGCCTTAGGTGAACCTCAATGTTAGATCTGTCAGCCATCGGGTAGACTTCCCCAAACCTTTTTGCCTGTTTGCCTCACATTTGTGCTGCATTTTTTGTTGGCCTTAGACCTCTGAGCACATTACCACTGAGACCAGTGCTAAAGTGCATGTGCTTCTCCCCTAAGCATGGTAACATTGGAAAATTGGTGTAGCCACAAGTAACTTATTTACTTTACTTACAATCCCTTTGTAAAATGGTATACCACATACCCAGGGCCTGTAAACAAAATGCTACTAGTGGGCTGCAGCACTGTTTGTGCCACCCACTTAAGAGGCACTTTAAACATGTCTCAGGCCTGCCACTGCAGAGTCTCTGTCTGCAGTTTCACTGTCACTTCAACTTGACATTTACAACCCCTTGCCGAGCCTTAAGCACACATGTCAGCCCTAAGGTATGTCCCAGGTTGCCCAAAGGGCAGGGTAATATGAAAGTAAAAGACAGGCCCTGTATTTTTTTATTTTACATTTCCTGGTAGTGAAAAACTCCCAAAGTCATTTTGCACTATTGTGAGAACTACTCCTCTCATGAGCCAACAATGGGAATTCCTTAATATACTTTTAAGTGCTTCGTATCAATCAAATGGTAATGATACATCCTCTTTACTGGTGCATTTGGATTTAACATTACTATTTTAGGAATGCCACTTTTAGAAAATGGACATTTCCCTGCTTTTACTGCTCTGTGTGCCTGTCTCCAATACAGCTACACTTTGTGGATTTCCTCTAGACAGTCACAAACACAGGAAGGTTGAGTATTTCTGAGCACTCATCTGCATTCACCTGCATTCTGATGGGCCTTCGTGGGCAGGAAACTGGAGGGGAGCTGACGCTCACACTTGAATTGGGAAGTGCCTATCCCCACACAAAGGGCTGATTACCCCTACTGGTAGTCTGGAACCACGGTTAGGAAGAAAAGATCCCTGTACACTTCAAAGACCCTTCTTTGAAGTCACCCCCATTTCAAAGGCCAATTTGGGTATAAGAACTGGGTCTTCAAACCTACCAAATCAGTACACTACTTGACCTGGGAAGAACTCTTCCTGAAGTAAGGACTGTTTTGCTACTAGGAGTGTGTTGTGTTTGTAGGTGCGGCGCGCGGTGTTGCGTGCCGAACCTGAACTGTCGCGTGCAGCCCGCGGTCGCGTCTTCGTGCCTCGGGCATTCCGTGAGGACGGTTGAAGCAGCCTTTTTATATGTATTTTCTTAAAACCAATAAACGTGTTAACTCCTACCGGAACGACTCCTGCCTCGAATACAACATTTGATTTTTGGCGACGAGCTGGCTGCAGGCTGCCGCAATGTTTCCAACGCGGTTGGTGAGATAACATTCATTGGTCTTTCTTCAAGCGTCTTCCACATCGATATCCAGAAGAAAACAAGTGTATTCTGGGAACTTTTCTGTGGAGGATCGTATGACAGCAGTGGTAACCGAAATATAGAACGAGTATTTACTGGTCCAGTGGATGGCCTTTTCAGGCGCCATCTTGGAAGTACTTTGGGGCATATTTATACTCTGTTTGCGCCGGAATTGCGTCGTTTTTTTTGACGCAATTCCGACGCAAAACTAACTCCATATTTATACTTTGGCGTTAGACGCGTCTAGCGCCAAAGTCCATGGAGTTTGAGTAATTTTTTAGCGTGGACACCTACTTTGCGTTAATGAGATGCAATGTAGGCGTTCCCGTCTAAAAAATTGACTCCGAGGCATGTGCGCCGTATTTACACTCCCGGGCAAAATTCACGCCCGGGAGTGGGCGGGTCAAAAAAAATGACGTAGGGCCGCTTTTGCGCCGTTTTTTAGCGCCTGGAAAAGGCAGGCGTTAAGGGACCCGTGGGTTCGGAAGGAGCCCAGAGGTGCCCTCCCATGCCCCCAGGGACACCCTCTGTCACCCTTGCCCACCCCAGGAGGACACCCAAGGCTTGAGGGACCCATCCCAGGGACATTAAGGTAAGTTCAGGTAAGTATTTGTTTTTTTTTTGTGGCATAGGGGGGCCTGATTTGTGCCCCCCTACATGCCACTATGCCCAATGACCATGCCCAGGGGACAGAAGTCCCCTGGGCATGGCCATTGGGCAAGGGGGCATGACTCCTGTCTTTGCTAAGACAGGAGTCATGTCAATGGGGGTTGGGAGTCAAAAACAAATGGCGCAAATCGGGTTGCGGCGCAAATTTTGCCTCAGCCTGACTTGCCCCATTTTTTGGCGCCCAAGCTCCATTTTCCCCTACGCCGGCGCTGCCTGGTATACGTCATTTTTTTTAACGCACACCAGACAGCGCCGGCGGCTAACGCCGACTAACGTCATTGAATAAATACGGCGCCCGCATGGCGCTTTAGAAAGGCGTTAGCCGGCGCAAATTTTTTTGACGCAAAACTGCACTAGCGCAGTTTTGCGTCAAAAAGTATAAATATGGCCCTTTGTGTTTGAATCTCTTTTGTAATATATCAGCAGTGTAATAATATTGCTACACAGTTGATATCATGTTGACTTTAACTGCCACGTCTGGACTTATGTAATGCAGTCAGTCAATCCTCCACCACCTTTCCTGGAAACTCCTGGTGCCACTCCCATTCCATGGAGACAATGATTTGATGGTTTTGAAACCTACCTGGGTGCTATAAGAGCCTCTTGTTTTCGCCCTGAAAGAAAAAAGTGTTTGCTTTTACATTCGTTGGGGTATGAAGGGAGAGAAATCTTCAAACACTTACCAGACCTACCGCAAATTGATGAAGAACTCGATGAATATTTGATGACTACCAAGAAGTTGTCCACAAGATTTGATGTACTGCCGAGTCTGGTAGTGTTGTGGCACAAATTCTTCAATCGTCAGCAATTTCAAAGTGAGGATGTTGATGCATACGTCAGTGCACTTAGACAACTGGCTTCTAAGTGTGAATTTCGAGATTTTCAAGATCAGCTGATAAGGGACCAGTTCATTGGTCATTGTTCGAGCAAACACAGTCAGCAGAAGCTACTTACCATTGGAAATCCAATGTTGGATGAGGCTATCAAAGTAGCCAAGAGTGTTGAGCTGGCCCAGATCTCTCTGATGGAACTCTCTTCTAGCACTGCTGTGAAGGACTCTGATCCACTTCATGTCAATGTTGATACAAAAAGGGGCGTAGTAAAGAACACTGAGCCAAAGAAAAGTGACAATCCTTTTTTTAGGTCTTCGAACATTTGTTTTAGATGTGGAAACATGCCCCACTTCAAGGACGGCAAAAGTTGTCAGGCAAAGAACATTGTATGTAGGAAGTGTGGCAAAGTTGGTCACTTTGCAAAAGTCTGTCAATCCACGAGTAATAAGCAAGCTAAAGTAACTTGTGTAGTGGAGGAAGATGAGGAAAATAGAGAGGAATCTTTTGTAAAAGCCTTTCCAGACATGATTGTTGTGGTCACAGATAATGTCTTAGGTGTCAATGAACAAAACCAATGTATAGATCCCCTGGTGGATATTCGAGTTGGAGATAAATGGCTTCGTTTATTGGTGGACTCTGGGTCACGTATTACTATGATTACATCGGATCTGTTCCACAATATTTGGGGTGACAGAAAGTTATTGCCTCCCGATAGATCACCGGTCTCTTATGAGGGCAGGAAAATTGAGTTAGAAGGTTACATAGAAGACAGTTTAGAGTTCAAGGGTCGGAGGATCTTTGGTAAAATGTATGTGGCCTATAAGGGTCTGAACATTTTGGGTTGGTACCATCAGGGTTTGTTTGGTATGGTGCTGAAACCCGGAACGAAAGAACAAGTTTTGGTGGTGGAGAACGCAGATTCAAAAGCACTGTTTGAAGATGAGTTTCCTGGTATTTTTGCCCAGGGTTTGGGAAAGATTTCAGGTTTCAAGCACAGTATAAAGCTAAAGGATAGGGCCATTCCTGTTAGACACAAAGTCAGGTCGGTGCCATTTAATTTAAGAGAAGATCTTAAAGCTGAATTGAACTAGCTTCAACAGAATGGTGTAATTGAGCCTATTGAGTCCAGTTTGTGGCTTTCACCATTGGTGGTTGCCCGAAAACATAATGGAGACCTACGTTTATGTGTGGACCTGAGGAGTCTCAATAAGGAAATATGGGTAGACTTGTATCCCTTACCTAAGATCAGTGACCTACTCGAAGGACTTAGGGGTTCGGGGTGGTTTTCAAAGATTGATCTGGCATCTGCGTATCACCAGGTGGTGTTAGATGAGGATTCGCGACATTACACAGCTTTTAATTCCCCGTTTGCACTTTCCAGTTTTGCAGGATGCCATTTGGGTTGGCCTCTGCTGCGTCAGCTTTCCAACGCATCATGCACAAAATTTTGGGGGAAGTTCAGGGTATTCTAATTTTTCAGGATGAAGTTTTGATCCACACTATGGGTTTGGAAGATGACAATGAGAAAATTAGATCAGTGTTTAAGATTTTTCAGTCCTTTGGCGTCTGCGTAAAGAAAGAAAAATGTGAGTTTTACAGGAAAAAGATAGAATTTTTGGGCCATTGTGTGTCTGGGGAAGGTATTGCACCTCGGCCTGGGCTAGTAAAGGCGATTATGGAATCTCCTAACCCTAAGGACAAAGACGAGTTGCGATCTTTCGTGGGCATGTGTGAATACTACTCTAAGTTCATTTCCAACTATGCTAGCAAAATGAAAGTTTTGTCTAATATGCTCAAAAACAAAGTACCATTTAAATGGGACAGTGAGTGTCAAACGATATTCGAAAGGGTGAAGCAGGAGTTGGTGGACGCCAGACCATTGAGTCCTTATGACCCCAGCCAATTGTGCACCATCACGGTTGATGCTAGTAGGTATGGGTTAGGGGCAGTGTTGTCACAAGGTATGGGAAAAGAGGAGAAAGTCATTAGTTATGCTTCTAGAGTTTTACGTGATCCTGAACTGAATTATTTTGTGATTGAAAAAGAGTTGCTAGCATGCTATTGGGCTAGCGAGAAATTTAGGAGTTATGTGTGGGGCAGAAACTATGTAATTCAAACTGATCATAAACCGTTGGTGTACATTTTAAATGGGGCCAAAATTAACTACACGACCCCCCCGTATTGCACGCCTCACCACAAAATTGTTGCAGTATGATTTTCAGGTCAAGTACATTCCGGGGAAAGATAATTTCACAGCAGATCTTCTATCTCGTCTACCTATCAATGAAGAAAATAATGTTGATTTGGAGGATGATGTGGAAGATTGTTTTATAGCAGCTGTAGATGCTGATGAGTCCAAGGTGTGCACGGAGACGGTGTGGAGGATGGCTGAAAGCAGTGATGAGGTGTTGTTCATTGATAAGCAGCATATAATCAAAGGCTGGCCTAAAGAAAAAAATTTGATTGCAGAAGTCCAACCATATGCCAAGGTGGGTGATGAATTGTCAATTGAAAACGGAATTATTTTGAGGAACAATAAATGTGTACCCCCGTGTGAGGTTCGGTCAAAGTTGGTGGACCATGCACATGAGGGGCACCTTGGTGCCACTATGACTAAGAGACGTATTAGAGCATACTATTGGTGACCTTCCATGGACAGAGATATGGAAAGGGTGGTTGGTGGATGCGTGGTGTGTAACGGTGCAGAAAAAGGGTTGAACGTTGTAAAACCACCATTACAACCCATATCTTTACCCGACAAGGCTTGGGTTAAAGTTGGGGTCAATATGGTTGGACCTTTCATTTTTCTCCCCAGTCAGATGCGGTATGCATTTGTACTAATGGATTACTTCAGTAAGTGGCCAGAAGTGCGTTTCTTTGCCAAGCCTACTGCTAGTAGTGCTATTCAGTTTCTCAAAGAGATTTTTTGGAGGGAAGGATTTCCGGAGTCCTTGATCTCGGATAATGGTGTACAGTTTGTGTGCAATGACATGGAAACGTTTCTGAGAGAGTCTGGTGTGAAACATTTGAAGAGTTCTCTGTACCATCTTCAAACGAATAGTTTAGTAGAGAGAATGAATAGGGTGGTTGTGGAGTGTATCAAGTGGGCTAAAGCGAGTAAGGTGGATGTGGAAGAAGCAGTGAATTTTATGTTGTGGTTCTATCGTACCATTCCACATTCAGTGATGAAAATCTCTCCGTTTGAACTGTTCAAGGGTAGACGTAGCACGTCAAGACTTTTTCCGGCGTGGTTAGCCAAGGTTGTGTCTGGTAAATTTCCCGATTCTGTGGATAAGGACTGGGTGTTGGGTGAAGTAAAAATAAATCAAGATAAGGTAAAAGCTAGGTATGACCTGAAGAATTCTACAAAAGAACTCTCATTTCAACCTGGAGATCTGGTGCGGGTCAAGCTGCAGACATTTGTGAGGAAAGGGGAGGCCTGCTATGGAAGTCCAGTGACGGTGAAAAAAGTGTGTGGTAATGCCATCATGGTTGAGGGTGGTCAATGGTGGAATATGGATAAGGTTGTGAAGGTGAAGGATGTCAGTCACTGTGGAAGGAAAAGGGGTCATAACTCTGGGTCAGAGGGCATCGATCAGGAACGGAAGGCGTCAGACACCAATTTGTTGGAACTCCATACTTTGAGGAGATCTGTCCGTGAGAAACGGGTACCGATCAAACTCAGGGAATATCATGGCTTTTAGCAGGAATGTTACTAATTATTGTCAGTTTAAGGACACACTTATTTGGTTGTTAAATGTTATGTAATGTTCTCATGTAATTTTCCTCCTTTGTGAAAGTTGTTCTTATTATAAAAAAAAAAGGAGATAATATGTTGTGTTTGTAGTGCCGAACCCGAACTGTCGCGTGCAGCCCGTGGTCGCGTCTTCGTGCCTCGGGCATTCCGTGAGGACGGTTGAAGGGAGCGGAAGGATGCTGAAAGACGCGACAGTGGCAGCCTTTTTATATGTATTTTCTTGAAACCAATAAACGTGTTAACTCCTACCGGAACGACTCTTGCCTCGAATACAACAGAGTGCTACGATACTGGATTGCTTTTCAAGATTTTCTGCTCACTGTCTAGATGAGGTACCCTGCTATTTGCTAATCCTTGCCCAGCTGAGGAAGGACTGGACCCTCTCATCTGAACTGGAATGACTCCAAGGGCTTGCTGGCTTGTCCCCTGTTGTCCTGAAGTCTCAGCAAGATCAAAGACTGCCTGCAGCTCTGCTTTTACTGCTGAGCCCTGCCATCTGTAAGTTCTGCTCTTGCCTGAGTTGGCAATCCGGTGCTGGACAGTGGAAGTGGGTTTGCAGCTGCCTTTTCTATAAGAATACACACATTCAAGCCGAGTTGTGAACTGACGCGGTGCCCTCTGACACACTCCTGATTCGACGATGACATGGGACCTGACTGCCAGATTCGACCGTAACCTGTTGCATTCATCTCAATGGAGTACGATGCCAACGTGGGACACAACTGTGAGGCTCAACACAAACGCATTGAACCAACTGCGCAAATCTGAACCCGTGCATCAACATCGCATCGCTCCTTTGCATCAGCGATTGCTCCATCCAAGGTACTCCTTCAGCGGGCTCTGCACAGTTCTGTAGTCAGCCTGCCATCCATGGCAGTTGGCCAGAACTTTGGATTTACTCCGGTCTAGTGCGACCTCAAGTAACATTTTAGAGCTATTGACTTCTAAGTACTATTTTCTCGACTTCTACTGATTGGATTTATGCTGTGTTGGCCTCCTTTTACTCTAATAAATATTATCTGTGTTTTTGAACCTCTGTGGTGTCTTTTTGTAGTGCTTTCATTGTGTTGCTGTGTATGTGGCATACATACTTTACACATTTGCCTCTTTAAATAAGCCTGCCTGCTCTGTGCCTAGTTACCAGAGGGTGAGCACAGGTTAGGTCTGAGTGTACCTCGAGCTTACCCTGATTAGAAGTGGTGGTTCCTGCTTGTACAGGGTGCATACTCTGACAACCAGAAACCCTAGTTCTAACACTCACCTTACAGCACTGTTTCCTATTTCAACAGATATAACCTGCACACCTCTAACATTGCATCTCAATCCTTCCCTGATGTTCAATTTCTGGAACTCACATATCTCTTTCATTTGCCACTTGGAGCACACAAGCTGTTTGACCAGCAGTCTCCAGTCCTCTGCATCCTACCTTACTATAACGCTACTGTGAATACAGACCTGACATTTGCTACAATCAATATCTTTGTCTACTCTTATTTGATTTTTTTTTTTTATGATTAGGGTTGTTTTAGAAAATTGGAATGTTGACAGTTGAGAGCTCTGCTATTGAGGTCAGGAGATGCTCCCCAGGCCGCACAGCTCCACCTGTTGTGCCTATGTCCTTCTCCCTGCCCTACGCAGCTGCTGCTGGGAGTTCGAGGCCCTCCTCTCTGCTTTTCTTGCACTTTTTTTGGCTTTTCCCCCGTGGTTCCCGCCGCTGCGTCCCCGTCCCACCTCGCGCGCCCATTTGCGCTTCCCTCCCACCTCCCAGCTGCTCCTCCCTCCCACCTCCCCCTCTTAATGGCGCCCGCTGCGCAGTGAGGCGAGCAACCCTTGACCTGCTATTGAGGTCAGGAGAAGCTCCACCTGCTGTGCCCTTGTCCTTCTCCCCGACCTCGCAGCTGCTGCTGTGAGTTTGAGGCCCTCCTCCACCTGCAGGCTCCCGCCTGCGCCTCATCCCTGGTGGTCAGTGGTGAGCCGTAAGTACTGTCTATTTGCCTTTGTGTCTGTTTCCTTCCCTGTTTTCTTTTCTCTGTTTCACTGCTGTTCTCTGTGTATTTTTGCCTTTTTTTGGCTTTTTCTCAGTTTTCTCTGCTTTTCTTGCACTTTTTTGACTTTTCCCCCCATGGTTCCCACCGTTGCGTCCCCTGTGGCCCAGCCCCCCTTGCACGCCCATTTGCGTTTCCATCCCACCTACTAGCTGCTCCTCCCTCCCACGCCCCCCTCTTAATGGCTGCCACTGTGCGGGCGCGCCCCAGAGGCAAGCCCGTCTGCGCCCGTCCGTGCCTGGACCGCACCCAGCACCAGACCCCCTGGCCTCCGTGACCCCCGTCACCCAATGCCACTACGTCACCCACGCCCTCCACGCCCTCAACAGCAGCCGATCTACCACCTGCTTCCAGGCCTCACCAAAACTCACCCACGGACCATTCTCCTGCAGTAGCTGCAGCTTCACCACCCGCAGAGCCACCACCTCACCCACCAGAACCGGACGCAACCACCTCAGATGCATCCTTCTCAACACCCGCTCAGTGCACAAGCACGCCATTGAACTCTGGGACCTTTTCGACTCCTCCTCCCCGGACATCGCCTTCCTGACGGAGACCTAGATGAACCCATCCTCAGCACCCAACATCGCCATAGCCATCCCAGATGGCTACAATATCACCCGAATAGACCGCATCAATAGTCCGGGAGGAGGGATCGCCTTCGTCCACAGGAACTCCATCAGAATCTCAACCAATACCAAAGACACCCTCAGCACTGCTGAACACATGCACTTCCAAACCCACATAGATCCCAAGACCACCCTCAGAGGTACCCTCATCTACAGACCCCCCAGACCTCGACCTCAGTTCAGTGACTCCATGGCAGACATCATCAGCACTCAAGCCCTTGCTTCTACAGACAACGTCTTCCTCAGAGACCTGAACTTCCACCTCGAAAACACCAATGACAGCAACTCCACCACCCTGCTCAACAACATCACCAACCTCGGGCTCAAACAGCTCATCACGTCTCCCGCAGCAGCCACATTGCCTTCAGCCACACCATCAAACTCCACTGGACCGACCACCACTGCATCCACTTTACCTTCGATAAACCCATCACTCACCACCACCCACAACCAATCCCCGGCCGCAGCTGGAACAAGGCCACCAACGACCAGCTGATTTCTGCCCTTGCCCGAGCCCCACGACCCGTCACCAGCGACACCGACACAGCCGCCCGCAACCCCAGGCAATGGACCGATGACTGTACCAACGCTCTCGCCCGATCAAGAAACCCTCCTACAACTGCGCCGTCAGAAAGGCCACCTGGTTCACCACTGACTTTCATACCTCCAAACAGGCTTGCCGAGAACTCGAGAGAAAGTGGTGCCAGGAACAGACACCAGCCACCCACACGGACCTCAAGAATGCCATCCGCAAGCAACACCAGCTCATCCGGACCACCAAGAGATCCTCCATCAAAGAACATATCTACAACAGCGCGCACAATAGGAAAGTGCTCTTCAACATCGTGAAGGAACTCTCCAACCCCAGCTCCAGCACTAATGACATCCCATCTTCGAATGACCTCTGCAACGCCCTCACCACCTTCTTTCACCGTAAGATTGCAGACATCCAGACAGCTTTAACACCAAGACCCCACCGGCAGTCGCCAACACCTCTAACTCACAGCCCCCCAACCACACCAACCTCCTGCTCTCCTGGACACACGTCAACGACGCTGACACCCTCAAAGTAATGAACACCATTAACTCTGGCTCACCATCTGACCCACTGCATCTACAACAAAGTGAGCTCCATCATCGCCCCCCAACTCCATATGATCATCAACAGCTCCTTCAGGACCGCCACCTTCCTTGAAAGCTGGAGACCGCCCTAATCGCTGCCACTGACGACATCAGGATCTTCCTGGACAAAGGCGAAACCGCAGCCCTCATCCTCCTTGACCTCTCGGCCGCCTTTGACACCGTCTGCCACCACACCCTGCTCGCACGCCTCCATGACGCAGGGATCCGCGACACAGCCCTGGACTGAATCACCTCCTTCCTCTCCGACAGAACACAGAGAATCTGCCTCGCTCCATTCCGATCTGAAGCCACCAAGACCATCTGCGGTGTACCACAGGGCTCCTCCCTCAGCCAGACACTCTTCAATGTCTACATGGCACAGCTCGCCAACATCGTCCAATCTCACAACCTCAACATCATCTCATACTCCGACAACACCCAGCTGATCCTCTCCCTCACCAAGGAACCTGCCACCACCAAAACCAAATTCCACAAAGGTGTGAAGGCCATCGCCAACTAGATGAAAAACTGTCACCTAAAGCTGAACTCAGATAAGACAGAGGTCCTCATCCTCAGCCCCACCCCCTCCACCTGGGACTCCTCCTGGTGGTCGTCCATACTGGGAGCCACACCAACACGCACCAACCGTGCATGCTACCTGAGAGACCTACACTGGCTCCCCGTCAACAAAAGGATCACATTCAAACTCCTCACCCACACCCACAACCACAAAGCACTCCACAACGCCAGACCAGCATACCTCAATGATCGACTCCCCTTCTACACCACAAACCGTCAGCTCATTTCCGCCTACCTCGCTCTTGCCACCGTTCCACGCATCCACAGGACAACAACCGGCAGCATATCATTCTCTTACCTCGCTGCCAAGACCTGGAACACCCTCCCATCCACCTACGTCAGACCAAGGACCTACTGACCTTCAGGAGACTCCTCAAGACCTGGCTGTTCAAGCAGTAGCAGCTCCCCCCAATCAAGTGCCTTGAGACCCTCACGGGTGAGTACGGTCCTCTACAAATGCACTGATTGATTGAAGACAATGCAGTGTCTCCAGGCTTAAAGTGGCTGGTATAGGCCTTCTGCACTAACATTCTAATGTTTGTCTTTCTGTATGTATCTGTATTTGTACAGCGCATTCCAGCTGTAGCAGCGAAGCGCTAAGCAACAGTAAGGAGAGTGACAGAAAAGCATGATGAAAGGGAGAAATAGCAGAACTGCTAAGGGAAGAGCCAGGTTTTCAAGTGCTTCCTAAAGGCCAGAAAGTTATGTTCCTTTTTAATAGTCAGGGTGAGAGTTGTGTTTGGCAGCAGTCACTACAAATGCTTTGTCACCCCATCTGGCCTTAAGAGCACTGTTTCTCCCTTTTTAATTTAGAACATTCTACCCTTAGTGGGTACAGCATCTTTTCAGTCAGACACCTGTGATTTTGTCACTCACATCTTAGACCATCTCAGAGAAGTATTCCTCTCTTGCTGTCATGCTGTCTCTCTTAACTGTTTGATACATCATTCCCCACCTATGGAATGTTAGCACTGTAAAGCATGATGGACTATTTTACACTGCAATGTTTGTCAAATTAAATTTTTGGGGGGCTTATTCAGAATATGACAAACAGTGTGGTCCACCACAATATTAAATTAAGTGTCTTTATATTATGCATAAGTTGTGCAGAGAAAACAAGATGTTTTGCTGCAAGTGGCCCATTTTCATTATCACATTGGATGAACATTTTGGTCTTAAGTCATTCTGTAGTGATAAACAAAAAACAGTTAGGAGGCGAGAGTATGACATGTGCACTTGGTAACATTTAGGCACTTGATCAGAACCACTAGCATCACAACAACCAATAACACAATCTAACAATACAGACAGCATAAAGACCACACAACCATTGATACTTCCACCACCACCTATATCACCACTAACCACACCATCACAAAAATACTGCCTGCACCAGTTTCACCACTATTACCAGGCTTTCCACTCAATCGACACAGTGAGAGTAGCAGCAAAGTATGATCTTTTTACAAAGAACAGATCCAGCATGGGTAATATTGACAATACCACTGTGGAAGTTTTAGTAACAAAGAATTTGTATAAATCAGGGACAATCAGTGGATGTTTACGCATAAAGAACATGGAGAAATTCATGTGCCATTTGTTTGCCCCCCCTAACGGGGAACTCCCCCCTTACATACATTACACCTGGCGCAGGCATAAAGTGGCACAAGGGGTTACAAAGTGGGACAATGCATGCATTGCCCCACTTTGTAAATATGGCGTGGCGACTTTTGAAGCCTAACTCCACGTTAATGAAAAAAAAAAGACGGTAATGTGGCGATCGAGCTTCTTAAATCTGGTCCTATATTTCTAGGTTTAACAGAAATTTCAAATGCAATTAATTAAAAAAGATAAGGGAATAGCAGTGGACAAACAAGTTTGCTGTCTGCCCATCAATATCTGGTAATGACAGATGGAAATATTTTGTTAGCGTGTTTATCGTATGTGAAATTTTTATCAATGCCTACATTGTTCAGAAAGGATCATATGTGCCTGTGTTGCGCTTCCTGCAGCTTTGCTTTTTAAAACCTCTGGATTTTTTCATCTAATAGTGAGTAAGGACAGCTTAATAGGCCATGACAGATCTTCTGGACGTCACTATGAGGTGAGAATTATATACATCTAATGTGTTATAAATTGACTGCCATGTGTGGTATCTCTATCTGATGTGATTGAGACTTGTCTGATAAATGAAAATGTTGCCACATATGTAAAATAAATTCCTTAGGCGACTATTAGCTCTATGTAGTTCACTGAAATATTTTTTTTTATTTGAAGCTTTCAAAATAGGAAAGTACAGGCTTTATTTTGGAAGTACTATGGATTTTTAGAATAAATATCCCAAATGTGAGAACACATTTTTAACATCCTAAATGGAAGTATAGCTTTTGGAGTACACAATTGACCGCATCTATGTCTGGGAGGCATTAACTGAAAAAATGCAGATGGACTCCTGTGGACAGCAACTTCTGCTCAGCTGAGTATAGCCAGGGGGATCTTAAGGTATAAACTTATATGTAAACATTCTTGTGCATTTCCTGTGTCTTGTCCCCACTTCCTAGTGCTCAAGCCTCTGTGATTTTCTTGTCTGTTAATCCTCAGGAGATAGGAAGACCTCTTGGTTATTAAGTGTGAAAATACTGGACAAGAGTGAGGTTTTGACTTACAGTAGAGAAGAAGCCATAGAGAGTTCACTGACCTAAATACAAGTCCAGCACGTTTTAATTTGCATTATATTGTGACAAGGGAGTGTGGATCACATGAGGGTCATATAAGGTACCTTACATTATTAAGGTATAGGCTGTAGTTTGATTGTAGTTTGGCTATTTACAATGCTGAATCACACCCACTCACCACATACAACCCTTTAAAGAATAAACAATTATGCCACACTTCATGCTGAAAAACAATCTGGCCAGATCTACTTGCAATTCATGCAACACACTACAGCAGTAAAAGTTCCTGTGCTGCATTGCATGAAAAGGAGCTATTGTGCTGCGATTCTCTCCTCTGCTCATGCACTTTAGCGTATCACGTACCACATACTAATCATTGAATCATAGTATAAGGGTGTGTGTATGATGTCTAGCATAGAATCCTTAATAGCGTTTTTTAAAAATTTGCAATAACTATTAGGAAATCACTATTAGGGAACGGGTCTCCAGAGGTGCGAATGTTTTTGCATTTCCCAATTTGTGAATTCCTAATAGGAATTTGCAAATTAGCTAATGCAAATCGAAGGGTGCTGGGGGCCTAAGGCTCCGCACATATGCCCTAGGGGCATGTGTGTGCTACATGCCACTTTTAAAAATGTATTTTCAATTGCATTTTTAAAATTGCACATGGTTACCACTAAATTTGAATTTGTGGTAATTGGATTTCCTAAATGCCCAGTTCGCATTTAGGAAATGCATGATACATGTACTCTAGAAATCGCAAATAGGAATTCCCTATTTGCGAATTCCTATTTAGGGAATCCCAATTTGTGATTCCCTAGTCAAAGTCGCAATTTTAGGGAATCACAAAAAATTCTGATTCCCTAAAATTGGACTACACTGCCTTTCATACATCATGAAAGGCGATTTCGCATTCACAAACAGTGGAATTTACTGATTCGCACCATTTGCGAATGCAAAATTCTTTGATTCATTTAGCCCTAAATTTGGACAGCCATTTAATTGATCTCCATCTCTGTTGTGGTCTGAAGTGTTATTGCCTTACACACCCTTTACGTCTCCATAAAAAAATAGTTCTGTGCTAAATCCATCTACCAAACAGTGAGACGCAGGGTGCCTTAAGGGGAAAAAGATGGGTTCCAAGAATGTGCTACCTAAACATTAATGGCCGTAACCACCTGGTTAGGAGGAAGAAAATGATTAAATCCCTTGCTTTTATTAAAGGATACCATATTTTGGGGAGTCATAGAGAGAACGTGCAAGTCAATGCTATAATTTATATACATTTCACACGATACTGAAAAAAGAGGGAAAAAATATGAATGTTATTTTCCAACAGGCAGATGGAAGAAATAATTCTAGGCTCAATCACATTAGTACCCACAGTTCTACACAACTGATCTACTTTCAACATATCCACTTTAATGTTTATTTCCCTCTTTATGACACATCAGTGATTAGCTACTACTTTGGGGGACATCTGTGATGGCAAGCAGTTCATCGTTTATGTTATTCATCGTCAATAGTGTTCAAGGACCTAACAAACTTGTACACAGTTTTCAAAGGTCAAAGCCAAGAGATCGCACTGGACTCATTTCTGGCTTATGCCCCCTTCCACACTTTAATAAATGGCTGTTGAAAAATGCCATAACTTCATATTGAATGCAGAGCTTCTCGATGAGTGAAAGGCAGTTAAGGCAATGAAAAGGTACGCCCTAGAGCATGAGTACTTGCAAACATTATCCCAGGGGCCACAATAGTTGGTTGTGAAGTGGCTGAGGGCCGCAAAGATGGCAGCAGGGTGGAGATTGACGGTTTGAGGGAGGATGGTTGGTAATAAGGTGGGTGTAGTAAGGTGGGTGTAGGGGAAGCAACACATATGTATCTAGTAGCTGAATTGCACAATGTGAAATTAGAAAACCTGGGATTAATCCCAGCTTTCCCACGTAACCAAATTGTGTAATACTAGGCAATAGTTGTATTTCACTTTTCACGTTTTTCTTCATTATCACATATAAGAGGACTTCGGTATAGATGAAATCGGGATGTTCACTTTACAAAACCTGCTACGAAATTTGGTTTAATAAATTGAATGAATGTTGTTCATCTACAACAGAAACCCAGTCACTCCCAAAGAGTGCACAGAACAACTGATTTGTCTCTTTGTTCACTATTGGCATTGTTGTTAGGGTGGGGGGGAATAGTTCTAAATTCATGTTTGAAAACTATCACTTTGAAATACTTCTCAATGCAGTGATATAATCCGATGTACTAAGATGAAGCGGTTCTGCATGTTAATGAAATACTACATTTTGAAGCGACTTTGCCATATTTTCACACTTTTGCTGCAAGATGTCTTTAAAAATTAAGGCTTTCCTAAAGTTAAGGGTGCAGACACCCTAGTTACTTACTTTCTGTAATTGCAATTAAATTTAAATAAATATCTGCCTACGTATTTAACATCTTTTCAATGTTAATGCTGAATCGTCTGAACAGCAGTCCAGTGCTGCTGCTGACCAGGGGGCTGCATGTAGCAGCCAGGAGGGCCGCATGCAGCCCCTGGGCCGTACTTTGAGTATCACTGCTCTAGAAAATGGAATGGATGATATGCTTTTAATTTCCCTTTCAGAATACCTGCCATTGTACTATACAGATAAAATAATCAGTGCTTAATTGCGTGAATGGAGGTGGAAAAAGATAGTGGGTTGATGGACTTACTATGTATGCGCAATGTTTACATCTTTGGCAACTGATGGCAATCCAGTTCTATTCAGCAGAACTTCCCACTAAGAATTGGTTGGTAACTTCTACGCTCCAAAGGGTCTGCTTTAGTGATGAGAATGGCTGTTGCATCATTAAGGGTAGATGGAAATCTTTTCTCCCTAATATTGATATGTTTGCGTGAGCCATGTGGACCAAAATGTTTTAAACTTATTTTAAAATAAATGTATAAACCTGTCTGATGCCGGTTAATTACCTATTATTGGGCCAGATGTATTAAAGCTTTTTGCATTCGCAAACGGTGCGAATGCCCATTTGCGAATGCAAAAAGCCCTTCCAGAATGTATCAAAGGCATTCTGAATGCAATTTTAAGGAATCGCTAAAATAGCGATTCCTTAAAATTGTGACCCTGTTTAGAGAGTCGCAAATTGCGACTCTCTAAATAAGAAATCGCAAATAAGGAATCCTTATTTGCGATTTCTAAAGCACATGTATAAAGCAATTCCTTAATGCTAATTGGGCATTAAGGAATCGCTATTACCACCAAGTTGAACTTGGTGGTAACCATGTGCAAATTTAAAAAATGCATTTAAAATTTACATGTAAAGCACACATGCCCTTTTGGCATGTGTGCACCTTACATGTTGTTAAAAAATGTTTTGGGGTGCAGCAGAGGGGGCCTTAGGCCCCTAGCACCCTGGACTTTAAATTTCCCAAAATTGCAAATTCCATATAGGAATTTGCAATTTGGGACATGCAAAATATTCGCAAAATTGGGCTGACAGGCCCATAGATGCGAATGGGGGCCGGTATAGCAATTTGCGATTCAGTAATAGCATTTGCGATTTTTAAGAAATCGCTATTACCGAATCGCAAATATGATACATTGCATTTTGTGAATCAGAAATAGTGATTTCTTAAAAATTCACTATCTCCGAATCGCAAAAGGCTTTTTTCATATATCTGGCCCATAGTGAGTTTTTGAGGTGTGCACCTCTTGTATTGAAAATACAGATTCCATTTCCTGCTTTTCTTCCTGCGACAGCTTTGGCATCTTCATTTAAAAAAGGACTTGTAAATAGCATAAGGTTCAGAGTCATACAAAGACTGGTAAAATTATTTAGAACTCTTGGCGATGTTGGGTTTGCTAGTCATTATCCTTTGAATCATTTCTTTAGGTTGCTTAAAGATGATCTGTTTGCGTTTTTGTCCCCCAACACGTTCTTTCTTTTTTTGCAGAAATGTTAATCAATTTCTCCTTTAAAACTGCCTTGAAAGCCTCACTAACAATGTTGATGTCCTGTACTGATTTAAACTCAGGTCCTGCAATAATTTACTCCTTCTGATGTGGCACGGCTATAAGATCTTTCGGTGGAAAATGGCCTGGTCTTCGATATCTATTTGATTTTGAGTACTCGGTGAAAGAAACATTTAGATTTACCACCAGGTGGTCAGAAAGAGCAATGCTTTCAATTGAAGCATTATTGAGGCATGGGAGGTACTTTACCTCTATTAATGTGTTAGGTATGGCAGACCAATATGCTTGAATCACGTCACATCCCCAAGCTACGTGTAGGAAGTCCAGTATGGTGTTGTGATATTGATGACGCAGAAAAAGAAGGATTAACAAATATTCCTATATTATGTAACCAAAATTGTATAAGGTAGTGTGATTTTAGCAAAGAAAAATAATGTACGTGGGAAATTGTGCCCACGGGGTAGTTCGCCATTATTATAAACGGGCTTAATTAATCATGAAGAATTGACAAATGTAGTAATCCGTCATAATTGCAAATGTATTCCATGATTTTCTTGTTGAAACTGTTATATGCTTAGCTTAAATTTAGCAGAGGCTTTGGCCTAGTTGCCTGGTCTCAAATTTTAACTTTGTGGTTTTACTTGCATTAACAAAGACATTATTTTACTTTCAGGCTGTATTTTTCCAGTAGAGATGACTAATGCACTTATCTCAAGGTTTCGTGCTAGGCTGGTTTCATCCTCTTTTAAGCAAGGTCAGTTTCTGCAGGTGCAGACAATAAAAGCACTGATACTGAAATAATTGGCAAACTTTGTTGCAACTTGTGTTCCAAGGCTCCAAGGACGCCTTATGCATAAATGAGTACTAGGAGAAAGACACTATTCATTGGTCAAATTGAAGCCACCCTATGAACCCTCCAATGGAAGACCCTGAAGAATTTGGAATGTTTCTTACTTAAACCCATCGGACAAAGAGAAGTCAGCCATTTTTCCTTGATGCCATTTTTGAAGCCAAATGCCAGACGCCATCTTAGACAACATCTTGATGCCCTTTTCTCTATTCCAGAGAAAGAGACTTTGAGAATTCTCACCCTAGAGACTTTAACTTTAATTTGCCTCGTCTTGCCCATGCAGTAACTTTTACCCCATTCTCCTTGCTGCCGCAAGGAAACTTGCCCTTAACTTTGCCCCTCTGAAATCTGCCCCATGCTGATCGAACCGATACCTGAAGGACGAAGTCTTTTCTTGAATGCTGATTGTATTTGGTAAATATGAAAGGATAATTGTATTATGCATTGTGTTTTCCTTCCTAGGTACCAACTGCTTATTTTGATAGGGCATAGCTAGAAGTTTTCTAAATTTGTGTTGACTAAAGTCGTTTTGCATGAAGCCCCACATGCCAATGCTAATTAGAGGTTAGTTGAGGTATTCACTTGATGCACCATGCTAAATTGAAATCTTGTTATGCTGACCGATGTATGCAATTAGTCAAATTCAGTTGCTTATATTAGTGATTTGCATTGCTATAACCGAGTGTATTATAATCCAGATTTTGCAAGATTGTGTTTCTTCCGCTGCTATGGACAGATAGTGATGTTCGTATACATATATCATTTGATTTTGAGACTCACTCATATCATGCTAGCTTTGATAATATAGGGAAATAAATTCATTAACTTCAAATAAACTGGTGTGGTTATTCATGACTGAAAGGTCATGGTGCGTCGAAATACCGATTGTTATTAATTCCTAATGTGTCGTTTGATCTGTTAATTAAGTATTGGGTATTGATTATAATGGTTATTGATTATTGATATAAGAGATCCGACTATATTTGGATGAGGAGAACCCAACTCGGCTAAAAGGTTCACCGACCTCCGGCGTGTCCAAGTACAAGTAATTTATGAAGACTAGACGCGCTATCAATATCTAAACACTGTGGGGAGGGGGTTTTACACATTTTCCAAAGGCACCATGGTGTAAAATATGTTCTGAGCATGTATCTGATTTAATTAGCAGAACCTTGAATAAGTTGTTAAGTATTTTTTGTCATCGCCTTCCTTCATAGGGCCAAGGTCTTCTGTCTCTGCAGTTCTAATTTTTTATATCAACAGGGAATTATTTACTAAAGTTCTCTATGTCTGCAATGGTTGCTTTCCCTCCAGTGGGATGAAGATTAATCTTAGATCTATTAGGCAAAATTCTGTTTCCTAGCTGTTTCCAGTGTCCATCTAGCACATGACTTATTTGAAGATATCTGAAGACCTGGGACTTGTGCATATCCTCTCCCAGGTCAGGGAACAACTTCATGTGAATGTGTTCAAAAGCATTGCCCAGACCTGGATATGCCACTGGAGTCCCATTGCATGAAACCTATGTCAACCACATACCACACTAGAGTGAACTATCCCAAGATAGTTGACAATTGCAGTCTATCCACTAGAGGGCCTTCTGCAAGCAGAATAACACTATCTTGGTAACCTGAGGTAATGGCCTGGGGTATTCAACCTCAATAAATGAGATGGCTAATACCAGTCACCATCATGTCATTAAGTTCCAACTCATGTTTGGGTCGTCTTGGTGTCAAAATACAGCCATAGATTATTGGCAGTTGTGTCAAGCTGTAAGATAACAGTATGTAAGCCATGGACTTTTTGCCTTCTTAAAACATGTACACATTGATCATATGCAACTCTAGGAGCATTATTTGCCCTTAGAATATTCAATAATTTTCCAGAAGAACTCCTGGCAATTTTTGAAGGGGTAGTTCTAGACTGCATACAATAAACATGGGAGAAAAACCATGTTGAATAGCACCACTCTGCCTAGTATTTAACTACTATCTACTATTAGCTTTTAAGCCGTTGTGTTCGGCCTGCTCCTGAAAGCCACTGCAGTCCCACAAATGACCACTTTATGGGTCTCCCATAATGTACTTGCTACTGATAATAAGGTGTTGCAATTTAAGTTGAAATAAAACCTTATTTTGTCCTTGAACTGGGAAAAAAATCACAATCCACCTCTGCCATTCATCAACAAAACTTAATAAGGTGGCCCACCTCTGCAGATTGCAGATGCCACTGTGCATGTCATGGCTTCATGCTGATATAGTGGCTCATGCCGGTAAATGACGAATGTACTGTGGATTTCATAGCTTCATATTGTTAAAGTTCCCATCTGTACTCATGACTTCAGTAAAGTAACCCCCATTATTGTTGCATTCATTGGGGTCAATCTGATCAGTGCACTTATTTCATCCACAAAAGGATGTAACTCTGGGCATTTAAAATACACATATATGAACGCCCATGATTGTTTTCCCAAAACTTCCAGAGACAGTCAAGAACCTTCTATGGATGGCTGCATTCAGTCCTGAGACAGCAAAAGTGAAACATTTGTGAAGCAAAATGGCAACTCCTCTAGAGCCTCTGGGGATACCTGTGCAATATACCCACCCAGAAAATCATGTTTGTGATACAAACATTATGTCTCCCAGAGCATCAGCACTGCTTTTTGCAAATTGTAGGACTGCCACTCGCTTGATCTTATCATTTAAACCATGACCATTCCAGGATATTACTTGGAATTGGGTAATTTTCAGACAATCTCAGCCATTCTTTTCTATTAGTCCCATATGCGCACTGTGCATGTGACAATATATCAGCCATGCAGCACAATTAAGGTACGTTGTGTGTTTACCTACTAAGATATAACATATCAGAAAGCAATCCATTTTGGAATATAAGTTACACAGAGCAGAATTACAAGCATGGTCTCTCTTAGTGGATTTCAGAATCCTCCATGTATCTATGAGATGCAGATCCATGTTCATAGGACCTAGAGATCCATTTGTCAATGGTGATTAAAATATGTTGAAGAAAATATGCAGATTATAAGGAATAGTACAAAAGATGCTTATCAAGGATCATATAGTATTAATTTTCAAAGTTTATGAACAGAATGACATCTGACAGATGCGGAACACAGCTAAATTATGACCCTGCCTCTGTATTGTTTCTCTTTCAAACAGACGCTGATATCCATTTGGCTAAACTAATGAGTTGCATGTTTTAAACTGATGACGCCCAGGTGTTCCTAAGGCAGTGTGAGACTGAATAACTCTCAACTCTTTCAAAATAAATTCTGATAAAACTGAGACTGTAGTGGACCTCCTTTCATCCGGACTTTACTATGGTTGCCAGATGTATGAGAACAACTCCCTGACTGTGAAAAATGTTCTAAAAATACTCAGATCTTTAAGGACTCATCATCTATGTTTTCATGTTAAAGACCTGAAACAGAGTCTCTCTTTTGTCCTAATAGGCTCACAATTGTTGGCTATAGTTTAGACTATGCCAACACCCTGTTTTAAGGCACCCTATTAGCACTCTACACCTTTGACAATGGGTTCACAACTTAACTGCATATTTCTTGCTCAAATTATCCAGGATATCTTCAACCTCTTCTTCATATAGTTGTAAACACTTAAGGAAGTTCCACTGGTCGCTCATTCATAAGTGAGTTATTTTCAATAAACTCTGTAAATGCTCTAAATGCCTTCAGGCAGTCTTGTTCATTCATCAGCTGTTTATATGATTTAATCCTTCCAATTCCATTTTTCAACAGCTCACCTTTTTGTGAATCAAAAGAAAAAAACAACAGGATGTTCTGTGCATTCTGTTTCAAGTATTCTGTCTGTGGAATTCAATTATGTGCCTCTGAATAGTGATGCAGACAAGGATTATGTACTTGTTATGAAAAGGCAAAATTAACAACACAAAAGGATGATGGACGGAGTGATGAAACCTTTCAAACACTCACCTCCATTCACAGATCCGGGTTAAATCTGTTGACCCTGTGCTCACCATGCCATCCCAGTTTGGACCCAGACAAATGCAAATCAGTCAGGACCCTGCTCCCTATGAGAACAGTCCAGCCAGAACTGCCAAGCCAGGTCCTTCCTGGACTGAAAAAAGTTTCCTGGGACCAGTTCAGGTTATCACCCCTCATCAGCCAGGCTAGCTTAAATCCTGTGTCACAGTGAGCAAGGGAGCCACATCTGGGCATACCCTGGCCACCCCGGGCAACTCTAACAACAAAACATAATGATGGATGGAATAGTGAAAGTTTTCACTCACTCACCCCCAGTCACAGATCTGGGTTAAATTCATTGTTCTTTTGCTCACCATGTGTTGGAAAATGGGTTATTGGTAAGGGTAGGTAAGTACCTACACTTAGCAATAGGCCACTAATCTCCCCTTAGGTCCAGTTAGGTCTCAGTAAATTAAACCCACCTCAACCCTTGGTAGCTTGGCAACGAGCGACAAGGTTTAACTTAGGCGACAGAGTGTAAAGCATTCAAATATCACAAAACAGTAATTAAATAAAACACAGGAAACTGTTTAAAAATTCAAAACCAATTTATAAAAATAGATTATATTTTTATCTTTACAATGACACAAAAACGAATAAAATCGGATAAGGGGAACCAGAGATAATAATTTTTAAAGAATTATTGTTTTCTAGTGCCTAGAAACAAAAAGCGTCAATCGGGTCATCTGGTTGCACCTCGACCGGGGCAAAGTCAAAGTTTCAGGCCTCCCACGATGGAGCCCGGCTCGGCTAAAGGCCCCTGGAGGCCTTGGTCAAAAGTTTACCTTTGCACTTAGTCGTTTTTCTGAAGATTTTCTTCAGCGGGACGACCCTGCCAGTCCAATCTGACCTCCTGGAACTCTACTCCGGATACGCGTTGCGGGAATCCTCGGTGGAGATTTTTACCTTCAGACTTAGTTGTTTTTTTGAGGTGAAAATCCTTCGACCGGGGTAAACCTGGATCTTGATCCGACGTCCCTGGAGCTCTCCTCCGATACTGCTGGCTGGGAGGTCCCAGTCAACTTTGTACATTCGGATTTAGACTCTTTTTTGGAGATTTTTTTCCCCGGGATGAACCCGCAAATCAGGCCGGCTCGCGGTGAGGCAAGCTGGATAGAGTTGCAACGGCGGGTCGGTCCCTCTATGGAGCTTTTTTTTCAAAGGTTTTCCAAACTTCTCCAAACTTCTGGGTCTTATCCCAGATGTTCTTTTAAGGATCTTTTGGGTCCACAGCTCACCCCAAGTGTCCAGAAGCTCTGAGATGATCCTTGGGGGTGTGGACTACAACTCCCAGAATGCACCTGGAGCAAACTCCTTTTTGGCCACTGGGCAGTGGTCAACTGGTTGATTTCTTCCGGAGTTGGTGCACGGGACTCTGGTTAGCACTTATTCACCTGTAGCAAACAGGGAGTCCCTCCTTGAACAAGTTGAAGCCAGGCAAAGTCCTTCTTGTGGTGAAGCCCAAGTGTGCAGCTGGTGCAGTCCTTCTGAGTTCAGGTTCCAGGTGCAGGCCAGAGGTCCAGCCGGGCAGTCCTTCTTCTCCTTTGGTTCTTCCTTGTGGGAATCTGATGGGGATCTGGTAGGGAACTGAGGTGTGGGTGCAGGTCTGCCAGTTATATCCTTGCTCCTGGGTGAAAATCAGGGGGGGTCCTGATTCTCCAATCAGGTGCATGGTCCTTCCCCCTGTGATGACCACTTCCTGGGAAGTGTGGCACAAATCAATCCCAGGAGGCAACATTCTTCAAAAATCCATCATGGCTGAAAATTCTTTTTGGAGGTTACATCTGACTGAGCCCACCCACTGGTGTGGCTAAAAATCATAAACACACCCCTCTCCTGCCCTCTCCTAATCTAATCAAGGGGGCACCTAGTTGTCTGAGGTTGCTGGATGTGGGGGTGTTGTTGGGTTGCTCCAAATCTCCTTCTCTGCCTTTGAAGACCAGTTTGGCAGCCCTCCCCCTTCCTGCCTCACCATCTGCTGAGGGGAGATTCCCTCCCACAGGCACATCTCTTTGTATGAAGCTAGGCCACTTCACACCTCATCAAAGCAGCCTGGCCAGGCTTCCAGAGGCTGGCCAATCAGAGCACAGCAGCAAAAACAATGCAGGGCTAAAATTGGCAACTATTCAGGTCAAGTTTAAATCTCTTTACCTGAACAAGTTATATGAAATCCCACAACTGGAAGTGGTGGGATTTATTATAACAATTAATTTGATACCAAACTCTTTGTATCTGTCATTTAAGGGGACTTTTAAAATTAAAATAAAGTCTCCCCATTCTAGCCAATGAAGGCCATTCACTACAAAGAGGGAAAAACAAATTTGGCAGTTTTGACCACACCAGGGCTTATAAATCTACTTTTATAAGGTCCCTGCTTATAGTTACATGGCATCCAGCCCTAGGGGCACATAGGGCACACCTTAGGGGTGACTTATATGTAAAAATAAGGTAGTTTAAGACTTTGGAACTACTTTTAGATCCAAAGTCGAATTTGCATGTAACTTTAATTTAAAAGCAGGGGGGCGTGGCCTGACCCGGGGCCGTTTATCCGACTATTGTCTCATCAGACGGTGCTAGCGGGCGTGAACCTGGCGCGCTCTGTTAAGAGGAGTCCCTGAGCTGCCTTTGGTGGCTCGGGAGCAGCGGAGCGATCGGAGCAGCTGAGAAGGGACACGGGCGGGCCTGTTGACGGCCGCGCTCGCGCGGGTAGAGCGTGGAGCGGCGGGCGAGCGCGGAGGTCCGCGGCAGCTTCTGAGGGGTGTGGCCGGGCGTGGAACTACGCAAGGTGCAGAGCGGGCGGGCGGACGTGAGGCCCGCGGCTGCTCCCGTAGGTACGTGATCGGGTGCAGGGCTGAGCTTGGGGGCCACTCGGCGATGTGGTCGCATCGCGGCCCTACAGCACGCTTGGCTCTGATGGCGCTGACGCGGAGGAGGCTCGGATAGGCCCCGAAGCTATCTCTGGGCCCGGCGGCTTAATCGGGCAAGGAGGAGCCCCGTACGGAGACAAGCCGTCGAGGTAAAGCCTTGAAGGGGCCCTCGAGGTTCGTAGCTGCTCTTACTTGGCCTCTGAGGAGAAATCGGCCGAATATTCAGGTGGGCCCCTCGGGCCGCTAATTCAAGGATATGAAGTGAGGCCCGGCGGAGGGCGGCGAAGGCTATGACTGCGGTGGCCTGAGAAGGGTGCACGAGTGGCGACTATCCGACTGGGCAGCGTGGGCTGATTGGGCCTGTGAGGATAGGCTGTCGTTCTGGGACCCCGCTACTTGACGATCCCTGCTGCTGGAGTGAGGGCCCACAGTGAGTTCTGCGCTAATTGGAGGGGTCACTGGAGTCTGGGCCTCCCTTTACTTGGCTCTACTTACCTGGACCTGGTCGGAGGTGTTGAAGCAGGGTGGAACGATGGGAAAGGCTGATCAACGTCAGGCCAAACTTACTTTCGAGGGGGGGGGGAAAGAACGCTGCTGCCAGCTGCCAGCTGCCAGCCCTGTGAGGAGCCGATTGGAGAGGATCGCCCTGAGGCATCGGTGAAGTCCATGTTTTTGGAACTTAAGGCCAGCCTGGCTGGCATCGACGCCAAGCTGGACCATGTCACCGAACAGCTTGATCGCATTAGGGCGCGTGTAGATGATCACGACACCAGGCTTGAGGCCTTGGAGTCACGTACATCTGAAATAGAGGATGCACGCCAGGGTGACAGGGATCAGATTGCACATATGGATCGAATACTCGAGGTCATACGTAACAAGAACAAGGACTTGGAATCAAGATCCCGCCGCAATAACATTTGAATTGTGGGACTGCCGGAGGCGACCGATATGGGGCAAATGGAAGACTTTATTGAGCAGATGTTATCTGAGTTGTTTGCTGGTGAGCTCTCTCGGATGTTGGTGGTTGAGAGAGCTCACAGATCTTTGGGACCCGACCCCCTCCGGGGACTCCCCCACGTCCAATTATTGCACGTCTATTAAATTACCGTGATCGTGACGCTGTACTCTGCCTGGCAAGGGAGAGACGTCCGTTACTTTATAAGAACTCCGAAATAAATTTCTTCCCAGACTATACACTTGGTGTGCAGTCCCAGAGACGTGCCTTCCTGCCGGTTAAACGACTGCTGTCTCAGGCGGGAGTGAGCTTTGCCCTGTTATACCCTGCTAAGCTGAGGGTGCGCCATGAGGGTAAGATGCACTACTTTACGGACTTGAAACAAGCGACCAAATTTGCTCGGCGGCTGCCAAGGGAGCGAGAGACCGCAGAGCGCCATGGACGTGGCAGTGATGGCGCTGCCCTGAGTGACAATGACTAATATGCTCCGATCGACCTGATACCCATTGTTGGAACTGATTGGGCGTGCTGGCTGCTCCTTGCCTGGTCCCGTCTGCTTAGTGACTGGTAGTTGGCCCACGGGCCTCTCTCTCCCGATGCCATCTGGGCGGAGAGATACTAGGCCGGTCATAGCCCCTGGGATGAGTCCTGTTATTCACTGTTCTTGTTCTCAAGGAGGGTTTTGGGGTCAAGATGGGTGGGTAATTGGTTGGGTCCGATTGGGGGGCCTGAGTGGGTGGGGGGTGGGGGGTTTCTCACATGTTTGTGGGGTATTGTCCCTTCTTTTATGTATGGATGTCTATTTGTTTCTTGGCGAACTTTATGGCAGGTGGTGGCTGGCCTTTGCGTGCAATACTGGCTGATTGTGAATGGGGCCGAGGGGTGAGGAAGCATCTGGGATCAGATGTTTGACTTGGAATGTACGAGGGCTTAATGATAGTAGGAAAGCTCGACTTGTGGCTGCATATGTTAAGAGACATGCAATTGATGTCTGTATGCTCCAGGAGACGCACTCAGTGAGGTCCACAACACACAGACTAAAATCTGGGTGGGTGGGTGAGATGCATTGCTCCACGTACTCGGGTTACTCCCGTGGAGTCGCAGTCCTTATCCGCAAGGGTCTGCAGTGGCGAACGAAAGAAGTTCTGGTGGATCCAAATGGCAGATACGTACTGATGAGTGGTGTGTTACTGGACAAGGCGTGTCGCCTAGTTGCTGTGTATGGGCCGAATGTTGATGATCCAGGTTTCTTTCTGGAGCTGTGGCGCCTGGTAGAGTCGTTGGGGCCGGGTGTGGTGCTTTGGGGGGGAGATTTTAATGTCGTACTTGATGCCAAGTTGGCCAGGGAGAGCAAGGCCAGGATACAACATGTTGCGGCGGCTAAGGCCTTGGAGGCCGTGATGCATGATGGTGCACTAATTGACCTGTGGCGGCAGCGGCATGGAGTGGTGCAAGAGGGTACATGTCTGAATTATGTGCATGGCAGCTGGTCTCGAATTGACCGCTGGCTGGGTTCCAGGGATATGCTAGCCTGGACTAGGGCGGTTGAACATCTTCCTCGTAAGCTGTCGTAACACTCGCCGGTGTGTCTGGAATTGGAGATACCGACTGAACTTGGTAGATCTGTTATGTGGCGGCTGCCTAGGGGGGCGCTTCGCGATGCGGCCTTCCGTGAGGAATTGCGGGAGGTAATTAAACTGTACTTTGCAGAGAATCAGGGATCGGTGAGGTCTCCAGGAACCCTCTGGGAGACATTTAAAGTTGTTATCAGAGGGGTCTGTATCTCGAAACAACACGGTATAGTTAAAACTCTGAGACGTGAGATGGCTGAAATTGAGTCACGTCTCGCTGAGTTGGAAAGGCGACTGGAATCTAACTGGTCTAATGAAGTCCTTGCAGAGATCCGTCAAGTGGTATCGCTGTATGAGGAGGTCTCTCTTAGGGAAATCTGCTTCCTCGGGAGGGAGGCTCGCGCACGTCAGTATGGGGAGGGTGAAAGGGCTGGACGTACGTTGGCATCTTTGCTTCGTAAACCTTGGGCCAGTGACTATGTCTCCGAGGTCATGGATGGAGGGGGTGAGAGTGTGGCGGGATCGGGAGGAATTATGCAGGTGTTCACTGATTTCTACGCTGGGCTCTATGCGGCTCCGGCAGGAGCTGGTTTGACTGATGCACAGATGACCTTCGAGGATATCGCACTAATATGGTTTGATGAGGTGCATAGGAAATACTTAGATGAACCATTTTCAGCAGAGGAGGTGGCTGCGGCCATACGTGGCTTACCTGGAGAGAAGTCTCCCGGTCTGGATGGCCTAACCTCTGCGTTCTATAAAGAGTATCTGGATATATTAGCCCCTCGACTATTGGAGGTCTATGCAGAAGCCCTGGAGACTGGGTTGCTTCCGACCTCGCTCCGGGAGGCACTAATAGTGACGATCCTGAAGCCTGGAAAGGATCCGACTCGATGCGACTCGTACCGCCCGCTTTCCATGATAAATATTGACAACAAAATCCTAGCGAAGATGATTGCAGCGAGGCTACAGCCTCTTCTCCCTAGTTTGGTGCTTCCGGATCAGTCGGGTTTTGTTCCGGGAAGGTCTACGGGCCACAATTTGCGCACCTTCTTCGCGGTGGCGGGAACACTAGTAGAGGATGACAATGCGGCAGCTGTTTTCCTGGACGCAGCTAAAGCGTTTGATTCCTTGACATGGGACTATATGTTTGCTCTGTTGGGTCGGGTGGGACTTAGCGCGCGCTTCCTTCGCTGGATTAAATTGCTGTATACATTGCCCACTGCTAGATTGCGCCTCAATGGGAATGTGTCTGCCCCGTTCGCTGTTGCACGCGGCACGCGCCAGGGATGCCCGTTGTCCCCTCTCCTTTTTGCTGCGGCAATGGAGCCCCTGGCGGCCCGGCTCTGACAGAATTATAACGAAAGAGGATTGCAATTCCGGCAGTGACCAATTTTGATATCTCTGTATGCAGATTATATTGCATTATATGTACGGAATCCTGACCAGAATCTGGATATACTACTTGATGAGATCGTGCGTTTTGGTACCTTTTCAGGCATTACTATTAACTGGTCTAAATCGGTGGTGCTGCCTTTGACCCCCAAGGTGCCGCGGTATGACTCTCGATACCCTTTGACGTGGGCGGATGGGCCGGTGCGGTATTTGGGTATACAGCTGAGTTGTGATGTAAAGGAGTTGTGGCTGGCTAACTATGGTGCTGCTCTGACGTGGCTGGGGGGGAAGGTAGAGACCTGGCGAACCCTCCTGTTGTCATTAATAGGACGTATTGCTATTGCAAAGATGGTAGTTCTACCGAAATTTTTGTACTTAATTGTGAATCTCCCTCTCCCGCTTCCGAGAAGTTACCTGAGGCGTCTGCGCTCAACGCTGATCTGCCTGGTGTGGGCGGGCCGACGCGCGCGTATTTCATGGGAGAGGCTGACGTTGCCGTTCGAACTAGGTGGGCTCGCTGCGCCGGATTTGGAGCTGTACTATCTATGCGCTCAGGTGCACTTTGCGTATTACTGGCTGAATCCTATCCGTTATCTGCCGCATCTGGCGCCTGAGAGCGACTCTGTGTGGCCGGACGACCTGGCGAGGTCATTTGGTAGACGTGTTCCGTCCCGGGTGCGGGGAATTGACACGGTGGCATGTACGATGCGGGCGTGGGGTATGTTGATGCGGCGGTCAAGAGTTGCGGCCCCGTGCGCTCCCTCTTTACCAGTAATGGCGATAGCGGACGGGCAGTTGTACCGTGACGGTGGAGTACGCGGGTTTCTCCGAGATGCCCGCCTAACCGAGCTGAGAGATTGGATGATGGATGGTCGCTTGCTTGATGTATCTGAGATACTGGCTGGTCGCGAGTGCACGGCGCTCCAGCGTATGTATGTGATCCGAGTTCGTTCTTTTTTGCGGAACCGCTTGTGGAGTTTGGAGGAGGCCCCGCTGGAGTTCCGCGCGCTGGAGGTTCTCTGCTGTGCGCGGTCGCCTAATAGGCTGGTCACCAAATTATATAACTGTATGCAGGAACAGAGGAATAATCTCCCGGAGCCATCTAGACTAGCATGGGAGGCGGATCTGGGAGAGTCCATCTCGGAGGCTCTGTGGCGGGCCTGCTGTGCGCATATGAGAGCGTTGACACAAAATTACAGGTTCAGATTGCTGCATTTTAAATTTTTGCACAGACTATATTATACCCCAGTGTGGTTGCACTCCTTGGGGCTGCGCGAAGATGCGCGTTGTGCGTGCTGCTGGACGCCGGAGGCTGGTTTTTTACATTTGGCATGGGAATGTACGGAGGTTTACGCCTACTGGGTGGCAGTTTTCAATGCAATCTCTGAAATGGTCGAAATAGAAATCCCTGCCACTCCTAGAACCGCGCTGCTTGGGTGTGTGGAGGACATCAGGGCAACACACAAACGCTTGGTGGGTATACTATTGTTGTTGGCCAAGCGTAGAGTGGCCATGTGCTGGGGCGGGACGAGAGTGCTGCGCCGTTCTGAATGGCTAAGAGATGCTGCTTTTTGTCATGATCAGCCTATGGTCTTCTGGAGCCTGATGCCTGAAGGCTCTAGACCCAAAGACATTTGGGCCCGCTGAATAACTTCTTAGCGGCCCAAGACGAATGAGTGATATAACCAAAGAAGCCCGGACTGAGTTACTGACCCCTCTGTGTGTTGGCATCTATGCCAGGAAAGGTGAATGGTTGTAGATGTATGGCTGTGTTCCCCACCTGCTCCTTTTGTCCATATCTGTTGATGTCCCCTATTTAACTGTATGTTATCACTACAGCATCTCTGGTAGAAAGCTGCCCCGTGGAAATTCCGTACGGATCTTGTCCCCAATTAATGAGTGGGAAAATTAGAAGAACAAACTAGATTGGAAGGATCAATGTGTACCTGTCTGATTTCTCCTACACGGAATGTATGTTAATATTGCAGTGGGTGGCTATTGCTCTTTAGATATGCTGCTCTGAAGGGACTGTTGCTTTACTTTTATATATTTGATAGGATAAAATCAATAAAAAAACAAAAAAATAAAAAAAAACTTTAATTTAAAATCAGCCAGCAAAGCAGGCCTGCCTTTAAAATGATACTGGGCACCTCAGCAGTGGACCTATGGATGCACTACCTATGCTGTGGTCCCTAAACCTACATGCCCTACCATATACTAGGGACTTATAGGTAGGTTGACTTTGCCAATTATAATTAGCCTAATTTGCATATTGATTTTACACAGAGCACAGGCCCTGGGACTGGTTAGCAGTACCCAGGGCACCATCAGAGTCTGGAAAACACCAACACAAAGTGGAAAATTGAGACAAAAAGTTAGGGGACCTCTGGAATCAGCCCTGTTTTCTCACACCATGCCATATGCAAACCAGTTGTGACCCTGCTCCCCATTTGAACGGTCCAGCCTGAACTGCAAAGCCAGGTTCCCCCTGGACCAGAAACAAGCAACTTGGGCCCGGTTTCAGGGAAACACCCCTCAACAGCCGGGCTAGCTTGAATCCAGTGGCACAATGAGCAAGTCTGGAATTGCACCCTGGCCACTTAGGGCAACTTTAACAACACAAAAGGATGCTGGACGGAGTGCTGACATTTTTCAAACACTCACCTACAGAACCCAGATCTGTGATGGGGTTGAGTGTTTGAAAAGTTTCAACACTCCATCCATCATGTTATTTTGGGATGTTGCAATGTGCTCTCTAAGTGGCTTGGGTATACCCAGACATGGGTTCCTTGCTTTCTGCACCACGGGATTCAAACTAGCCTGGCTGATGAAGGGTGATACCCGGAAACTGGTCGAGGGAGGAAATGGGTTGGCAGTTTGGGCTGGGCTGTTTCCATGGGAGCAAGATCAAGACTGATTTGCATAGGGCTGGCTCCAAATTGAGGTGATGTGTTAAGCAAAATAACAATGGATTAAACCCAGATGTGTGACTCAGTGAATGTTTGAAAGGTTTTCTACACTCCACCCATCATTTCATTTTGTGATGTTGCAATAAAACGACAAAAGCCATCGCTATTGTCGTTCTATTTGAATTTGAGCCACTTTCTTTTTGATCACAGATTTTACCACCGGAGTACATTCATGGACAACCAATGCACTAGAACAATAATAAATAAATAAAAATACATTCAACATCACAAGAAACTGGTTAAAGCCTACAGTGATCATAAGCACAAATGCTGAAAACGTCTCCTGCAGTACACTTTGGTCACATTTGTAACACAACATTCACCATATGAATTTTGGAGAAAAATGTAGAGAAGCATTGTATTCTCTATAAACTAATGGACCAATGAGGCTCTTCTTCAATAAAATGTTGTCAGAAACTAACAATCCTTCTAGCAAACAGGTCAAGGCAAGTTTGTCCTTTCACCCCACTACTCTTTAATCGAGCACTGGCTTATACTATGAGAAGTGGTGACAAGATCTCAGGAGTCAAAGTTTCACATCTACATCTCAAACTGTGGCTTTGCACAGTTGACATGATACAGATGTTATCTGATCTGAAGAACTTCACTTTTGCTCTTTTGAGCTCACATCTACTTTTGGTTAATTATCTGGTACTACAGTAAACCATCGTAATTCATATACCTCCCTTTGACAAGATCCACATTTAGGAATCAACGTGATAATTATATTTTATTCTAGTCTGAAAAAATGCTTCTATAATGCACTAAGGGATCAAAATCCGGATGCATTTACAAAAACTATCTTTTGTGAATCTGACCGCACTTATAGACTTAACCACATTAGACACTGTAAAATGAGAAAAATGATTTATAGTTACTGCAGTAAAAAAGATAATATTGTAAGTATTATTCATTCAACCTTTTATGTTTCCAAAACCTGCCAGTGATGTGCCCCACAACTTCAGCTAAGCAATCAAAATGTTTCTACTTTCATGCACTCATATAGGAAATATTAAGATTAGATTCTTCTTAAGAAATGTGAAAAACAGTTGTTGCAGCTGAGATTTTGGACTTCCGATCCTTATAATCCGTCAACAAGTATTTTTCCTGCAACAAATTAAAATGACACACATTTCATGTAGTACGATGTGTAAAATTCGGTATGTCATTAAAGTCTAGATGAACAAAGTGGCAATTAAGTAAATGCCATCTATTCTAAAGTTTGCAGAAGAGGGAGCCTCCAGCTCCTAATTCTGAAATTATGCAGGTCACTGATGAGCAATTTGACAAAGAAAAGAAAAGAAATTTCATTCTGGGTTTACATGCTGAAGTATCTCTACAGAACAATAGCATTTGAGCGATACAAAATAAACAATTCAGGTAGAAAACAATGGTGCAAACCGAAAATTGAAATCTTAAGCCATGTTTGGAGCTTGCACCATTTCAATCAAATTAGATAGTTATTTGATCTTGCAAACAGAATGTCAAATATGGATCAGCTAAAGGAATGACCCCAGGATCTTAAAACAACAAATCATAGATCCTTCAGAGATCATATTGGCCCAAAAAAGATTTAGAAATTGCAAACATATGATATTGTTAACTTGAATATAAGGGTAATACACATTCCTCCTGTTGCACTAGTTCTTCAAATGTCTGATAATATCAAAGTTTTGGAATGGAATATTTTTTAAAGATGTCATTTGATAGATGAATTGTTTTTGCGTCATATAAGGAGATTCCTTATATATAATAGTCCTGATACAGGAGGATTTGCAGACTTCAGGCAAAAGAAAATGAATTATTACAAAAGTAATGGTAGGAAAAAGTAATTCTAACGCTTTGAAAGAACAAGCTAGACATTTTTTTGTTGGTGGTTAAAAGAGTTATCAACTCAAGCTTCAAGGGAGAACCTCTAATTCAAGAGTAAAAAGTGCTTAGCAAGCTTTCAAAAAGTAGGAGATGATATTTGGTTGTTTTATGAGGGTGCCTGTTAGAGCTGCCAGCCTTTGAGTGGTTTTCCACAAACCTTTTGCCTTCACCCTGCTGTTTTACTGAATTTGTTTTTGGTGGCCCTGGGACTGTGTGTACTTTACCACTGTTAACCAGTGCTAAGTGCTTGTGCTAACTCCATAAAATGTGGTAAAATTAGCTAACATCTGATTGGCACATTTAATTCAGATATACACCCCTAGTAAAGTGCTAGACCACATATCTAGGGCCTACAAAATAACTTCTAGTAGTGGACCTACAGCACTTATTGTGTCACCCAGTTAACAAGCCCCTTAAACCATTTCCCATATCTGGCATTGCAGCCTAAATGCAATTTTTAACTGCCAATTCAACTTTGCAAAATTGCTCTCTTGCCAAGTCTTAAGCTCCCATTTTACTGCAAACTAGAGGTCCTAAAGGTAGGAGCTAGGTAGCATGTAGGCAGGTTACATAGTAATTAAAAGGTTGGACATGTACCCTTAAGGTTTAGTTGTTCCGGTAGGGAAAAACTCCTAATTTTGTTTTTCACCCCGGTGAGGCCTACCTCTCTCATAGGATAACAATATTGGATTTAATAAAAGCTGCCTTTCATTTGGGAACATGTAGAAATGTCATGTTTGCTGTCTAAGATATTGCGATTTAAACTACTCTTTAATGGTAAAGTAGGATTTTAAGTTACAATTTTGAAAATATCACTTTTGGAAAGTTGGCATTTACCTGCACTAACTATTTTGTGCCTGTAGACTTTCCTGGGTCACATGACTTGCTATATTTAGCAAATGGACTTTTTTATACCTCCCAGATAGCCACACCACAAAGTGAAGACAAGGTGTGTTCCCCTGTACCCACTCAGTCACCTACTAGTGCTTTACTTCATCATTCTGTCTTTCTGTCCCAGCCTATGTAATAAAAAGTAAATTGTATCTCAGTATGTGATGTCTGTGCCACGTTTCTGTTGCACAGAAGGTTCACATATTTCCCCACATCAATCAACATGACTTTGCAGTTTCTTCTTAGTCACAATGATTGATGGGAGGGAAACTATTGGAACTGCCAACCTATAGTACATGACCATTTATTGACACCCAACCAACCATTTTATAGTTATAGCTTGCCTAATCCCTATAACTTACCTCCCTGTGAACTAATTTTCCTCACTGCCAAGTGAAGGTATTTGATTTCTTGGGAGTACTCTGTGTTGGAGGTCTGGATGTAATGGGGGATTCAGGGCTTTATTTAGATTTTGGTGGATCAGATACTCTGTGACAAATAAAACACACTATTTGCTGCTCTATCGGTCATCATATTCTTCTATGCACAGTCTACTGCGATACGGTGGATGGGATATCCATTTTGTGCCAAGTGTGTCCCATCTGCCAGATTATCAGCGAGTGTCTATAACCTAAGATTACACTTCAGGTAGTATAATGGAGGAGGGAATTAATTAAGAGCAGGTTTAAGAGCAGGACCATTGGAATTATAAGTTGACATAACATGCTACAGCTAGGCTGCCCCAAAAGCATGCTAGGGAGTAACCAGACCGGCCAGCATGGCTCTGTTATGTTGTGTAGTCAAGTATTAATTGTGCAGCATACATACTTATATGCCTTGCTCTCTATGGCAGGTAATTCAAATTCTTTAACCCAGAAAGTGTGTGTACTGTTTCACTGTGAAATGAAATCCTTTAAAAAAATGTTATTTTCTTGCTTTTGATTTTGTTGGTATTCTGTCTAATTATGGTCCTCATTACAACCCTGGCGGTCGGTGTTAAAGCGGTGGTAAGACCCCCCAACAGTCCGGCGATAAAAGAAATGGAATCACGACCATGGCGGACACCGCCAACATAGACAGCCACTTTAACACTCCGACCGCGACAGCGGTACAAACATACAGCATGGCGGTCACCGCCAACAGACAGGCGGAAGACAATGTACCGCCCACATTATTATGAGAGGCCAATCCACCACCTTTTCCTTGGCGGAACCAACACAAACAAAAACCCATCAGAAACAGGACTTGGAAGGGAAAACACTCACCTCTATACATTCCACGAGGAACCAGGACGCCATGGAGCCAGAATTCCAAATACTCCCTGCAATAGTATTCCTGCTCCTCTACCAGGAGCACGAACGACGGTGGCGACGACCACGGTGAGTACTGCACCTACAACACAGGGGAGGGGGAGAGAAAAGAGAGTGACACATACATGCAACATGCGAAACCCCCACCCCCACCCTCACCCACAACAACATATACACAAATACATGCTGCAACATTACATTTACACCCCCGTACCCCCCCTGGAAGAATGCAATGACAAAAGGAAATGAGTTGAACGATTGTAATCAATAAAAATCCATTAGTCAACACTTGAAATACAGTATAAACAATTATGTACACCAACTATACAAGTCTGGATAGTGCACCATTTATAGTCCGTGGACCACTGGGCCCAAAATGCATGGGCGAGGCCCACACTCGCTACCAGAATCCAAATGGAGAGAACACTGCTGGGGCATCAGATCAAAATGAAACAGGCACCTCAGCCTGATGAGTGCACGACGCCAGCTCCACGAGGGGGCTCCATGCCCATTGATGTATCATGGGGAGTGCAAAGCCACAGTCTCTCAAGTCTCTCCAGTTGGTGATTTGCCCACTGCTGCATCCTGGGGAGTGCAAAGCCACAGTCTCTCAAGTCTCTCCAGTGGGTGGTTTGCCCACTGCTTTATCCTGGGGAGTGCAAAGCCACTCAAGTCTCTCACGTGGATAACAGTCTCCACTGGTTCTGGAGGGGGCTTTGTGCCCAGAGTGCTTCATCCTGCCAAGGACTGAGGTAGTGGATGTCTTTCTCCACTGGTTCTGGATGGGGCTATGTGCCCAGAGTGCTTCATCCTGCCAAGGACTGAGGTAGTGGATGTATCTCTCCACTGGTTCTGGAGGGGGGTATGTGCCCAGAGTGCATCATCCTGCCAAGGACTGAGGTAGTGGATGTCTTTCTCCACTGGTTCTGGAGGGGGCTTTGTGTCCAGAGTGCTTCATCCTGCCAAGGACTGAGGTAGTGGATGTCTTTCCCCACTCGTTCTGGAGGGGGCTTTGTGCCCAGAGTGCTTCATCCTGCCAAGGACTCAGGTAGTGGATGTGATACTCCACTGGTTCTGGAGGGGGCTTTGTGCCCAGAGTGCTTCATCCTGCCAAGGACTGAGGTAGTGGATGTCTTTCTCCACTGGTTCTGGAGGGGGCTTTGTGCCCAGAGTGCTTCATCCTGAGGTAGTGGATGTGACACTCCATTGATGGTGGTGCAACATGCAAGCTGCCCAGGCTCCTGGAACTGACCATTAGCCTCGGACGACTGACAACTGGGGATGGCAGCCATGCCTGTGGTGGTGCCTCTGGCTCAGCATGTCGTGGGGCCCCTGGCGGTGCTTGCGGCGGTGTCACTCGCGGCGGTGCTTGCGGCGGTGTCAGTAGCGGCGGTGCTTGCGGCGGACTCTGTGGCAGATGTGCTGGCGGCGGGCTCTGTGGCATCAGTTCTGGCGGCGGCCTCTGTGGAATTGGTGCTGGCGGTGGTCTTTGTGGTGGCGGTCTTTGTGGCGGTGGTGCTGATGGCGGGCTCAGTGACTGCGGTGTTGGTGGCGGGCTCAGTGACTGTGGTGCTGGTGGCAGGCTCAGTGACTTCAGTGCTGGCTGCGGGCTCAGTGACTGCTGTGGTGGTGGCGGTGCGTGTGGCGGTGCAGGTGGCGGTGCTGGTGGCGGTCTTGTCCGCCGTGCAGGTTGGCGTCGACGTGGACCTGCCCTTCATCTTCTGTCCCATCCCCACCTTGGATGGTGGCGCAGCTGTCTTGCCACTATCCACTTTTGTTTTGCCTGAGCCCTTGGTGGCAGGTGTTTTCGCCTTCTCCCTCCGGGATGTGGGTAACTTTTTAACTTTTGGAGGTGGCGGAAAGTCCTTGCCCTTGTTGTAAGTCAATAGCGATTAGATTAAGCATTAGCAGAAGACATCTTGTATTTAGCAACCATTGTGAACATTTCGCGGAATCCATTTTGTATTCATGGCAGCCTATTTCTCTTCCACATGCTGCCATGAAAGGGTGGACGGAAAAGGAACAGCTATATTTTACTGAGGCATTTGGCACAGAAGTTATTGAACTATTTTGGAAATATTCTGATGAGTTAGAGCCCGATGATGTAGCAGCTGATCCTAAGCAAATGCATGATATTCTTTTTGTTTTCTCCCAGGTGGCTGATGCAATCAGGCGTTTGGTGAAGTTATGTGTTGTGGCAGTCCGTTTGCAAGAGGAGAAAAGGGCCTTGGACGTAGTTGCACGGACATCTCAGACCGGTGGGGTGCAAGCTTCCATCTTCGGAACAGATAAGACTATGATAGTTCATGCGAAACCAATGCAGGAGGCCGCACCTTTGTATGTTCCTCCTAAAGGATTGGGTACAAGTGATGATAAAACTTCTGTTGATGCTAAGGGTTATTTTATCTATAATTGGGTGTATACTCCTTGGAATAGGGCAGATGTAATGGCACTTAAAACAGCATTACCTGACCCGCGGAAAAATCCAGCCGCCTTTTATGAGGAAGTTGAGGGAGCAATTAGTTCTTGTACTATGACTTTGGCTGACATTGATTTATTTTTCGGATTGATATTACCGCCAGATATGTGGAGAACTGTTCGTAAAGTTGATGATCGTGTAGTTTTTGGGGCGTCATGGAAAGAATTAGAACAGATGGATGGGGATAGGGAACCTGTGAAAAAGCAGTATCAGTAGATTCTTGATCTTCCCCCAGCCATATTAGTTAAGTTAAAAATTATTATTCCCCCTAAAAAGATAGATTGGACTGTTTTAGCATCTTGTAAGCAAAAGGCAGATGAATCGGTCTCTGATTTCTTTGCACTCTTTGAAGAAGCATTTCATGATTTTAGCGGCCAGTTATTGTCAGATGATACGGGCAGACATTTGTTTTTCGATAACTATGTTGCAAATCTGTTACCAGGAATAGCTAGTAGTCTAAAAGCTAGTGAATGTTCATGGACTACCTCTACTCTGGTTTCTCTTTTGACTATGGCTCAGTATTATGAACGTCAGGAATTAGAAGCAAAAGGTAGCGAGGATAAAAAGATGAAGAATTAAAGACGAAGGTTATGTTGGCTCAAGCCTATGGTCCGCCTTTTAGAGGTAGTGATAGAGGTGGACGTGGATCTTATGGTTCTTCTTACACTCGTTCGAATTTGTCTGTTGATCAGTGTGCGTATTGTAAGAAATTTGGGCATTGGGCTGCCGATTGTCCAGCACTACATGTTCAGCAGTGTTCACGTGGTCGGGGACAAATGAGAAATCGCTCAGGATATTCAGGGCCTAGCAGAAGCACGAATGCTCATGCTAGGGTTGATGCTGATGTACGAGGGCAGGATGGGTTTAACACTTTTGATAGACGGAACCAATACCAGATGTCTAACTATGTGCAGCCTGATTTCCAAGATTCTGCTTATGCATAGGATTGCCTAGGATGGGGTAAGGAATCAGTTGAAGTTCCAGTAGATCAGAGGGTCCCTATGTTACAGCACATGTTTTGGGTTTTACTGATCAGTTTCTGGTTGATACAGGAGCTACTCGTAGCGCCTTGTCTAAACAATTGATTCCAAGGGCTCCCCTGTCTGGCTTAACCATTACATCGATAGGTTTCGATGGAACACCTTCCCCTAGCCCATTGTCACAACCACTTGCATTCCATGTTGATAAATTTACTGCTCCATGTCCATTTTTGCTTTCTCCAAATACACCAGATAATATTGTGGGTCTTGATATGCTCAAGTATTTCAGGGCTACAATACGATGCTCTCCTGAAGGGGTGCGTATTATTTTGAATGATAACCATCCTGTGATGGAAAGAGTTTGTCTTGTTAAAGAGGATATTGCATTAGCTTCACTCCCTAGTACTTTGTGGGCTACTTCAGATACTGATGTGGGACAAATGATTATTGCACCGGTACATATTAGTATCAAGGAGGGAGCTGTATTGCCACGTTTGCCTCAATACAAAATTTCACAGGAGGGCAAAGAAGCACTCACACGAATTGTGCATGATCTTATTGCAGTTGGAGTTGTTGAGGAAGTTCCGTATAATGTTTGTAACAGTCCGATTCTTCATATTCTGAAAAAGGATACTGATACTAGGATTTACCGATTCATTATTGATTTACGTGAAGTCAATAAGATTGTAGTACCACAATATCCTGTGGTATCTGACATCACGACACTTCTTACTTTGGTTCCCCCGACAGTAACTACGTTCTCTGTGATAGACTTGAAGAATGCTTTCTTTTCGATCCCTATTCATCCTGACAGCCGATATTTGTTTGGTTTTACTTTGAATAAACGATCATATAGAATTTGCAGAGTTCCTCAAGGCTATACTGAGAGTCCTAGTATTTATAGTCAAGCATTAAAAAGACACCGTGATTCTTTTTTTTTGCCTGAAGGTGTGACTCTCATACAATATGTTGATGATATTTTGTTGGCAGCTGATACCCCTGAGTAATGTGAAAAGTGCACTTTGTCCTTACTTTCTTTTCTTGCTTCACACCATCATAAAGTGTCACGAAAGAAATTGCAATATTGTAGACCAAAGGTAACCTATTTAGGTCACCTTTTGTCTAAGAAGGGCCGGGTACTTACATCAGATCGTATTCAAGCAATTTTAGACCCACCAGTACCCTCTACTCAGAAAGATGTTTGTGCATTCCTTGGTTTTACTTCTTTTTGTAGGCAATGGATATTAGGGTTTTCACACATTGTCAAACATTTGCTAGCACTTTTGACTAAAGATACTCCAATGCCCCTCCCATGGACAGATGAATGTGAGACTGCTTTCCGGCAGCTACGACAAGCCCTTTGTTCAGCACCAGTGTTAGGTACTCCAGATTACACGAAGCCTTTTGCACTTTACGTACATGAGAAAGATGGATGTGCATTGTAAGTTTTAGTACAGACACATGGCGATAAGCAGCGTCCCTGTGCATATTTTTCAGCAGTACTTCATCCTGTCGCTCGAGCGTTGCCTGGGTGTTTTCGTTCAGTTGCCGCAACAGCTGAGTCAATACATCAGAGTGAAGGGATAGTTTTGTCACATAAGCTGTTGGTGTTAGTACCCCATGCGGTTGATGCTCTTTTAAATCAAACAAAGACGCAACATTTAACTAGCGCTCGCCTGACAGTATATGAATTGACATTGCTGGCTCCTCACATTACACTGAAGAGATGTGCAACACGAAATCCAGCCACTTTGTTGCCCTATCTGGTGATTCAGCCTCAGTCACAAGAAACACATGATTGTATATTCCTTACCGAAGAACAGACAAAGGGTTGTATTGATTTACAAGATACACCCCTTCCAGATATAGACAGGTAGTTGTGGGTTGATGGATCTTGTTTGAAGTTGCCAGACGGTACGACCTCAGCTGCATATGCAATCACCACAATACACAAGGTAGTGGAGACAGCTCGTATACCACAGAAGTCAGCTCAAGCAGCTAAACTATTAGCTTTGACACAAGCATGTGATCTTAGTACTGACTTATGTGTGAACATTTATACAGACAGCCGCTATGCTTTTGGGTGGCTCATGATTTTGGTTTGCTTTGGAAGGAGAGAGGCTTTCTCACATCCCACAGGATGCAGATAATGCACGGAGAATTAGTGCATAACCTCTTGACTGCCTTGACATATCCAAAGAAACTATCTATTGTGAAATGTAGTGCACACAAGAAAGTGACCGATAAGATAGGGCAAGGTAATGCCCTTGCGGACCGCGTAGCACGTGAGTCTGCGATGCGGCAAAGTACTACTTCTATGTATGTAGTGAAGTCACAAGCTGAACGTTGGCATAATGCTAGACAAGATGTATTAGATATACAGAAATCTGCTTCTGTGAAAGAACGTGAGCAATGGTCTGAAGAAGGAGAATTGGATGATGAGGGCTGTTGGCGGAATAAGCAGATGGATAAATGAAAATTGCCTATAGCTTTTGTACAACCTATGGTTCACATGGCACATGGGCTGGCACATGTTGGAGCTTCAACAATAACGAAGTTGGTTACGCAAGTTTGGGAGCATCGAGAAATTTCCAGTACAGCTAAGAGAGTAGTACAGTCTTGTTTGATCTGTTTACAACACAATCCTGGAAAAGGGACATAAACTCCTGCGGGACGGTTTGCTACACCAACTGCACCTTTCGAATTTCTACAAATGGATTATATTCAGCTTGAACGCTGCAACAATTTAAAGTATGTCTTGGTGGTGGTATGTGCCTTCAGTAAATGGATAGAGGCATACCCCACAAAGGATAATACTGCCATTACCACAGCGAAGGTGCTTTTGAAATTTTTTTTCCCTAGATATGGTGTTTGCAGACTTTTATGGAATGATAACGGACCTCATTTTGTTGGGGAAGTTATTAAGTATGTCCTGAAAGGATTAGGGATCAAACAGAAGTTCCATGCGGTTTTCCACCACAATCAGCAGGGTTGGTGGAAAGGTATAATGATACTTTGAAGCTGAAGTTAGCAAAGATACAGGCTTTCACATCCTTAACTTCGCCGGATGCATTACCGTTGGCATTATTGTCTATTAGGTCAGTGCCACACTCTCGAATAGGCCTTACCGCCTATGAAATAGTGTTTGGAAAGCCAATGAACATTTGGGGAGTTCCTAAGCCAAATTCTGTATATGATGTACCTTGTGTCCTGATGAATGATTATTTGGCACAGTTAACTGACAATTTGGTTTCTGTTCATCAACAGGTTTGAGAAGCACTTCTTGACAGATCTACAGGTGAAGGCCATGAACTCTGACCTGGTGAACTCCGACCTGGTGATGATTAAGTCCTTTGAAAGATCGAGCAGCTTGGAACCAAGGTGGCGAGGCCCAGAGCAGGTGCTCCTTGCGACAAGGACAGCAGTTCGAGTGACGAACTGAAAGAATTGGGTCCATAGTACTCACTGCAAGAGAGTGCTACCTACCTTGGTGGAATCTGCTGTGCTGACCGATCAGCGAGAGATTTTGACTATGGAGAAAGGCTGTGCTATATCACCTGACGAATCTGCGGAGTTCTTCCTGGACCATACGATTTCTGGAGTGTCACAATATAATTTGAGACCGAGGAAAGACCCCGTAGTGCTGGAGAAAACTGGTTGAGCTACCGCCCTGGGTTACTGAAATGGATAGCCAATGTGGCAAGGGGGGGGGATCAGCCATGCATTAGAGAAGTGACACCCGTCTTGGCCAGTGGTGAAGAAATCAGCGGCTGCCCAGGGATAAGAGCTCCAACGATTGTTTTTAATTAATTTCTGAAAGGGTCGATTATCACTGTTGCTAAAATTAATAACAAACTGATCACTAGTACTATGGGGTTTGTTATTGTTTTAGTGGTTATAGCAATAATCACCTGGTTTGTTGAAAAGAAGGCTCTTGCTCATGAGTTTTTTGTTGCCACTACTCCAGTACCAGAGGATCATTATTACTTTACGCTTCCCTATCAGGAGCAGAAGCACCGTCAATCGTACTTCAATAATACTTTCATTCAGATGTTGCATCATACTCATAATGCTACAAATACTACTAACTGTTGGGTATGTGGAATGATACCTGCGCATCAAAAAAAAGGAGGAACACCTTTTATTCCTCTTCCTTTTTCACACAATGGTTCTTGTCAAGCTTTGTATACTCTTTTGTTTGCACCTGGAAAACGTACAGAGGGTGGACTTCTTTTTCACCTCAATAAAGTATGCTACCAAGACAAAGATGGGTATCCCCAAGCCAAAGAAACTAAGTAGGAATGGGAAGAGTATCAACCGGACAATGTTTCAATACCAAGGGGGTTATTCTAACTTTGGAGGAGGTGTTAATCCGTCCCAAAAGTGACGGAAAAGTGACGGATTTACCACCAGCCATATTACGAGTCCATTATATCCTATGGAACTCGTAATACGGCTGGTGGTATATCCGTCACTTTACCGTCCCTTTTGGGACGGATTAACACTCCTCCAAAGTTAGAATAACCCCCCATATGTCTCCACAAATATGAGAGACTCTGACAAGAAAGAACAATTTGAGATTTCTGTTACAAAAACTAAAGCAGATTTATGTATACGTAGTATTGGGCGAATTCCAGTGGGGATAAGCGATTGTACCTTGATTTTAACTATTGAGGGTGTAAATAATAGTAGTTTTACTGCTTCACATAATACATATTTTGTTTGTGGTAACTATGGATATTACCAACTACCTGTTGGGAGTTCATGTGTGTTATGTATCTTTTCTATTACCCCCTGTGTTTTTTGCCCCTGCATCATATCACTGAGATTTTAAACTGTTCAATGACATCATTAAAAATAGATATAAAAGGATAATAAGTACAAATGAGGTAGACCAAACGGACACTAGCCTGCAACAATATGTTGACTTTAATTTAGGGTTGTTCTCCTTTGTGGGTGCTGCGTTATACAGTAGGAAAGTGAGACGATTGACTAGGGTTGTGGAAGCTGTTATCAATCAGGCAGCTCTGGCACTTGGGAATATTACCGAGGAGCTCCAAATTGCGAGGATTGTAGCGCTCCAAAATCGTATGGTACTAGATGTGATATTAGCTGATCGAGGTGGTGCATGTCGCATCATCGGTAGTAGTTGCTGCGTTTTCATTCCAGATCACTCACCTTCAGTATATGATGCAATATCTAAAATGCATAAAATTGCTGCAGAAATCCACACAGAGACTGGTACTTGGACTTTTTCTGGATGGTTTTGGGCTCTTGTTTCCGCTTGGGGCTGGAAACTACTGACTATCCTGTGTGTAATGATTGCAATATTTTTCACATGCTGTATCTGTATCCAGTGTGGTCCAATGTTCTGCTCCATGTGTATTACTGCTTGTATGCCTACCAAAAGAAATATTACAGAAATGAAAGCACAACACATGTTGGATAAGGAAATAGCTGAAATGATGAGCATAAATATACAAGATGAATATTTAGATTATCCCAGAAAGAATAATGTCTTCAGCTAATGCTGAAAGGGTCGTCTGTTGTAAGTCAATAGCGATTAGATTAAGCATTAGCAGAAGACATCTTGTATTTAGCAACTATTGTGAACATTTCAGGGAATGTATTTTGTATTCATGGCAGCCATTTTTTCTGCCACATGCTGCCATGTGCTCGACATGTGCTCTGTCCTACCTTTCTGTTAACTACTCTTGAAAATCTGTCTAGTGACAAGTTATATTTAGCATCTCCCACTTTCGCACATGCCCAATAAGATCTGCAGCTGTTAGTAATCAGTAACAGACAGTAATGTGTCAACTAGTCCATGAAACTGTTAGCCCCTCCTACCTGTCGATTGTGTATTTCCATATGACCTTATATGTATGTAAGTCTTGCTTCTATAATCGTACCACCTTCTTTTAGCCCCTGCGTGGGTATAAAAGGACCATGCTCTCTTAGTTCAGTGTGCTACTTCAAACATTACCGAAGGGTGCTGTTTGAACTGTGGTACCACCTCATGAGGTTTAATAAACTTTGTCTTTTATTTCAGTTTCTGTGTCAGCTTCTTCCTATATGGTATGAGGACTTTGTGCAGAGAAGGGCGAACATCTTGCACTGGTAGGCCTTACTTCGACACCCTCACTCCGTGGAACACTGGCAGTCCTGTTGCTTGGCGCACTCCAAAGGCACCACTGTGCCCGGTGATGTGGTGGCTGAGGTGCTGGGTTGGGACCTGGAAAGGCGGGCCCTAGGGGACGGACGGGGGGAGGTGTAGGGAAAAGGTCAACATTAGATAGGAAAAGCTTTTTAGACATACTGGGACGGGTATATGTAGGGGGTTTGGGAGTGGAGGAAGAGGTAGTGGATGTAGGAGGTGTACGTTTGCTGACTTTGGGTGAAGGTGCATGGGCTGGAGGCTGTTATGAGGTGGATGGCTGTTGGGTGGGTGTGTGGCTGCCTTTTTGTACTTTGAGAGGATGGCTCACAGACACACTGGGAGAGGACACTGGGGATGTGTGAATGGTAGTGGGGTGGTGAGTGCACGTGAGCGGTATGTGGTGATGGGCGTGCTGGTGATGGAGGTAGTGGCTGAAGATGTAGTGTATGCAGGTGTGATTGGAGACGAGACAGGGAGGGAGGAGGGAGACGTGGTGTGGGGGACACAGTGGAGGCAGTGGATGTTGGTATGTGTGCATGGGTATGATGCTTGTGTGAGTGCCTGTGTGATGTGTGCTGCTTATGTTTGCCAGAGCCACCCTTGTGTGTTGAGGTGTGTGCATGATTTCTAAATCATTTTTGGGCCAATATGATCTCCGAAGGATCTATGATTTGTTGTTTTAAGATTAATGTCTAGGACAATTTCTGTTTGCACCTGAGCATTATTGTAACCATAACATGAAGTCTAGCTCCTCACCATTTACTCTTCCCCAGTCAGGTTGATGTTTGACATTCAGTTTCTCATTCTGCTTACGTTACACCATATTTTTGACCATGTAAAAGGCTGAAAGTGGTACAATGTTGATTTTTGAGTAGAAGGTATTGAGACATTTAAAGAATCTGTTGCCTTTGCGGTTCCTATAGAACATATCTCTTCCTAAGGGTCATTCCTTTAGTTAATCCATATTTGACATTCTGTTTGCAAGATAAAATAACTATCTAATTTGATTGAAGTGCTCTGCTTGGGATAGGCTGAGGTACAGGGGATTGGGTCTGAGTGGAGGAAGTTGGAGGAGGGAGGCTGAACACAGGGACAATTGCTGCCATCAGTGCAGAGCCCAGAGCCTGAAATGCTCTCTGTTGGGCTGCCTGGCCAGAATGAATGCCCTCCAGGTATGCATTTGTTTGTTGCAAATGCCTCTCTACACCCTGGATGGCATTCACAATGGTAGACTGCCCAACAGTGAGGGATCTCAGGAGGTCAATATCCTCCTCACTGAGGGCAACAGGGCTGACTGGGGCAGGGCCTGAGGTGCCTGGGGCGAAGGAGATGCCCACCCTCCTGGGTGAGCGGCCACGGGACACATGCTGAGGGGCTGCTGGGAGGGCGGTGCTGGTAGGGTATGTGGTGGCTGTACCTGTTGACGCAGGAGGCACAGAGGGGCCCGCCCCCGCAAGGGAGCTCCCATCAGAGGAGGAGTCGCTGTCGCTGATGTCTCCTCCTGTCCCCACCGTGGAGCTCCCCTCACCCTCCATCCCACTGGTGGCTTCAGACTCCATTGTCTCGCCCTCGAGGGCCATGTGGGATGCAGCTCCCTCCTGCTCCGGTGGCACTGCTCCTCCGCCTGATGATGCTAATTCACACAAGAACAGGGAGACCACAAAAAGGGGGGGGGAAGACAGAAGAAAGACATGTTCAGTGCATGCAGTACCGCTACCGTCGGCGGACACTACAGACACAGCAGCCCTCTGCACCACGCCATGCACTTAGAGTTCCCTAATTAATCCCAGAGACATGGGGTACAAGGCCTCTGCCCAATTGCTGCACACATGGAAGTCACAGGAGCCTGACTAGGTGTAGTTGGCTCTTACCACTGGTGGGGTTTGGGTGCCACATAGCCTGCCTCACAAAGGGACCTTGCCTACAAAGTTCACCCTGGCCTAGGGGAACCCACAGCCCACCTCCCCCACCCAGACACCACATAATTCGCGCAGAGTCAGATGGATGTGACTGTACTCACCCCCTTGTGGCTGCTGTGATGCCCTCAAGCACTCATCCAACTCCGGATACGCCACCGCCAGGATCCGGATCATCAGGCGGGTCAAGGTGCGACGGCCACCCCCCCACGTTCGGAGGCCATCCCCAGCTGGGCCTCCGCCATCTTATTGCTACAGCGGCGAATGTCCTCCCATCTTTTCCGGCAGTGGGTGCTCCGTCTGTGGTGGACCCCCAGGGGCCAGGCGTCCTTGGCGATGGCACAACAAACATCCTTCTTCTGGTGGGTGCTGACCTAGAGGAACCGTCCGGAACGTCACAGTCATTGACCCAAGTTCCCAACCTTGCCCTGACGCACATACACTCACCGCCCGCTCATGCAGGCCTCAGTCCCCCCCCGTATCTTCCATCCACACCACTCCCAACAGGCATTGCCGATACAGCATGCTCACAGTGTACTCACCTGTTTGTCTGGAGGACCGTAGAGTAGCGTGTACTGGGGAGGACCCCATCCACTAACTTCTCCAACTCCTCCGAAGTGAAGGCAGGGGCCCATTCCCCAGACACATGAGCCATCGTCTCTTCCAGACTGAGGTCACAGCAGCACTTGCAGTGTAGGTCCTCTCCTGTCGAAGGTCAGGTATCAAGTGAGTGAACAGACAGAAAATGGCGGTCACGTCTGTGGTGGTGCGTACCGTCACCGCCGTCGTACATCGTCATTGGCTCCTGGGACCCATAGGGTCCAATGTTAACCAATGCAGGATTGCGCCGTGGTCTTCGACCGCCTACCACGACGGTGTACAACGCCAGCGCAGTTACCTCATATCCCCTTGTTGCTCATTACAGGTCAGGCAGCCGCCATTTCAGGGGGCCACATGGCATTAATTTTAAATGTGTCACACCTATCTAGGCCTTGCATACACACAGTGACAGGCACATTGCGTATTGACAAATGTGTGCAATAAATGTTTTTTTTTTAATACCTCAGTGTTGGCTGACTCTGTGCTCGCTGTTCTCGTCCATAGAGCACGTAAGCTGGGGCAGGTGAGGAGATGGAGGCATCCTCCGGTGTACAGACCGCTGGTGGACCTGTCGACAATGGAAGACAGACACATCATTGTCACTTACAGACTTGATCGTGCCACAATCCAGGAACTGTGTGCCCAGTTGGAGCCAGACCTGATGTCAGCTATCCGCCATCCCACAGGAATCCCCCCTCTAGTGCAGGTCCTGTCAGTACTCCCTTTCCTGGCAAGTGGGTCTTTTCAAACAACAGTGGCCATTGCATCAAGGATGTCCCAGCCTATGTTCTCAAACGTGTTGTCCAGGGTGTTGTCTGCCCTGCTGAAACACATGCGCAGCTACATCATTTTCCCTCAGATGGAGGATTTGCCCACAGTGAAAGGTGACTTCTATGCCCTTGGACATATCCTCAACATCATAGGTGCCATTGATGGGACACATGTGGTATTGGAACCCCACCCCCGCAGGAGTGAACAGGTGTACAGAAACCAGAAGAGTTACCATTCAATGAATGTGCAGATGGTGTTTGGCCGACCAGTACATCTCCCATGTGAATGCCAAGTTTCCATGCTCAGTGTATGACAAGGACCCTATACCATGTGAATGATTGTCTGGGTCTGTGGTTGTCCCTAAGGGTTAGTGTGTGTCTAACAGTTGTCCCTCGATATTTGCAGGTGACTCTGGGTACCCCAACCTGTCATGGCTACTGACCCCAGTGAGAAATCCCAGGACAAGGGTAGAGGAACGTTACAATGAGGTGAGTGATCGAAAGGACTTTGGCCTCCTGAAGGCCAGGTTCCGGTGCATCCATATGACAGGTGGTTCTCTCTACTACTCACCAAAGAAGGTGTGCCAGATCATCGTGGCCTGCTGTATGCTGCACAACCTGGCTTTGTGACGCCAGGTGCTTTTTCTGCAGGAGGATGGTCCAGAAGGGGGTCTTGTGGCAGCTGTGGAGCCTGTGGACAGTGAAGAGGAGGAGGCAGAAGAAGAGGATATCGACAACAGAAATAACGTTATCCAGCAATTCTTCCAGTGAGACACAGGTAAGAAGACATCACTGCCTCCCACATCTCATACAATTGTTAGACCTATCATATGTCTGTCACTTTCACCCACTGTATGGACCCTGACTTGTCACTTTTCATTTCCATTTCACAGATGTGGGTTCCACTGTGTGACCTCAGCTATATTACCTTATGGACTACAGCTGTGTGACATAGCTATGTTGACAATACAATAGGCATTGCTATTTTTAATTATAGCAAATACACATTTATGAAAGCACAGACTGACTCCAGATTGTTTTGTGATTCAAGAGTGTTTATTTAAGTGCAAATTAGTGGAGGGGGTTGTAAATGGGCAGGGGTGATGGTGGAGGAATGTCCATGGCAGAGTCCAGTCTATTTGTTTTACAGGTACATTGTTCAAAGGAGCATAGGAAGTGGTAGCTAGAGCAGTTGATCGATGTACAGGGCGACGAAGTGGGACAGAAGGATGACATTCAGGGTGGTCTCATTTCTTGGCAGGGGTCTTGGCATTGTTCTCTGTCTTTGTCCTGGATATCAGGGACCCTTTGTGGGGTGGATCTCCATCTGCAGGGGGTGGGGTGCTGGTGTCGTGGTCCTGTGGTGGTGCCTCCTGTCCACTAGCGCCAGCGGAGGTGGTGGGCTGTTCATCATCCAGGCTAGTGTCAGGGGCCCCTTGTTGTGCCACAGTATCTCTCCTGGTGTTCACAAGGTCCTTCAGCACCCCTACAATGGTGACCAGGGTGGTGTTGATGGACTTGAGTTCCTCCCTGATCCCCAAATACTGTTCCTCCTGCAGCCGCAGGGTCTCCTGAAACTTGGCCAGTACTGTTGCCATCGTTTCCTGGGAATGATGGTACGCTCCCATGATGTTGGAGAGGGCCTCGTGGAGAGTGGGTTCCCTGGGCCTGTCCTCCCCCTGTCGCACAGCAGTCCTCCCAGTTCCCCGGTTTTCCTGTTCCTCTGCCCCCTGAACCGTGTGCCCACAGCCACTGCCACTGACCCCAGGTCCCTGATGTTCTTGGGGTGGTGGGTTTGCCTGGGTTCCCTGTAGTGGTGGACACACTGCTGCTTGACGTGTCCTGGGGAAAGAGGTATGGGCCCGCTGGGTGGGTGCTGTGCTGGTCTTTCCTGAGGGGGAGGCTCTGTGGTGGCATGTGCCAGTGTGTGGGGAACCGACTGTCCCGAGGTCCCAGATGGGCCGGGCTGGTCATCTAGATTCAGTTGGACAAGCTGCTGTCATCACTGCGGGCCTCTTCTGTGGGGGGAGTGGACATGTCTGGAACCTCCTGTCCGGTGATGTTGGGTAGGGGTCATGCAGGGGTGTAAAGGCATGATTAATGGATCTGTGTGTGCCATTTTGTGCAATGGGTGGGTGACCCTGTCCCCAGTGCTTACATTCTTGTCTAGGACTTTGTGTGATATTTGGTTTGGGGATCTGTGTGGGTATCTGTAGTGGACATGCTTTGGTGATGGGTGTCCATGCTTTGGTGTTGCATGCAGGGCTTGGTGTTGGGATGTGTGGGTTGTGATAGTGGGGCATATGTGAGGTGTTGAGTGATGGGGTGAGGGTGAGGTATGTGATAGTATGCAGGTAGGGTGGGGGATGTAGCAGTTAAGATTTTACTTACCAGAGTCCATTCCTCCTGCTACTCCTGCGAGGCCCTCAGGATGCAGTATAGCCAAGACCTGCTCCTCCCATGTTGTTAGTTGTGGGGGAGGAGGTAAAGGTCTGCCCCCAGTCCTCTGAACTGCTATCTGGTGTCTTGAGACCACGGAACGCACCTTCCCCCGTAGGTCATTCCACCTCTTCCTGATGTCATCCCTAGTTCTTGGATGCTATCCCACTGTGTTGACCCTGTCTACGATTCTGCGCCATAGCTCCATCTTCCTAGCTATGGAGGTGTGCTGCACCTGTGATCCGAATAGCTGTGGCTCTACCCGGACGATTTCCTCCACCATGACCCTGAGCTCCTCCTCAGAGAACCTGGGGTGTCTTTGCGGTGCCATGGTCTGGTGTGGGTGATGTGTGAGGTGGTGTGTGCTGTGATGTGTGAGGGGATGTGTTTGTGTGTGTTGTCTGAGGTGCATGGATGTTGTGTGAGTGATGATGTTGTGTGCTTGTGGATGCTCGTGTTGTTTCTAGTGGTGCCTCTCTCTGGGCTTCTTTCTCAATTTTTGTCATAGGGGTTTGTGGGTGATGAGGGTGTGTGTTTTATATTGTATTGGGTGAGTGGGTGTGGTGTGTGTATGTGTATCAGGTGTGTGTATTTTGAATTGTCCAATGTGGTTGTGTTTTGTAAGAGTGTGTGTATTTTGAATGCAGCGGTGTGTACCGCCAATGGAATACCGTGGTTGAAAGACCGCCGCGTGGATTCGTGGGTCGTGATAGTGTGGGCGTATTCCTGTTGGCGTGACAGTGAAGGTTTTGTTATCACCAGTTTATCACTGACCTTTGGTGTGGCGGACTTGTGTGGGTGTCTGGATTTTGGTGGATTCCGGCCTGTGGGTCATAATAGCTGTAGCGGAATTCTGCCACTGCAGCGGTGTGTTGGCAGTCTTCTGTACGGCAGTAAGCAGGATTTACCACCAAAGTTGTAATGAGGGCCTATGTCTTCAAGTCAGTGTTATGATTGATTACCTAGCTATGATGTGAAGCGTGGGTGGTAAAAAGTTGGCCCACATTGTGTGTGGCTGAGTAATTACACTACCAATATTATCAGTCATCACATCCAAGTAAACTTCCAATGGCCCCATTGGAACAGCAATGTTTTGCTGCTGTACTGTGCCACTATAGACAATAGAAACAAGTGTTTAAGCTGAGCATCACAATTTGCATTTTTGTATTTTGTTCTCCTTACTTTATTGATATAGCTACTTCTGCTACTTGTGACAGGCAGAAACCAGGACTGGCCCAACCACCAGCACAGAAGGAAGCAGCCTCCCAACTGTGGCAACTAATGTTGGTGGCAGTGGCCTCTGAATATCAGTGGCTAGTGGCCCTTGAACTAGAGGAGCATGAGATGCAGGCCAAGGGCAAGTCACAGCAAGGTACCTGGGGCCTCCAGCCAGGCCTGCCTCTTACTCGGTCATGCCACCATTGCCACTTGCACCCGTGGTCCTCTCCTGCTACTCGTACCACCACCTCCCTCCTGTCCTCAGACCTAACAACACACTGCCTCTTCCAGTGCACCCTCTGATGCCTAACACACCTAGCACGCAATATAGAACAGATCTAGCAAAGGCAGTAGGTCTTAGACTGGGAAAAGGATGCCCTCAAGGCCTTTTTTCATTGCTTTTATTGTTTTGTTAGGAGGCCATGTTGGTGAAAAGGGTGAGGATGCAAAGTTGGGGAAAGGGTTGTGTTTTTTGAACACTGGACTTTGTACTTTGGAATTTGGATTTTGACTATCTTTTTGGAACATTGTGGCTTCTGGATTCAGTGAGACCGTTGTGGGTAGAGAGGGTGGGTCCTAGAAATAAATGCGTTTTACTTTTTGTCATTTATTATCTGTCCTTCTACTGTTAGTTCGCATATTATAATTTATTATAGCATTGTTGAGTGTACTGTTGATAAGAGAGCTCACCACTGAGCTGTTCCCTGAAATTGTTACTCATTTTTTTTCCCCTTAAACTTTCCCTGCCTCAAGTTCCTTTCCATGTATTATTCTTCAATAGGTTACTTTATTTACTTCTTCATGAAGTCCAGTTATACCCCACCACGAAAGTGGTACTGCCTGGGAATAGAAAACTGGTTAATTTAAATCTGTTTCAGTAGATGAGGTTTTGCAGCACCCAGCCACCAATTGATGATACATACAGTATAGTAGACCCTAGTGTAGTGACTGCCCTTGTCCTACTGCCTATAACTATTTGCCCAGTAGGGGTCCTCTAACAAAAAAACAAAAGAATTATCTCTTCGGCCAAAGAACAACTTAACTACTAAGCTAACAAGTTCTTATAGTTCTTAATTGACTGAATTTATTAGGCAATGTCACCTATCGAAACTCTTCTCAAAATTTATTGCAGGATTTCCCAAAATAACCTTTTTGTTAATGGTGATGGTATTAGTGTTCTCTTCTTGTGCTACCAGAGAAAACATCACAAGAGACACCAAATCCAAATGTAGGAGTCATCAGAAATAATATTTATTTATCACAGGCAACTAGACTGAAAGAGCGCACAGAGTTAGTTGGTTATCAAAGACTGAGACCAGACCACCATTGACTCTTGTACTAGTGTGCTGATTGTGGGACATTGGAACAGAGTCAGACATTGTTGTGACTCTTCTGCACGATGAGGATGTGTTATTATTTAACCCATTTCATGCCTGGGTGGGTAAAGGGGTGCAGGTGTGGGCTATTGTATTGTTGAGGTAAGAAGATCCCTCAGTGGTCTGCTGTTGCTTTCACTACATCCACCCCACTGTGATCCAGTTATGGTTTAAATTAAGCCACACCTCAATAAATCTCACATCCTGGAGGAAGAGGGTTAGGGTTTGGTGAATGGATGAGCAGCACATCATCAAATCTGTTGTGGTAGGAAATGAGGACACAATTCAATTAAATGCATTGCAAACAGTCATTCAGTCCCAAAGATCAAAGTTATTAGTATATATCTATGTGGTCTGTCACCCACACAGTTCCAAGAATTATGATTGCTACATGAAAAATGATACTGTAAATAAATGCCAAATTCTGTGGTGCGTCTGCTTTCTTCTCGGAATATCTATCTTGGGTGCCTGGCTGAACTGGTCCTGCAAGGTAAGCACTAAGGAGAAGTGTTATGGAGCTTCCACCTTTTAGGTAGAAGAAGAGAAGGTCTGTGGATTGTAAAACAGTAACAATATTGTAAAGTCAAGGAGAAGAACAGCTACATGAGCAGTGGAACAAGAAGCAGAGCAGGAGCATAGGCTGCTGCAATCATGATGACTCATGTGTGATCTACTGAGAAGTGAGAGCAATTTTACGGCCAATCCGAGGCAAGTACCTGCATATACCTGGCTGATCAATCTCACAACTGTCATTACGTTTCGCTGAGTGAGTCCCTCATGTGATGATATGATATCACATGCCTATAACCAGTTAAACCCCCTAACCACAACCATATAATAGAGGAGTTTGACATTTCAGCCAATTTTGAAAATAAAGAAGATTTACTGGGGCAACCCTGCTGAGGAATGGAAAAAACAAAAATGGCAATGAACAGAGGCAGACATTATCTTCATGTCCTTTAAAGGAATGGGGAGGCTTCTTCACTCCAAATTCAATCCAGCAATACATGTGAATAAATGGTGAGGATGCATAAGTCAGACACAAAATATATTATATTCCTCTAGCTACATCCATGTTGTTTTGGCAAAGCAGCTCAACAATAATCTGAAAGTTCTATGGTAACCTGTTCAGTAAAGGAAGTAGAGTTTGTCATCAAACTCAGGGCATTAACCCAAAAGTTGGTCCACTATCGGGCTGTGTTAAAAGCAGGGAAGACTCGTGTACGATAGGCGGTATCCAGGAAGTGAAAGACTCGACAGGCCGTGGGCCGGCACCGCTTAATGCCAGGGGTCTAACTTCCTGCCAGTGGAAAAGAGAGTGGCGTAAAGGGGGGGCACTCTTGTCCAGCGGTGAAAATTTGGGCTCACGTCAAAGACGTAGTTAAATTCTTAAATTGTGAATATTTGGGTACACATAAGGGAATGCTGCTGCCCTGTTATGTTGATGTATGGTCATATGTCCTGTTCTGAATTATGAACACTTTCGGATGGAATGAGGAAGCGTGTACTTTGCTTTTGGTGGACCGGAGCCAGGAACTGGGAGCAGGGGTGAGAGAAGCCGGAGAACTTAGCGCGATTGTGGTGGGACTGCGAGCACAGCCGTGTTAACCTGAGGTCTAGAGCACGGAGCTCCAAGAGAGTGGGTGAGAGGCCACGTCTGTCCGTAGTGTGGAGTCCGGCCCTGCGTCTGGAGCTGCGCCGGGGCAGTGAGTGGACAGGGCTGGGAGCGAGGAGTGCCAGCGAGGTCACTGCCAGGAATCCACCCCGGTGCAAGTGCGGCTTCACCCCGCCTTTTCTACTTTCTTCCCTTAGGCCGCGCGCCTTGCCTGCTTGGCCACCTGTTGCCCTGCGGCTTTCTGGTTCCACTGCCCTCCGTCAGCTGCCACCCTACCCCCTGTCATATCCGGCCTGCTGGAGGGGAAGGCAGCACGGGCGGCTCCACTACCACTCACCAGGTGCCGTCATCGTCCCAAGACTAGGACCCCTGGCACCCAGACCGCACGTGAGGCCAGAAGGCCCACTGAAAAACACTAGTGCATCAGTGTGTGCTCGTGCCCCTACCCCGTTGATGCAAGCAAGAATCGTACAGTAAAGGGGAGGAGCGGAAGCGACAAAAAGAAAAAAACTATGTGAAAACACGTCCTGAAAACATCCAGAAAGAAATCAGCAAGGAATCAAGAGGGAACCAGGAGGCAATTTGGGAATAACCTTGGGAAAATAAACTAAACACTAACAACTTGGCAATAACCTAATAATAAACTTAAAAAGCAAACCGGTCGTCCTACTGCACACTGGCGATACCTCTAGAGCTCACCAAGGGACCTCCGACTGCATCTCCATCGCAGGTCCACCCCACATAGGCAAGCCAGCTAAAGCCTTTGGCAATCTAAATCCGAGAAAACCAAGAGTTTAATGATTCTCATTTTGCACCTTAATTAGAGTTAAGCAGAGATGACATTTGATAGGCTGAGACGCCTCAGGAAGTGACGACGCCGGCTGCGAGGATCGCGGGCTCCGAGCAGGGGAAGCGAGACAGTGACGAGGTGTGGAGGCAAAGACGGAGCAAAGACGGAGCAGAGCAAGGGGCTCTGTCAGTGTTTGTATACTGCCGAGACCAGGCTCTTTCGGTGTCTGTGCGGCGGGCTCTGTCGGTGTCTGTGTACCGTCGAGACAGCCGCATAGAGTGAGGAAGCAGCCGAGGTGGGCGGCAAAGGACAGAGCGCTTTGGAGGCATCTCGATACCTGTGTCGCCGTAGTCCCTAGAGGGGGTGCGATTGTTGGAGATTGCTGGGAAGGAGCTGGTGTAGCGCTACATGGGACTACAGCTCCCAGGAGCGCATGGGGAGCGCATGGGGAGTCTCAGCCGTGTACGTCCATCTGCCCATTGGTTGTTGACTCCCTATATTGCAGGTAGCCTACAGCTGCGCCCAGGACGAAGCCCGGATAAAGGGTGGACAGTTTGTGACGAGGTTCTGGTTTATACAGGCTGCTGACTTTTGTGACCTGTATACCTGTATACCTGTACACTGTGAGAGTTCATTAAGTGTTTTTTTTTTGGGACTGTATGTAGGTTGTGTATCTCACATTTTGTTTTCAAGCAGCCCTTATTATCTTATTATTCGTGTGTAATTTGGAAAAGCCTTATTCGATTTTAAAGTGATAATTTGTGACTGTTAAGCATGTCAAAGCAAAAAGTCCCCTCTATACCCCAGACATTGGATAATTATTTAGTGAAGATTGTTAGTAAAATTAACTGCGAGAGGAGACAATCCCTAGGGCTTAGCAGCCCCCTCCCATTATCTAGTGTGTAACTTTCACCTGCTCCATTGGCTCTGGATGACAGTAGTAGTGTCTGCACTAATTCCGGTGTTCCTGATAGGGAAATGATTATGCAGAATACTTCTACCTTAGCCGATCTAGAGGTTTCTACTGATCCCATAGTGCAACATCCACCCACCCCACTACCTAGAGTGGTTAGAGCATGTAGAAAGACCCAGACTAAACGTGGGGGTGCTCGGCCCGCAAAAAAAAGATTAGTTAGCCCCCTCAAGAATCCAGATAAGGATGAGGATAATACGGCAAATATCGACGATGTTAAACTAGATGTAGAAAAAACAAAAAACTTAGTAAGTATTATTGACTTAAAGTTTAAGGGTATTGTCAAACCTCTTATGGTAAAAATTGATCAGCTAACCGCGGAGGTTAATAGATTAGGCGATCTCCTCAAAAAAACACTGGTGGAAGCAGATAGTGTGTCAGCCCCAATAACAATAAGCAATCATGATACTCAGGTTGCTCCTCCCGGTGATGTTACAGGTTTAGATATTAGTAGGAGTGTTGTACAGAACTACCCAACAGCACAGTCCTTAGCCTGTAATGATAGCCAGGTTGTTTTAATACCTGATAGAAAAGAGGATTGGACTGAGGTAAGGCGAAGGCGCGCCATTAATCTCCCTCCTGACTGCGCACCATATGTGGTAGTTTTAGCTAATGTTCCCCCTGTTGCAAAGGGGAATCATCAGGAAACCCACGAGTCTTTAAAAAATAAAACCGTTTCCTGGATTCACAGGTATTGTGGATTCCCAACTGAACTTTCAGATCAAGTTCTGACTACCAGAAGGGTAAATTGGATAGGGAGCTCTAAGAAAAGTTTTAGTGGTGACTGTGTCATTATAAACTTTAAACACCCTCAACATGCTGCCACTGTATTATTAAGAGCTGCCTTATTACCAATTACTGATAATAATGTGTGTGCCCGCTCGCTTGCTTTCTTTTACAGCCATCATAATAATGCCCCTTATGGGAGTAGAGGAAGTAGATTATGCCCTGCTACACACAGGCTATACCCTGATATTTCAATGCAAAACCGGTTTCAACCCCTAAGTTCTCTGGATGCAAATGATTGACTTAATGAGGGAGGGCAGTTCTTACCCCAGGTGATTATTATTCCCTGTGTGGATATCGGTATAGACAATACCATGGCCCAAGAGATGCCCAACAACACAGAAATTGAACTGGCGGTGGATATAAGGGCACCGCCCGACTGTGGGGACATAAGCAATTCAAACCAGAATGCGAATTGGGGACGAAACAATGGTATGGTGCCTGATAGTAATTGTGTTAGGGGTAAGGATACTATTACTATTGTTTGTTGGAATGTGGCAGGGCTGAAATCGAAGGAGAGGGATCCGGGATGGTTAACGTTTGTTAATGCCCATGACATTTTATGTCTTCAAGAAACATGGTGTAAAGATGAAGTTAACTATGAGGGATTCGTTTCTTACAATTTACCGGCGTTGGGAGGTGGTATAGGTAGAGCGAAAGGCGGTCTCCTTATACTTGTAACGATCTGTCGTCCTATTGTGGTTAAAAAGTATATACCTGTAGGGGACCTTGTGCAGATCCTCTGGCTTGTGGATGACAAAGACCATAATGTTTTATTGATTAACTATTATAATAACATTTTTGATGTTACCCGGGTCAAAGTAGTAACAGACTTAGCCGGCGCTGTTGAAAATCTATGTCTGGAACAGAATGTTGTATTTGACTTCATCTGGGTAGGGGACTTCAATACTACTTTGTGCGATTTGTCTACACAAAGGGTTTGTGGGGTTACTAATAGTGCCGGCTGGGATGTCCCGCATTTTGGACATAATAGTTATGGGGAAGCACTGCATAAGTTCATGGGCTGCTATGACCTGGAAATAGTGGAGTGCTGTAAAGATGTTAATGGTTTACCCATTCCCACTTTTAAAAATTGGCACACCAGCTTGGTCATTGACCATGTGATCACATCTTCTAATATTAGTTCTTACTGTGATCCACCAAGAATTGAAGTAACTACCCTAAGTGACCACAACGGTATTATTCTGGACACTACCCTTTGGGCCGGTAGTTCGGTGGATGTGGGAATTATTATTTCTAATGTAGAACCACATAGGACTAACGGTGTAAGGCTAAGATGGATTGGTGAAAGAGCCGATGATTTAACTAGCTCCATAATTAATGAGAGCCTGCTGGACATTGCTTCTATTTTAAAAAATAGTTCTGACTCTGAGAGGGTTTTATATTGTTTTAACCAAATTAATAAAGCTATTGATGCCAAGTTTACCAGTCGCAATAGTAGGCAAAGTAGGAACGGACCGAGATGGTTTAATCACCTTTGCACTTCCGCACTAACTGGCCTCAAGCAGGCTTTAGCAGCAAGGCCCAGGGACAAAAAACTGGTAAATAAATTAAGAATGGAATATAAATGTGCGCTCAAACAGAGGAAGGGTGAACTGCAGCAACAGGCTTGGGATTCCCTCAACCAAGCTGCTGAATTATCAAATTGTACATTATTTTGGGCCACGGTCAACTCGCCTTTTCTTAGGGATGAAAAAACACCACAGTTGACTTCTAATGTTTCTAGCGAGGGTTGGATTGCACATTTCTCCAGCATTTTTGACTCTGATAAAGACAATGATCCTAGTCCCAATAAGTGGCCTACTCTGCCTTTGGATATATCCGTTAGTGAGGTCAAATATGGTATACGGGCTAGCAAAGGAGGGAAAGCTCAGGGCCCGGACGGGGTACCTATAGATGTTTATAAAGCTGCGCCAGATGTCTGGGGCCCCCTTTTAACCATTGTTTTTAATGTTGCCGTGTGTGCCGAGGCCCCTGTAACTTGGGGTGAATCAATCATTGTGCCAATTCATAAAAAGGGAAGTAGATCTGATGCTAAGAATTACCGCCCGATCTCTCTCCTTGACTCTTCAGTCAAGGTTATGAGTAGAGTGATGTTAGTAAGATTAGAGGAATGGGCTGAGCAGGATAGCATACTGGCTGATAGCCAGTATGGTTTTAGGAAGGGACGAGGTACGCTCGACCAGTGCATCAATCTTGATCTACTGATCGGGAAGTATACTGAAGCGAAACCCGGTTCCCTGTATCTTTGTTTTGCTGACCTGAGCAGCGCATTCGATATGGTAGATCATTCCATTTTATGGCCAACTCTGTTAAATTTAGGAGCCCCAGAAGGCATAATCTTTTTCCTCGCTAGGTTATACGATAAATTGAAAACCAACGTACGTTTTGGAACCAGAGGAGAATGTACTCCAAAAATCTGTGTTACACGAGGAATTAGACAGGGTTGTGTTTTGGCACCTCTCTTATTTATTTTATTTATTAATGGAATTGATGATATTTTAAAAAAGGTTAATGCTGATGCTCCACAGATCAACGGTGTTCCGGTGCCGGTGTTACTATATGCCGACGACGCTGTTTTACTCTCTCGAACACCTGTCGGATTACAACGACTAATGGATAGTTTTTCCTCCTTTATTAAAGATATAAAACTAGTAATTAATAAGGGAAAAACGCATACCATGACCTGCGGAGCTAAAACCAAAACGTTAAATGCCTTCTTTATAGACGGCGAAAAGGTGCAACAGGTGGATACATTTTGTTACCTAGGTATTACCTTCTCTAACGACAGGAAATGGAACAATGAATTTAATAACATCCGGAAAAAAATGGCAAAAATGCTTATGGTATTTATAGATTTGCTGCAAAAGTTGGGGATCGTCGAACCAGGGATATGCTCAAGATTTACCAAGCTAGATGTGTGACTATTGCTCTGTATGGGGCAGGAGTATGGGGTTATAGCTGTACCTACAACTTACAGTTGGAGGAAAATATGTTTTTAAAAAAGCTCCTGTTTTTGCCCATCTCTGCCTCAACTGAATTAAGCCATCGCGAATTAGCCATTAATTATTTAACTGATCTGATATCACTTAAACCATTGATGGTCTGGCGGTCTTTTTGGCTTGGCGATGAGAAGCTACTTAACAGAACTATTGTTGAGGATTGCCTACGTTTGGATAAATATCGAGATATTCCCTGGGTTAAATATGTTGTTGTCTGTTTTTCAGACATTTTTAATCTGAATATTTTAAATAATCCTAGTGCAGCAACCACGATCTCCAAATCAGAAATGAAAAGTATATTTCTAACTTATGCAGAAAGGAAACGAGCAACTATAGCCGGATCATTGTCCTCCGTCATTTTTTATAATAGATACAATCTAATGGAGGGTTTTCCATCTTACCTAACTATGGTGACTAGGAATTCACATAAATTCGTGCTAACCAGACTAAGATTTGGGATGGCACATTGTTTAGTATCCCATCCAAACATTAAGAAACACCCGATTGGGCCATGTAGGTGCGATAATGTATCTACACAGAGCACTGTGCACCTTCTGCTGTTCTGTAAACTGTATACATGTTTTCGTATAATATTTTTGAAACCTCTGTTTGTTAAATACGGAACATGTACAGTTAAACATGCCATGGCTTTAATTTTTAATCTGCAATCGGCAGATATTTGTTTTTATACTGCCACCTTTTTAAATCAGTGCATCAATTCCAGGAAAAGTATGAGTTTTTAATGTATTTTATTATTCTTTTTATATATTTATGAATGACCATATGTATTACTCAATGAGCCATTAACTATAATTAATAACTGTAAGTTTTAATTGCAATGTCTTTGTAAATATGTACTGTTGTCTTTTTTTTCTCTATTCTTTGTTCATGCTTTTATGGTCATTTATATGTGCCGAATAAAGCTTTATGAATTGAATTGGTCCACTAACGCACTTGAGTCTGACCAATTGACCTCATCTACCTCCTGTGGTGTTTTGGGAACACTTTAAGTGTGTGGTATGAAGTGTTCATAGTTCATTTTAATCATAGTCAATCTCACCATGTTTTGATGAGAGAGACTGGTCCTTCTGACTGTGACAACAGCACCAGCTGCACTGAACACAAACTCAGAAGACACACTGGCTACCGGACATGCCAGGTACTTTATTTGCAGCCTGCTGAGCTCTGGCCATAGGTGCATCTTCCCATACCATAAAACCAATGGGTTTCGGTCCACCTGCACCTTGTTTGGGTCATCCAGATAGTCTTGAACCATTCTCTGAATGGTTATAGGTGATGTCACTTACTTGACCTCTTTCGCCTTAGTCTCTGCACTCGACATAAACCCGACCACCTGAAAACAAACCATTGTAGAGGTTGAATCTTATTTTTCTATTGCTTGTGTTGGTTGCTGTCAGAAAACAGCACTGCCCTGTGACTGTGACAACTGCACCAGCTGCACTGAACACACACTCAGCAGACCCACTGGCTACCAGACAAGCTAGATACTTTATTGCCAGCATGCCGATCACTGGCTATTTGTGTATCTTCACATACCATAAGACCAATGGGTTTTGGTCTATCTAGACCTCTTTTGCGTCAACCAGATAATCTTGAACCATCTTCTAAATGGTCATTGGTGATGCCACTTGCTTGACCTCTGTTGCCTTAGCAGAGGTCGGATTTGATTCTTGTTTGCTGGTGTTGTTGCTGGTGTCATTGCTGGTACTGTTTCTGGTTTTGCTAGTCTTGGCTGCTGTGAGACAACAGCACTGCCCTCTCTGGAGCCTGAAGGCTTTATGCTAGAACTTCTGCCAGGGACTCTAACTTCCAGCCACTCTTCTTACGAGTCTCTCGTTTGTTTAACAATCCATATCTTGTATAGTGAAGCATTCCATTTTGAAATAGGAATGAAAGTGAGCAATATTTTTTGAACTGTGGATCAAGTATTGTGCACAGATGTACTCTTGGAGGACATGATCTCTCTTTGCAGCCTTGGATTCAAAGTCAAGCAAAGGATTAAGCTATCAACCAACTCATGCACTTCTTCATTATCACTGGTGAATCCTTCTGATACCTTTTTTAAAATGGTCCTGTAGCAGTTGCAACAGTGGGTAGCTTGGCTCATCATACTGTCCTCCATACTGACTCCCCATGTGAATGCATTGTTGTCAGGCATTTTACTAGGATCGATTTATCCACCTCAATTGTCATGTTTTTCCCAGTAGGATCCCCGATCTTTGAAGAACATATTCGGTGATCCATCAGTACTGCTGAAACCGACGTTGCAACGTGTAGGAGGAAGAGTACCAAAGTGTTGGCACCTCATGTACGAGGCTTTTAACTGGTACTCTTTTATCACGGTGAATGGTCCTCAATTGCTTCTCTGCTTTAAAAGAATAGCTGAAATGAGTGCAGATTCTTCTGTGGGTGACCAGTATGTTGCTGAATAGCTCCTCTTTTTTTTTAGAAAGTCCTGCACAATCAGTTTGATGTAATGTGCCAAATACATGACTCTGAAATAGCCACCATCTGCCAAGGCTTTGACTATATTATTGCCATTATCCCTGGCAACAAATCCAATTCTGAGACTCTGGGTTGCAACAAATCACACACCTTGCTGTTAAAGTCTTCCAAGATGTTTGTAGCTGTATGGGCTTTCTCCAAGGCGAACATTGCTATTGTTGTATGCCACTGAATGCCCATAAATGTTTCTTCAGCAGTGAGACATGCAGATAGCTGTTCCCTAACCCCCACAAAAAAGATCCACTTTGCAGTGATGTACATGTAATCAGTTGCTTGATAACTGGTCCACATGTGTATCGTCAGGTAGATAGTGTGAACAACATTCTGCTGTAAAGCTTGTTCAACCAATTGCAGCATGTCGTGATGAAACACGTAACTTGCAACTCTGGCAAAATAGGTCCACGTGGGAACCTTCCACTTTGGGCAATGGTCACCACACATTTTAAAACTTCCACTCCTTACAGAAAAGAAAAGGGAAGAGGTCCAGTGCCACCATTTTAGACAGGTTTCCATTGTACAAATGTGTTGATGGGTGTTTGCATTCCTCCTCACCTCCCACTGGGTCCGAGCTGCTTGCCCTCCATCATCACCACCTGCGGCAATTTTTTAAGGTGCTCCTCCTATTGGTTTGGGTGATGCTCTTTCATATGGCTTGCTTGGCCTCCAGTATCATAGTATGAACCAGGCTTACCATGAAGATCACTTGTGTGGCAAATGGAGCATATTGTAATATTATGCTCTTGCTTGCTAATCATAGCGATGTCCGACTCTGGGGAGGAGAGCATTTTTTGAGTGTCACTGGTACCATTGTCAATGCCAAAGAACAGGAGGAAGGTGGGTGTGTTAAGGATTGGCCATCTGGAGTGCATTGTTCAATTGAGGCAGTGCTGGATGCAGGTCTCAGAGGGGGCCTTACAATTATGGAAGCTGGCAGGGGTGGTGGTCAACCACAGCCATATCCCTCTGAGCAGGTTACATATGAGAGGTAATTTTGGTGTCGTCTGAGCCAGTTTTCATGACAATGACTGGCTAATCCTCCTTATCCCCTTTCATAATTCAATGGCGTTGAGGAACTTTCCTTTTCCCCTGTTTTTAGTTGTGGGATTTGGACTCAGCCAGGGTCCAATCCATGTCCAGATCATCAAAAAGGGGGCTTGAAAATGATGTTGGAATACCTTTTCTTTTTCTTGCTAGAGGTTGGGGAGCCAATGTTTCAAGAAGAGTTACATCTTGCTCAGCAAGAAGCGCAACCTCCTGTTCTGCTCCTCCTTCAGACAAACTATTGCTGGCTGCAGCTCCTGTTTTCCATTTTGCTCAGTTTCCTTCAACAATTGGGTAGTAGTTTGAAGCTGAGACACCACCACTACAAACTCACTGATCATTGCCATGACTGCAGTGGCTGCCTCGCTGAGATATATAGACTTGCTCTGAGTTTAGGGTAGTGTTATCATTGATGCAGGAGTGGTGCTCCTAGCTTGGTGTCTGTAGAATGGTACGACAGGCACATGAAGTTCCCTGAGAAAGGAGGAAAGTAAAAGTCAGTGGTGGCAAGCTGCTTCTTCTTCTCCTCCTCAGTGGTCAGTTTCTTGGCAGTACCTTTCTTTCGGGCCATCTTCCAGCTCTGTCAGCTGGTACTTAGCTGCACAAGCAGAAGCAGAGGAGTCATCTGTTGTGGTAAGCCACATTGTGCCAGCCTTCTGTCTGGCAGTACTGTGTTTGATGTCTCTTGTGCACCTCAAAGCAAACAAGCAAGAAAAACATTTAGTGAAACAATGCATTTTTACAGTTTGAAATATTCAAAATACAGACTGTACTAGAGTGGGTGGGTTCTGCCTGGGGTAGGTGCAGACCCTAGCCAACCAGAAACCACATTTCTAACACAGACAATATAATTTAGTGAGGTTTTCCCAAATAATTAACAAGAATAGTGCATTGATTCCAATCCACTCCCATAATATAATATTTCAATCAGGATAAAAACATACAGAACTGTTTGCTTTATGTCCATCTAAGGGCTGTGCGCCTATGGCAGGTGGGGGGTGTGGGGAAAATGGAATAATCCTTAAAAAATATATGTTGGTATGCACCTATGGCAGACAGGAAGTGCATGGGAAAATGTCATAAATATGTACAAAATCAATGCTGATTTACATTAATGGCATAAGAGAGGAAGGCCTATGGCAGGCAGGGGGTGGAGGGAAAATGCAAACCAAAAGTAATTATTTCTGGTATATCACTAGTAACTATGAGAAATCCATTGGGAGGCAAGAAGGTACAGGGAAAAATTTAAAAACCTATAAAACCTTATAAGCACTGTTCATACATATACTACAATGATCCTCAAGCACAACAAAAGAACATGTGCAAGCCTTTGGCAAAATCACACAGATTGCAGAGTCTAGCAGCACCAAGAGAGTTGCAAGCATTCTTTGATGTCCCTGAGACTGCAGAAGAACAGGTGGCAAGCCAGCAAGCCCTTGGAGACACTCTGGTTCAGAAGGATGGGTCTTGCCCTTCTCCTCAGCAGGACAGCGATCAGCAGACAGCAGGGCAGTTCAGCAATCCAGGCAGAGGTTCAATCCTTACAGCACAACAGTTTTTACTCTAGCAGAGTTCTTTCCAGAGCCAATAGTGATCTGATTTTAGAGGGTAAGAGACCCAGTAATTATACCCAACATGCTTTTAATATGTGGAGGGTGTGATTTCAAAGGATCTCTCGGAAGTGCATAGGTCCCCCTTTGAGCCCAGCCCTAGCTACAGCCTATCAGTGGGGGGTAATCACCCCTTTGGGTGGGCTCAGGCCAGTACCCTCTGAAGTGTAAGAGTGAGCCCTTCCCATGCTCCTCCCCAGGAAGAACCATTAGTATGCAGATGAATGCAGATTCAGTTGAGTATCCTGTGCTGTGGGTGTCTGAAGGGAATGCACACATTCAGCTGTCACCCAGATGAGGCCAAACATACATTGAAGACAGCCTGTCAGGCACACAGGCCAGTAAGGGCAGAGAAATGCCCACTTTCTGAAAGTGGTGTTTCTGAAATGCTAATAATAAATCCAACTTTACCAGTTAAGAGGATTTATCATTACTATTCCAATGATATGAAACTTGATACAGCTACTCATTTCTGATCTGGAATTACAGCCTCAAAGTATGTTAAGGAATTCCCAATGCCGGCCTATGAGAGGAGCAGGCCTCACAGTAATGAAAATGAGTTTGCGAGTTTTTCATTATTAGGGCATATAAAACTTAAAAGTACATGTCCTACCTTTTACTTACATGGCGCCCTGCCCTATGGGCTACTAGGGCCTAGGGGTGACATATGCAAGAAACGGGGAGTGTGACGTTTGGCAAGAGGTTGTTTTAAATGCAACTGCACACACAGGCTCTGTGGTGGCAGGCCTGAGACATGTTTGAAGGGCTACTTATGTGGGTGGCACAATCAGTGCCACAGGCCCACTAGTAGCTTTTAATTTACACGCCCTGAGTATATGGTATGTCACTTTACAAGGAACTTACAAGTAAATTAAATATGCCAGTAATGGATACACAAATGTAACCATCTTTAGAGGAGAAGCATATGCACTTTAGCACCTGTTAGCCAACAAAAAGATACAGCTAAAAACAGGAGGTGAAAGGCAAAACGTTTAGGGTAAGACTGTATAAAGGATCCCAGTCTAATAACAGCATCAAGCAAGGAGGCATGGAGAACAAAGAACACATGTAAGCCTATGGCAAAAGTACACTGACTGACTGCACAAAATAACCACCGGACATGGCCAAAAAACAACAGCAAGCAAGGAGGCATGGAGAACAAAGAACACATGCAGCTCTAAGGCAAACACATACTGACTTTATACAGGAAATGGCCGCTGGTCACATGGGCAAACAACAATAACATGCAAGGAGGCATGGGCAATAAAGAACACATGCAGGCCTACGGCAAAAGTATACTGACTGGCTGCACAAAATGGTCTCCAGCCACATAGTCAAAGAACAACAAGAAATGAGGCCTGGACAACAAGAATACATGCAGCCCTATGGATGGACACTGACTACACAAAGTGGTCACCTACCCCATGGTATGCAGAACAAAGACAGAATGGTGGCCTACAGGTAACATACACAGACACACTAGCCAGTCAAATGAGACAAGGTAAACAATGAGGAAAACACTATCTGTTATTCAGCTATTCCAAAAATGGAAATTAAGTCAGCTATGAACATTTTTACAGCAACACACAGCGTTCCAAGGCATGATATTTTCCCACCAAAATACGCTTTTTGCAACAACAACAAAAATACAAAAAGTATATATGTTTTTATAACTTGCCATGTGTTTCCTGATGTTCTTGATAAGGGAATTTATGAGGATCATATTACATGTGCATTTTTGTAGTCATTTCTTTCCTGACTACTACTTATGTTACAGAATAATGACTAACCTGTGTGTTATATGTGACTACTGCTGATTTTTGAAGAGTAACAGTACTGTGTAATGTACTGACAACTGCTTGGGTAGCAGGGTATTACTGAAATGTTATACAGTTTACTTTTATATGACTTGGTGTGGTGTTTCTTTTGTGGTGGGGATTGTGCGTCACATGTGATGTGTGTGTTGTGCAAACACTTTACACATTGCCTCTGGGATAGGCCTGACCACTTGTGCCAAGCTACCAAGGGGGTTAGCAGGGGTGTGTAACTCTCTCATCCTGACTAGAATGGGTGGGTTCGCCTGGCTTAGGTGCATACTCTAGCCAACCAGAAACTCAATTTCTAACAGTATCTAAGATACTGTGCACAATGAAGGTAATTAGGGGAACTAGCATACACATTTTTACACTAGTTTGGAGCTTTGCAGAATTAGCATAAAAAATGTTGAAGCTAATCCTGCAAAGCCCATTAAGGCAGAGTGTAAACAATGGTGTGCCTCCTTTAAACGCCTGCTCTAAGCAAGAGTTAAAACTCCCAAAAAATGATGCAAAGAAATCTCTTGGATATTTTGGCACCATTTTTTCGGCACCCCTAACGGGGGAATGCCCCCTTTGCATACATTATGCCTGGCACGGGAATATTGTAGTGCAAAGGATTACAAAGTGGCGCAATGCCTGCATTGCGCAATTTTGTAAATTTAGGGCTGCGATTTTGGCCTCTTTAGGCCACATTAGCGTTAAAAAAGGACTCTAATGTGGCGCAAAGAGGCACTGGGGCTCTTAAATCTGCCCCTAAATGTAAAAAAAAAAAAATGCTACAATCCTCCTGTAGCTCCTGGCCACCCTACTCACTCAAATTTAAAAATGTAACAAAAGTACAAATACAATTACAGGTGCATCCCCTCTATCAAACAGCACACTCACCCAAAAGTTTTTGTACTTACTTGTGATTTCACAAAAACAAAGGGCCTGATTTAGGTCTCGCTGGAGGGGAATATTCCATCAAAAATGTGACGGACACCCTGTCCACCTTATTACAATTCCATAATATTTTATGGAGATCATAATAAGGTGGACAGGATATCCGTTATGTTTGTGATTGAGTATTCCTACCCCAAGACCCAAATCATCCCCCAAGTCCTTAAAATCCAATAGTGTATATGCAAAAGGAATTGTAGAAAAAGGGAGTGACCCTTTCACCTTGAAATCCAAATGAAAAGTCACCAGGAGATGGACAAAGCACTGGGAAGAGCCTTCTGGACAGGAGGAGGAAGTTGGCTGAAGTATTTGGGGCATTTCCTTTCTATTAAAAAAAAGTAAAATTAAATAAAAATGCTCTTTGCACTAAGAAAACAACCTGAACTGTATGTTTGAGTGGAATATAAATTGGAAAATATATTTTCGAGTTGATATACCTACTTCTTCAGTCAAAACTACTTGATAGCAGCAGCCGCTGCTACTTGCAATCACTGGCTTCGCAAAATGGTACCAAAAGCCTCCGTGGTGAATTGACATCATGCTACTGGGTGGCAAATCTCATTCACACTCATGAGAATGCTTTTAGGAAGCCTTGCATGTGCCAACAAGAATATAACTCCGCCATGCACCGGATGACTGAATTTGACAGAAACTCCACATTGCACAAGTAATGCCAAATTCCACCAGCTCTGTGAGAGGATTTATATTCCCATCCGTGACTCGTCCAATCTAGAATTATTTTTTATGTCACGGCCAGTGCTAATGGCCAATGAGCCTTGTTATTATTAAAGATCATAGCTGTTTAATTTCTGCGCCCATAAACTAAGTTTGACTATTTAAAAGTGCTACCTAAATTAGCACTAAATATTTGAAATATGCTATTGTTATTTGCTTTGCTTGTACATCATATTTTACAGAATGCTAAATTGCATATGTGGAGTAAAATTGTAATCTCTAATCACGTATTTACTTTATTAACAGTACCTTTAGTTCAAATCTGAAAAAAACATAAGTCCGAAAAGTAAAAAAGAAAGTCAGAAAAACAAAAAGTCATCATTTAAAAAGTGAAAAGAAAACATAAAGGAATGAGATTAGAGCTATAGGAAGGACATGATTTGGAATGGAATTGAGGTAAATATCTGGGTAACAACAATATCTTCATGAAAGAGAGAATATGAATTTGTCTGTAGGCTGGGTTTATGACTAGGGCTATGTTGAGTTTGTAAAGGTTTGGATAGTAGGCTGTGGTGAGGGGTTTAGGACGAGGCATTGAGTTAATGTGAAAGTAAGCATATGGGTGAGGGTTACATTTATGTTTAGGAATGGAGTAAGGGCTAAACTTCTATTTTGGGAATAAGCCAGAGAAACCCATTAAACTAGGGATTGTGTAAAGGATAATTGAAGCCTAGAATTAGATTTAAGGTTTAGGCAGGAGTGGGGTTAAGTTTAGAGAGTATTACATCAAGAATAAATATGAAGGTAGCAGAAAGCAATGTAATTACGGTTAGAGTTAGTAGTGAGGCTTTATTATTTAGTGAACAACAATATATCAAGTATGTTTAGATATGTGGAAACATTTGCAGGTAAGAGACAAGTATTAGATGTGCAGATACATTTGCACATAAGGAGGTAGCTAAGAGAGAGTGGGGAGACAGGTAAAAGAGGTAGGAGACTAGTAAGAAAAGTCTGCTTAAAGAGAAGGATAGGAAAATTGTCGGGGAGACAGTTGAGAAGGTGCTAGAGATAATGGTGAGAGAGATATCTCAGAGAGAACGGAAGATACTCGTAAGACAAAGGTGTAATAAACAGGTTAGTATTGCCGCTGTGAGAGTTGGGGAGGTGAACAGGTGAGAAAATGGCAGCTGAAAGAAGGGAGACAATTGAGAGAGTGGTAATAAAGAAACAGAGCTAAATAGGAGACAGAGAGATTATACATTCTATTGCGTGAGAGAGATAGTGGTGATAAGAAGACAGATTAGAAAAAACAGTTGAAGGAGAGGCGAGGAGACGGAAAGGTAAGAGGTGTAGAACAGATATTGCGACAGAGACAGCCGAGAAAGAGACAATGGAGTAAGGGAGGTGGGAGAAAAGTGAAACGGAGGTGAAAAATACAGACCACATGAGAAAGTCAGTGGAGCTCATTGGAAAGCGAGGTCCCATGGGAGCTCCCGTCATGCTCCGGGACTAGAGCCTCATAGGTCAGCAAGATGGCGGGAGGAACAGAGCACCAATGATCGCGCTGCCACCCCGTAAAATGAAATGAACCATTTTGACTCTTGACTCCTCAAAGGGGAAGGTGCCTACCGACTACTACGTCGCAGGAGTCTTTTAATGAACTGCCTCGGCCCTCCTTGAGGAACCGCTCGGCCATCAGTTATCAGCACACCGAGCTAGGAACGGCTCGAGCGAAGGGCCGTGTTCGGCTGGACTTAGGGATGCTAACGACGATGGCAGTGAGTGCGGAACCAGCAGAGGTTGATATTTTCTTTTTTTTTTTTTTTTTTACTACCGGCAACACAGATCGTTCTGAACAGCCAGCAGTGATCTCAACGGCCCAAAGCGTGAGCAGCAGCAATCAGGTGGGGGTTATAGTGATTTTGAGATGCCCCGACAAGGAACCCAGATAAGTAATGAAGGCGGCAGGGTTGTGAGGGTAGGGTCCTACAGGCATAGCCCCAACAATAGACTTATTGCAGAGTATTTCTCAATGGGTTGTCTGAATCAGTATTCTAAGGAGCGATTTCCATGGGCTTTCACTGATTGATTCACTCTCCCTTTGTTTGATAAGGCAACATATACTACAGCTGCGGTGGGGTGGAGAGCTAGCGATAGGCGAATTACGGACTAAGGGGGACAGAGCAACGCTGGCATTAATCATTGGAAATCATTGATCGGTGCACCAGATGAACTTACCCGAATGCGTAAGGGCACAAAGGTGCTGTAGAGACAGGCATAAGACATGGCTTTTTGCCTTCTCTGCCTCATTATTCCGGATCTGTGTGTATCAAGAGATCCTTGGAGGTATGGCTAAAAGAATTAGCTGTCTTAAATCAGTTTTTCTGAGCTTTACCATCTTACTTCTTTTTGGTGCTTTTTTAGTATGAAACGGATGACTCGAGACACAACCTGCAAGGCACGGACAATGGGCAAATATGTTAAGGGCCCTAAAATTAAAACCTTGACTTCCGCCACTGGTAGACAGAGATATAGCTCTGAGCATCTGCCTTCAGAGGGGGTGCTGAGAACTTCTATTGGGGCACAGGGTTCACAGCAGCATGTACCGCCTCCTTCGTCAGCCTTATATGTGCTATCTGTGCTATCAGCGCCCAGTTCAGCAGAAGATAATGAGACATCAGCATTAAGGCCAGCACAACTAGCAAGGGTATCAGCTCATCCCCCTCTAAAAATCTCCCCATCAGTCATTGCCGCTTCTAACAACCCACCCTCGGCTGCATTGGCTGCAAGGTTGCAAAAAAAGGAGCTGTCTACTTATCCCCTGTTCTCAACCTCCAGCAACAATGCTAAAGCGAGCCAGAAAGGGAGGGGGATAAAGAAGTAGATCAAGAGGAAGCAATATCTTCAGCCAGAGCAGGGGCTACAGATATTGTTATAATCTCTAATATGATGCTAGATCTTGTAGAAGAGAGCTCCTCTCCAGCTATGTCTGACTTGATATTATTGAACGTCAGCACTAGTGAATATATGGTATACTCCCTCATACCCCTAGCCCCATCCCTAGCAATCACAGTTCAACATGCAGGGTTCCTGATATCTTTCCAATGGAGGAATGGATGAGGCAGGTATAAGAGGAGCTGCGAGCAATAGGGCTATCCCAAGAGGTGGCTCATAAAGAGACGAAAGACCAGCTTAGCCAATTAAACACTCATCCAACCCACCTCTCTACAAGATTAACTCAAGTGGAACAGAGAGTCTCAGATTTAGAAAATGCAGGTAGTCAAGCGGAATCAACAATACCCCAGCTCCAATCAGAATTAGGGGATCTCCAATTTAAGTTGGACGAGATGGAAAACAGATATCGGCGCTCAAACCTGTGGCTTGTAGGAGTACTGGAAGAGATGGAGGCAGCCTCATCCATAACGAAGGTGGTTTCCAATCTCATCTGAAACTGCATTCTCCCAGAATGTACAAAAATTGCAGCAGATCTCTCAATAATGAGAGCACATAGGGTACCATTTACACGTTCTTCAAACCCAAAACATCCCTGTACTATACTAGTCAATTTCGGCGACTATAGGATCAAAGAGCAGATTCTTTCACAAGCAATCAAAAAGAAAAACTTTAATTCTGGAGACACCTTCAGCTTTCGTGTGTTTCGGATATGTCTGTCATCGCGGCTCATCGACGACGGGAGGTTGTTGGACTGATAGACAACTTTAAAGGGCTGGGAGCTCCGGCTGGTATTGTACAATTATCCAAGCACAAAGCGCTTTATAAAGGACAAGCGCAGGTCTTCCAGCGTGTACAGGATGCAAAGAACTTTTTAGCATCTTTAAAGCAATGATAATGTGATTAGTGTGGGGAAATGGGGGTGGATGGAGAGAGGAGATAACGTAAGAGGGGGAGAAGACGGGGAAGAGGCATCAAGACAAGTAGGGAAAGGGGGAGAAGGGGGAAGAGCAGGAGAGAAAATGTATGTCTTATGGATAATTTTGGCTTTTTTGAGTAGTCGCACCATGTGTTATATGCTCCCAGCCTGTCGGTCCTGTTGATCACATGAGGTCAGGCTTCAGGAGTGCCATGTCAGTGCACTCTCCTTTGGGGTAAGGGGCAGGGCTGTGGTATGGAGGGGCACAGGGGGACTAAGGGAGGGGGAGGAAGGAGTCAGGACGAGTGAGGCCCTTGATGCGGATGGGAAGGGGGCACAAGGTGGAGGCAGGACAAAAATGCCGGTGGAGGCCAGCCAGCTATATCCTTTATTTCAAAATGAGATTCAAGATGGAAGTGCAATTAAGCATTAACCAAAAATGTTGTCGAAATATAATTGGCCAGGGGGATGATGGGGTGGTATACAAAGTAGTGATTGACTACAAGTTAATAGTAGCTTCGTGCAATCTGAATGGAGCGCACAATAAGGTTAAACTCTAAGTGGCCCTTAACTGGCTTGAAACATCCCAAGTGCAAGTCATCCTCATACTGGAAACCCACTGGAAGGCTAATAGCAAGCCACATAAACTCCCTGCGTATATCGTCCATTCCTACTTTGCATCGGCTAACAGTGTGGTACAAGGCGTGGCTGTTTTGTTGTTGAAAACAAATTGTAAGGAGAATAAAGGGAGTTTTTAGAGATCCACAGGCAAGATGGATAGTAGTTACAGCTATGTTAGCAGTACAAGAGATGCATTTTGTAAGTTTTTATGGCCCAATAGAGGATGACACAGCGTCAATGCAAGCTTTATATATACACTTGTCTTCACTGTCAGGCTATTTTATACTCGGAGGGGACTTCAATAGAATTTCCAACATTAAATGGGACACAACACGTAGGAATAATGCGCAAAATAAACCAAGAGCCTCTCAAATGCTTCTCAAATTGATCTTGGATTTAGTCTTAGTAGACGTGTGGCGGGCGGATCATCCCTAGGAGAAAGAATTTAGATGCTACTCGAAAAGATGTAATAGGGCATCAAGAATTGATTTTATCCTATCTCATCTGCACTGCAGTGGCAGGGGTCAGGAATACTTGTAAATTCCTTTTCAGATCATTCAGTTCCATGGGTTAATATTAGCAAATTAGAAAATCCGCAGCACCGCCCGCAGTGGCGATTGGATAGATCCCTCTTAGCAAAGGAAGGTTGGGTAGCAAAGCTCAAAGCGTCAGTTAAAGAATTTCTAGCGGTTAATAAGAATTCAGCCCCTCTCTTTAGCATTTGGGGGGCCACTAACGCCCATATGCGTGGAGAGGCAATCTCCTTTAAGGCTTACCTAGGGAAATTAGCGCTTGATCAAAGCAATTTGCTTCAATGGGAACTAGAGCGTGCATTAAAAAGAAATCAAATATTAACCAGTCCAAAGACGGAAATAACATTGAAAAGGGCTCAGGCCAAACTAAGGGACTTCTATCTATCTCGAGAGATTCTTAATAGACATACAAGCTTCCAGAAGCAGTACGAAGAAAGCGAGCATGCAGGTAGATTTCTGGCCTGGTCAGTTAAAAAGAGATCCAACTCTAATGTAATAAAAACGATATTTGATGAAGAGCTGGGCAGAATGGTTAGTAAGCCTAAAGAGATAGAACAAGTATTTCTCTTGCACTATTGCAAGCTGTATACTGAAACAATGCAAGCGAATAGTTTACAGATCAAACAGTATCTAGATTAAGTGATACTGCCAAAACTTCGACCCAGGGGCACAAAACATATTAGCATCCCCCATCACTCTTAATGAAGTAGTAGTGGCAATAAGGGATGACTCCAATGGAAAATCGCCAGGAGAAGATGGCCTTCCTGTGGAGGTTAATGAAATATTAGAGGATCAAATCGCCAAAATATTAGTTGACCTATTTAACTAAATATTAGCAGGAGCTGAGGTCCCTTCAGTATTTTCAAGGGCTATAGTGGTTAGTTTTGCTAAAAGGGATAAACCACAGGAATATCCAGGCTCATATCGTCCAATCAGCCCCGTAAATCAAGACTGTAAGTTATTCTTGAGGATACTTGCGGTCCGTACGGCCCAGGTGGTGCAAGGACTGGTTCATGAAGATCAATGTGGGTTTCTAGCGGAAAGGCTACTGTCCACCAAAACAAATTTTTTTATTCAGGCAATGGACTATTTTTCTCATAATTATTATCAGGCAGCGATTATAATGCTCGATGTGGAAAAAGTAATAGATCTAGTTCAATGGGAAGCATTGTTTATGGTCGTAGGCAAGTTCAGTTTTCCAGGGAAATTCATCCAGACGTTGCGAACGTTATACGTAGAGGCCGAAGCCAAGGTCTCTGTAAACGCCCAAATAGCAGGACTGGTACGGATATCACGAGGCACGCGACAGGGCTGCCCTCTATCCCCAGTGCTGTTTGCACTCTTTATTGCGCCACTGGCCACAGCAATTCGGCAGAACCAATATATACAGGCTCCGCTCCCTTAGTGCCCAAAGTGAAATTATTCGCCGTTGATATCATTTTATATTTCCGTGTGGATTTGCAAAATATCGATAGAGCTTTTTTAAAGATCAAGGCTTTTTCGGACCTAGGGGGTAATAAAATCAATCGGTCCAATTCAGAAGCTCTTTTGTGTAACGCAGAAATATCAGTTTTACCAAAAGATATTCGGGTATTATCTTCATCTGCTAGCCCCATTAAGTACCTAGGCATATAGGTGTCAAAAAATCCGGCAGACTTATTTCAGTTGAACTTCATGAGGGTTCTTAAAAAGATTCAGGGATTATTATTGAAATGGCAGGAATCCACCATGACGATTATAGTAAGGACAGCACTGGTCGAAATGATGATTCTCCCTTTGTTGTTATTTGTATTCTCTAGAATAGTTTGGAGAATACCGAAAACGTTTTTCCAAGAGCTGGATTCACTAATTAGACAATTCATATGGAAACATAGGAAGACTTGGGTAACTTGAGAGAAGTTAACTTTGTCAGTGAAAGATGGCTGGCACTCCCCAATATTCAAACCTATTATGAAGCTACTATTTGGGATTGGGCATTAAGAGCGGCGCTAAAGCCAAATCTTAATTTATATCTCAATAAAATGTTAGCTGAAACAAATGTTCAGCTTCCACGATTTCTCAAGCATCCCCGCCTCCCAAAAAGAGTAAGATATAAGGTACCAGTAATGTTAGAGACTAGTTTATCTTTAATACAGGCTAAATATCAAATTTGTAGGATCCACCCGTTAATGAGACTTAGTGATACATGGATGATAGGTTTAGAAATTAGTCAAAGAAATGTTCAAAAGTGGGAAGAGGCAGGGATTAGTACCCTAGCGGACTTTCTTATGTGAGATCGAATCAAACCATGGACCCAGTGTGTAATGGAGAAAATGACATTTCAGAGAGCTCAAAATTATATTACTGCCAAATTCAGAATTTTTTGCAGTCAGTGGAAAAAGTGATAGAGGGCTCCAATGAAGCTATCTTCCAGGCCTTTTATAATACCCAATTAGGCATTGGCAGATGGTATAAAATACTTCAGGAGGGTGCTTAGTTAAGGCGATATCCCAACTGTTGGTCAGAATAGAAGATATTACCGCGAGTAAAATAGGAATACAACAATGGTGAAAGCACAACGCGGTGTCACAAAAAGCACTTAGAGGGGCGAATCCTAAAAGAATTACACTTTATTCCAAATGGATGCTATATTATACCCCCGCCAGAATAAAGAAAATTTGCCCAGAGACATCAGAAATGTGCCCGCACAGTCAAACAACTCAGGGGGATGGGCTCCATGTGTGCTTCTCTAGCTATCACTTGGCAGGGTATTGGGATAAGATCTTCCATAGGATAAGTATCATGATATGGCACAACTTAGCTCCTAGTCCATTAGTGGCACTATGGGGTACCATGCAAAACATAGATCTGTCTATTTCCGCTAGACAAATAGTATTTGTGGGCACCTTGATAGCCAAATCACTGACTCTTCAGGTGTGGAAATTACCAACACCCCCCACGTGTGCGGCATGGGAGGCGAGGGTGGAGGCAATATGTACAAAATAAAAGGTGTATGCCCAGTGAATTGGAGCATTACCCAGATACCAGGGTACATGGGGGAAAATGAACAATGTGTAAAACGACTAGGCTAGGATGAGAGATAGAGACTAAACTAGTAGGCCGCGCCTGCAGATACATTTATAGATAGATCGGCTCAATTATTTATGGGACAAGGGCATTCGCAAGAATAGTAATATATTAGATCGATCTTCACAAAAAATAAGTATGTTGTGATGATGTAATAGGATTAAGTTCTGAATTATGGAATGTAATTGCATCTGCATTAAATAAAAGAGAAAGTCAGTGGACAGCGGAGAAGATATGTGAGCTATTTATTACATAGAGATCGGTGAGAAAGACTGGATAGAGGAGACCGGAGGGGTGAAAAAGGCATCAGCAGATGATAGTAACATGAGAGTGAGATAAAAAAAAAAGCACTGAAAGTTAAGAAACAGACAGCTGAGGACAGGGTTTCAATGGGTCAAAAGATATTTCGCATCACTTCCTCTGATGTCACTGAGGTAAAATGGCGTGTGATGTCACTTCCTATAACCCTGGCATTTTGGAGAAGAGGAATCAATGGTAATTTACATAGATTGTTATAAAGCCTTCCTTGTGCAATTAGAATCTGCTATATACTAGGTTGTTTCAACTTGTGCTGCAAAATACTAATACACCAGAAGCCAGGAGCATAAATATTTCGTACGCATCCTTGTATGGGGGCTGAAGTGACTAAAGACCCTGTCATTTCATGAATGTATTAAAATACCTTCTTCATAACTGACTCAACTTCAGAAACAAACATTTAACTAGAAAGGCGTGTTGGAGACAAATGTGCATATAATTATGAAGTGCCGAGCTGCTTTTGCAGAGCTCAAGGTGGAATAGGTCTGCCTCAAGCCAGGAAAATATGTTTGAAAGAGTAAAAATAGCTGTCTAGTTGAGAAGACGCCACCCTTTTTAACAGTCACGATTTACTTCATTTATGGGATACAGGTGGGCAGCACAGGTCTCCCAATCAAGGATTTGTGTGCAACTTTCAGTTCAAGGATTGCCATTATTTGATGTATAACAGAAGACACAGCATGCTCTTTTACATGAGTGATCCACCTGTCAGAGTACGTCAAATTCTTTTTGGCAGTTTCGTTTGATGTCAAATAGTAGTCTGTGGGGCAATAAAAGTCCTCACGCTTGAACAACTGCATTAAAAATACCTATTAAACAGCTGTTCTGTCTACATTATCAGATGTCCAGGTGTCAGCTTCATTGATGGTTCATAAGAGGGTAGATCCAGGGTACCTTTTAATAGGACTCAGTGAAACCGATTTTTGTACAGATTTTATTCAAACCAAAGAAACCAATGCATATTATCTGGTGCAAGACTCACCAAATAACGTCACTGTGGCACAGAAAGGAAACATGCAAAAGGACTTCTGCCCTCCCTAAATATATACTGAATTTGCTAGCGCTGTTAGTTGTGGATGCTTTGTTTGAAACACAAACTTTGTTGATTTATGCGGTGCATGCAACCTAAAGCAGGCTAGATAAAGTGCGCTTCATTACAGAAGGACACATGTTTATGTGAGGTAAAAGTACTCTATTATATATTTAGCAGATAATTTTAGAGTAGTGGTAGAAACTGGATGGTGAAATTATGACATTGTTGTGAGGCATGGCTGAACACCAGCTCTCTTAAACCAAACTAGACTCTATAAATAAACACTAGTTTCAGTCACGTATCCCGAGCTTACCACCTTGGTAGCTTGACACAAGCATGAATTCCTTCCTTGGAGAAAATACATGTTAAAGGCGCCAAACAGTGCCAAATACAGCATTTTCCAATTTCCCAAATGAATTTAGTAAACAATAATAGCAAATTAAGAAGAAAAAGGCACAAACACAACAAAAATGAACTCGACATTAAAGAGTTATTCTTTTTTAAAAGAGCATACATAGAATACAGTCACAAACCTATATGTCAGTGTTCTCCCATGTGGTGCAGTTGACCATATACTCGTTGTTTCTACAGCCAACCGTCAGTAGAGTGCAAGTATGTAGAGGCTGCTGACTCACCTGGATCAAGTTCTGTGGAGAACTAGCACTTAGTTTAGCGTGGTGATTAATCGGTAAAGGTGTGAGGGTCGCGTAACGGTTATCAGCTGCTCTTAAAGGCTGAAATCCTTCAGTCAGACTGAGGCTAAGAATAGACCCACAAGGCCAGATAACATCTTTCTGCAGTTCCACAGTAGGCTTTAACTTTGCACCCACAGCACCACGGGTTCACATAGTCCAACACACTGGATTGAGTATTCAGAAGAACAAGCACAGAGGTATGGAAGATTAGAGAAGAGCTGGGTATCAAATATATTATATTATTATTTATATATCTCAAATATAAGGAGGCTATGGTCTGAGAATAATGCATCACTACACTTAAGAACATCACCCACCTTAGATGTCATGTTTTTCTTCTGCAACTGTTTTTCTCATTGGATTTTTTTTCTAGAAGACTACATGCTCTGTCAATGCTCTGTCTCAGGGGAGATTTGGGGGGTCATTCCTACCCTGGCGGTCCGAGACCGCCAGGGTAGGGGACGGAAGAAGCACCGCCAACAGGCTGGCGGTGCTTCTGAGGCTATTCTGACCGCGGCGGTGAAGCCGCGGTCAGAAAAGGGAAGCCGGCGGTTGCCCCAGGGAATCCTCCACGGCAAGCAGCGCCGCCATGGGGATTCCGACCCCCTTCCCGCCAGCCTGGTTCTGTCATTGATTTTCAGTGTCTGCTTGCACCCGTCGCACACCAGCAACTCCGCCGGCTCCATTCGGAGCCGGCTTCCTCGTTGCTGGTGCTTTCCCGCTGGGCGGGCGGGCGGCCTTTTGGCGGTCACCCGCCCGCCCAGCGGGAAAGTCAGAATTACCGCGGCAGTCATTTGACCGCGCTGCGGTATTCTGGCGGGGGAACTTTGGCGGGCGGCCTCCGCCGCCCGCCGAAGTTAGAATGACCCCCTTGGTGTCTTGCATTCCAGAACCTGTAAAAACTGTTCATCTTCAAGAACAACTGATACTGCTAAGCAGGATTTCACTGACCTTTGTGGCATTTTATTACTAAATGGGACCCTATTAAGGTGATACGTGCAGGGTTGCACCATTTCTACTGTGAGGAGTCATCCTTTCCTTGGGAAATAAAGAAGGGTGTGAGAGAGAACTTCACTGGTTTCAGTTCTTGACAGTTCTCTGCCCGCCGATGCTGCCTTCTTTGAAATGCCTCTGTAGTCTCATAGAACAGTCAGGTCACGCTCGTAGTGCTTGCAGACCCAGTGTCAGAAAACACTGGTCCAACCAAAACCTGACCTAAATAAGTTGAGACTGCATCACAGGCATCACGTGAGATTGGGTCAATTTTCTGCAAACAGATGAGGCAGGAATCTAATAGGGGACTACAGTTGTCACTGGTGTCCATTCTCAGGATTTCCAGACCATGGTATTGTTAAAGGTGGCACACTTGTAAGCACTGTGCATAGTTTTAACTAAGGAGTGGGAACTAATTGCCATAGTTTCAGTCTTTAAAGTATCTTTCCCTTCAGGGAGCTATATTGGACTTAGGTTTAGGGGTGTGTGTCATCAGCAGTAAGGGTCTGGATGTATGCAGTTTCTGTCCACACCAGCAACTCCTGCAAACCTCCACCAGGCCAGAGTGGAAGGCTAAGACAAATTCAAGGCCCAAATGGGAGAGCTGGAGAGATATAGTGATCTGGGGCTTGAGGGCTCACAGTTGGTCTTTGCAGCGCTCATCTCTTGCTAGGCTTCACATTGCAGGTGTCATCCATAACTTGTTCACTCCTTCCTAAGGCCAGTTCCTCTTCTTCCAGGCATCTGCAGTAGGCTCTTGCTTTGGCAGTCACCTTCTGCAGAAACGACCTCAACTCTTCTATTAGCTGCAAGAGTAGGATCCCCATTTCAAGGCAGACCTGTAGTAACATCTTCCCTTACAGAGAGAGGCACATTCCATACCTTTTGCTTGACAGGGATATCACTGTCTTGAAGTTAAATCACATGTTGGAATGCTTTCAGAGGTGCTATTTGTTCCTTAAATACAGAGTCAAACTCTTGCAACACCTCCTCAGGATGAATGTTGGTGACTGGGAAAACATAAGGAGCTTTGCTGTGACCAAGGGCCAGATGTACGAAGCCGTTTGCATGTCGCAAACTGCAAAAATCGCAGTTTGCGGCATGCAAACGGCCGAACGCGATGCTCATTCCCAAATTGCGAGTCGGTACCGACTCGCAATTTGGGAATGCGACTCGCACATAGGAAGGGGTGTTCCCTTCCTATTTGCAACTGCATCGCAATTCAGAGTTGCTTTGTGACCGCGAATGCGGTCGCAAACCAACTCGCAGTTACCACCAGTGTCACACTTGTGGTAACTCATTCGCAAAAGGGAAGGGGTCCCCATGGGACCCCTTCCCCTTTGTGAATGCCGAAAAAAATATTTTTTCAGAGCAGGCAGTGGTCCTATGGACCACTGCCTACTCTGAAAAAAACGAAACCAAATGGATTTGGTTTAGTTTTCATTTTGCAGCTCGTTTTCCTTTAAGGAAAACGGGCTGCAAAAAGAAAAAAAAACTGCTTTATTTACAAAGCAGTCACAGACATGGAAGTCTGCTGACTACAGCAGGCCACCATCCCTGTGAGTGCAGGGACTCGCTATGGGGTCGCAAACTGCGACCCACCTCATGAATATTGATGAGGTGGGTTTTTGCAACCCCATAGCGAGTCGCAGAAGGTGTCTGACACACCTTTCTGCATCTAATTTTGCAAGTTGCAAATTGCGAGTTGGTCAGACTCGCAATTTGCAAGTCGCAAAATTGGTGTTTCCTACATCTGGCCCCATGGCCCTCATTATTACATTGATGGTATTCTTAGAATACCGCCAATGCCAAGGGCGCCAGATGGCCGCCAGTGCTGGCTGTCTTCCGCCGCCATAATATGGACACTGCAGGATTTCTGCCACAATAAGGGTGGAAATCATGTAGGAGCCATGCTGGTGGACAGTGTTGCCCTGGCACTGCTATCATCTGCACCGCCCCACCAGTAGGACAACTCCAGCCATATTAAGGCCATTTGTACGGCCTGGCGGTGTCCTGTTGACGGGGCGCTGCTGGCGGTGGCAGTGCCCCTTCCCATTCCCTGCCGGATGACCTCCTCAACAGACAAGGTAAGTTGGGCATCCGACAGGGGAGGGGGGTGGGAGGCTGAGGGTGTTTTGTGTGAGTGTGTGGTATCTGCCTGTGTGTATGCATGTGTGTGTGAATGTGAGAGTTGTGGTGCATGTGTGGTTGTATGCGGGTGAGTGAATGGATGTATGAAAGGTGAAGTGAATGCGTGTCTGCCTGTCAGTGTGTATGCATGCCTGAATGGGTGTTTTGATGTCTGTGTGAATACACATATGAATGCCTGTTAGTATGTCTGTATGAATGCATGCCTGAATGCGTGTTGGTATGTATGAGTGAATGCGTGCATGAAAGTGTAGGTGAATGGGTGTATGCGTGCTGTGTGTGGGTGTCTGTGTGTGGGTATGCGGGAGGGAGGGTGTGGGGTGAGGGGTGCTGTGACTGTAGGGGGTTTGGGGGAGGAGGGGTGATGTGAGTATGTGTGGCTGTGTGCGTGTATGACTGTGGGGGCAGTTGTGTGGTGGGGGTGTGTCTGCGTGTGCATGAATGTGTGTCATGTCTGCAGGTGTGTGCCTGCATGAGGGTGTTTGTGAATTAATTGGGGTACAAGGTGTGTGTTTGAATCAGGGGTGGGGGTGTGTGTTTGAATTGGGGGTGGGGATGGGGGTGTGAGTTTGGATGGGGTGGGTGGGGGGCTTAGGTGCTTGCTGGAGGGGGTGGAGGAGCTGCCTACCGGTGAAAGGGAAGGAATTCCCTGTCACCGGTAGGCCCTACTGCTATGGTTTTCGTGGTGTTACTAACTCCGCGGAAGCCATGGCGGTAGGCTGGCTCATAATGCCGCCGGCGGTACACTGTGGGCCTCCAGGTCGGAGATGAATATCTCTAGTCCGGCGGTTCATATCGTCATGGCGGTATGAGTGCTGATGTTGCAGGTCGGTAGCGGCCAACCCGCCACACTCATAATGTGGCGGTATACACTGCCAGCCTTTGGCTGTGATACCGACACATTAACCCTGGTGGTCTTAATGAACCCCTAATTGTCATATGTAGTTGTCATTGCTTAGATTCTAAAATGTTTACTCCTTAAGTTAGTACAGATACCTTTGTTTTCATTGTTCGTCCTTCAAGACTGACAATCACTTCAAAGACACCTTGCAAATTGACTTTGTGTCCACAATAGGCTCCTGGCATAATTCTACTTGGTTGTAATTTTTTGTTATCAGGAATCTGGTTATATTCTTTTCTTGAAAAGTTTGTGATACCGGATCCTGTATAAACTAAAATCACAAATGGATATTCATTCACTTGTACTGTGCACTTGGGTTGATCAGTCTCATCAGTCTTGGTTTGAGGAGGGCTACCATAATTGAAAATAAGCCTCAAGTTGTTCCTCAGAGTTGTTACTTGCATTGTCTTCTTCCTACCATATTTTCGACAGCCATTGGCTAATGCTAGAAAGTTCTTGTATGATGCAACATGACTATTTGACCCACAGTGACAGTATTCAGTCTTTATGTGTTCATTACGTTTTTGTATAGGTAAATCTGCCTTGCCTTCTATTTGGAGATTCTCACCCTTTTATCATTTCACTGCATGTGTATCAAAGTAATTCCATTTGATGTAGTTTCTGGATTCCTTAGCATAGTAATGGATTTTGTTGAAGGTTCCTAACTTTTTATTGTACTTATGACATTATCTAAATTTTGGTTTTTTTGGCATAACAAGTTTTCCTGTGCTTTCAGACATGTTGTATGCATAAGTAATGGGTCCAGAATCATTTCATCATGATTCTGGAATGCACATGATGAAGCTAGACTATGTAAAGTGGCAGCAGAAGCCTTAACAGATCCCCCTTTGGTTTGGACTATAATAAAAGTTGTGCTGCTCCATTATAATATAGAGGGTGGTATCAAAGCAATCTCCCATTCTTTTTCAACCTCTGTGTCTGCATTCCAATTCACCTCTCCTTCAGGTTTTTCAGCTGGACTCACATTATAGAATAAACGTCTAGCTTCAGTGTCAAGGTGTACTATATTAACGGGCTGTTTTCCACTCTGCACTATATTCCAACCCATCAGTCACTGCCAGGTACATCTCAAAACCTTTTAACCATTGTCCCCATGGTTTCCTCTGTGCACCCAGTACATCTAAAAAACTCTCAGGTCATTGCAATGGTGTTAATCACTCCAGCCATATTGATCAATGTAGGTTGGGAGCACAGCAGTACAATTATAGTTATAATCTTCGTAAATATAGAGGTTTTTCTTAAAATAGAACTGTATGTAGCAACCTTTGAATCAAACAGGTAGTTTTGTATTTGATAATTTGAATGTGTCCACGTAGGGTTTTGGGGCATTTTCTGTCACGGGCACTAGGCCTACCACCACAAGAGATGCACCATTTTTATCAGGAGATGTGGTGGAATGCTGGGTAGAAGGAATTTTGTGGCTCCCCTCAGATTCCACAGCTTTGCAGCACAGACATGTGAACCTGCCAAATTTTGAGGCTTGCTAAGGAGTCTGAGTAACAGAAACTGATGAGAGCGCCACAAGTTACCCCATCCTGGGTTCCCCTAGGTGTCTATTTTTCAGAAATGTCCAGGTTTGATTGGTTTTCCTAGGTTCCTGATGAGCTAGAGGCCAAAATCCACAGCTAGGGACTTTGCAAAAAACAGATCCGTTTTCTTTCGGAAAATGTGATGTGTCTATGTTGTGTTTTGGGGCATTTCCTGTCACGGGCACTAGGCCCACCTACACAAGTGAGGTACCATTTTTATCGGGAGGCTTGGGGAAATGCTGGATGGAAGGACATTTATGGCTCCTCTTAGATCCAGAACTTTCTATCACCAAAATGTGAGGAAAAAGTGTTTTTTTTGCCAAATTTTGAGGTTTGCAAATGATTCTGGGTAACAGAACCGGGTGAGAGTGCCACAAGTTTATCCGATCCTGGGTTCTCCTATGTGTCTAGTTTTAAAAAATGCACAGCTTTGGTAAGTTTTCCTAGGTGCCGGCTAAGCTAGAGACCAAAATCCACAGCTGGGCACTTTCCAAAAAACAGGTCAGTTAATGAAAAAATGTGATGTGTCTATGATGAGTTTTGAGGCGTTTCATGTCGCGGGCACTAGGCCTACCCACACAAGTGAGGTACATTTTTATCAGAAGACTTGGGGGAATGCTGGGTGGAAGGAAGTTTGTTGTGGCTCCCCTCAGATTCCAGAATTTTCCATCAGTGGAATGTGAGGAAGAAGTGTTTTTTTTCCTCAATTTTTGAGGTTTGCAAAGGATTCTGGGTAAGAGAATCTGGTGAGATCCCCACAAGTAACCCCATTCTGAATTCCCCTAGGTGTCTAGTTTTGAAAAATGTGTAGGTTTGGAAGGTTTCCCTAAGTGCCTGCTGAGCTACAGCCAAAAATCCACAGCTAGGTACTTTCCAAAAAACCCGTCAGTTTTTAATGTAAAAATGTGATGTGTCCATGTTGGGTTTAGGAGCGTTTCCTGTCGTGGGTACTAGGCCTACCTACACAAGTGAGGTATATTTTTATTAGGAGGCTTGGGGAAATGCTGGGTGGAAGGAAGTTTGTGGCTCCCCTCAGATTCCTGAACTTTCCATCACCGAAACGTGAAGAAAAAGTGTTTTTTTGTTTTGCCAAATTTTGAGGTTTGCAAAGGATTCTGGGTAACAGAACCGGTGAGAGCCCCACAAGTCACCCCATTATGAATTTCCCTAGGTGTCCAGTTTTCAAAAATGTACAGGTTTTCTAGGTTTCCCTAGGTGCCGGCTGAGTTAGAGGCCAAAATCAACAGCTAGGCACTTTGAAAAAAACAGGTCAGCTTTCTTTTGGAAAATGTGATGTGTTCACGTTGTGTATTGGGGCATTTCCTGTCTCGGGCACTAGGCCTGCCTACAAGTGAAGTGCCATTTTGATCGGGAGACTTGCAGGAATGCTGGGTGGAAGGAAATGTGTGGCTCCTCTCAGATTCCACAACTTTCTATCACCAAAATGTGAGGAAAAAGTGTTTTTCTTGTACCAACTTTTAAGGTTTGCAAATGATTCTGGGTAACAGAACTTTGTGAGAGCTCCACAAGTCACCCCATCCTGGATTCCCTTAGGTGTCAAGTTTTAAAAAATCGACAGGTTTCGTAGGTTTACCTAGGTGCTGCCTGAGCTAGAGGCCACAATCCACAGCTCGGCACTTTCCAAAAAACACGTCAGATTTCAAAGTAAAAATGTGATGTGTCCATGTTGCATTTCCTGTTGCGGGCATTAGGACTACCCACGCAAGTGAGGTACCATTTTTATCTGGAGACTTGGTAGAAAACAGAATAGAAGAACAAGTGTTATTGCCCCTTGTCTTTCTCTACAGTTTTTCCTTCCAAATGTAAGACAGTGTTAAAAAAAAGACATCCATTTGACAAATGCCCTGTAATTCACATGCCGGTATGGGGACCCCAGAATTCAGAGATATAATAATTTTTCCTCAAATTTAGTTTCATTTATTTTTGACATTTCCAAAGTGAATTAACAATCATTTTCTCAGTTCTTTTTAGACACATACAAATGCAAAGATCTGGTAACAATGGCTTAGCTGCTTATTCGTGGTGTAAAACCTCATTTTATATTTTTAATGCTTTTATTTGCAGAAGCTGCATCCTTTAATCACTCATTTACACACAGGACTATGAATTTAAAATTGAGTTGTAAGCTTCTTTTGCAGAAATTAGACAGGTTCCTTGAGACGACCTAGGGATAATGAATACAGAATTGGTTGTGAAAGGACGATAAACGCTTTGGAATGTACAGATTCCACTCTGGGTAATGAAAACACACCAACCAGTTAACATTACTTCTCATAAATAAGGTATAAGACGTAAATATCAAAGGAAAACAGAGAGGAAACCTGTGGCCTCCTTTAACAATATGTGCCCCATCGCAAACTGCTCTGTGGTTCATTGGCCCTTCAGAAGTAGCCCCTTCTTATCTTGAAGGAGCTGAAAGTCCCTTCTCTAAAAGGCGAGGTGCCTGCTCTTGCGTTTGGGTAGCATTCAAATGTTGGTGTTTCTCATAGGAAGGGGTACAGAGTCCAGTTTAAATTAGGCAATCCCTGTTGCCCGCGTTCATGTTGATTTTTTGAGACATGCTTAGAGGACACCTGTGGACTCCCATAATGGGTTTCATCATGACAGGGTATGGAACGTTATGGCCTGTGATCTCTGTGAAGAAGTCTCCTGCCTCCTTTCAAAGCATGGATGGGAGGGAATGGGCTCAGCACTAATAGTATGGCAGGATCAATGCTGTTGTTATCTCTGCATGGGTATCCCATACAACATCTGTAGATGAAGCTTTCATGCCAGCAGAAGTCAGAGGCTTCACGTTGCCCACATGGTGGAGACTACCGGCACCCATACATAGAGTAATGGAATCATCCATCAAACACAGTACTGGGTGAGCACTAACTTTGGTAGTTCACACACGTGTACGAGAATGTACATCTGTTTTGTTAAAGGGGCACACAGTATTGGGATCACTGAAAGAATATCAGAAATAGAAACATTGTGTGGGCATAATATTGTTTCAAAAATATTGAGCACCAAAATATCGACAAGATTAGTGCAAATAGGTAAATATAGATTTACTATTCTTAACTCCACATCTATGTACCTTGAAGATATATATATTGTCAAGGTACATATATGTGGAGTTATATATAGTTAAACTTTGCTCACCTATACAAACTTACCTTCCTAATATTCATATATACTGTAGATATTGTTGACACAATATTTTAATCCACAATATTTCTGTTTCTGATATTCTGTCTACATACCACCATATTGGCCTGTACATAGCATAACTAGTGTTGGTGTACACATGCTCCTATGTCCAGCCTAGGATTCATTGATTTCTTGGTCAGCATCCTTTTGTTTGCTCAAGTCATTGAATGTTCTGCTACTTTATTTGGGGTTCGCCTGTCAGAGAACTCAGCCAGCGTATTTGTTCATGAAAAAAGTGTTCTGATTTTTAAAGCATATCTCAGTATACTGTCTGGCAAGTAATATTCAAATATTTATTCTTTCTTGCACCTGTTGAACTGCTATCTAGAAATGTTTCGACCCATTGTAATGCCTCAACAACTGTAATTCAACTGTTCATACAAAACTGTTTTTTTGACTTATGAAACTGAAACTGTTAGACATGCTAACTCGACCTCAGGCCTCACCCAAATGCCAACATATTTCATATTTAGAGATCTCTTAATTTGTTCTGTTACTGAAGATTAACCAAAATTTTAGTTCCAAAGAAGCACTATTTTCAAGTGGAGAGAAAGGGTCAATCCCAAATTCTTGTTTTGTAGTGTTTCAAAATCCTTCCTGTTTTACAGTCAGTGTATGCTGTTCCTTGTACAATTGGCTATTCCCAATTCGGAAATGTGTAATGAGGCCTGTCAGAAGTTTTATTACACAAGCAAAGTATCTTACATCCCAATCATTGGTTGACCAATAGGTCACAGAATCAGCCACTTTTCTCATAGCTGTACCCTACTATAGCTTTGTCACGGATTCGTTTTTACACTAAAACTGATGACATTTCTGGGTGAGTCCTAGTATGGGAAACCATTCATGTCAAAATTACAGCTCCCTATGTCAGACACCTCCTAAAACACATAACGTGTTGCAAAATGAATATGGCACACACCAGAATGAATGTACTATGGCCCTCATTATGACCCTGGCGGTGTTGCACCGCCAGGGCCAACGGGGGCGGGAGCACCGCCGACAGGCCGGCGGTGCTCCCTTGGGCATTCTGACCGCGGCGCTTTGGCCGCGGTCAGAAATGGAAAACCGGCGGTCTCCCGCCGGTTTTCCGTTGCCCATTTGAATCCCCCATGGCGGCGCAGCTCGCTGCGCCGCCATGGGGGATTCTGACACCCCCTACCGCCATCCTGTTCCTGGCGGTTCGCCCGCCAGGAACAGGAGGGCGGTAGGGGGTGTCGCGGGGCCCCTGGCCCGTGCCCGTAAGAGGGCCCCGCTAGTATTTCACTGTCTGCATAGCAGACAGTGAAATACGCGACGGGTGCAGTAGCACCCGTCGCACCTTCCCACTCCGCCGGCTCGATTACGAGCCGGCTTCATGGTGGGAAGGTCGTTTTCCCCTGGGCTGGCGGGCGGCCTTTCGACGGGAAAAGTCAAAATACCCGCCGCGGTCTTGCGACCGCGGTACGGTATTTTGACGGCGGGACTTTGGCGGGCGGCCTCCGCCGCCCGCCAAGGTCCAAATGAGGGCCTATGTGTCAAAATACAAATACCTGGCAGAGTGAATCTGACTTGAACCAACACAAATATGAAACCTGGCAGTGTGAATATGCTACTTACCGATTAATATGAATAATTCACACTCCGAATTGAATAGGTGATATACTGAAATACATATCAATCGCACTGAAATAAATATAGCCCTCACTGTGAACCATAAAGCAACAACTGAAACAAATACAATATGTATAAAAAAGAATGGGATATTTCTTGAAATGACTAACATATGCCAAGAGGGTTATGACATACTTTGAAACTACTTTATGTGACAGACTGAAATGACTATAAGATACTGAAATAAAAATGTATTATTCTGAAAGGAATGTATGTATGGAAAATAATACAACATACACTGAAATAAATGTAACACATGTTGCAATAAATATGAATTGCATTGAAATGAATATTACCCCAATTGTAATGAATGTGAGATATACAGAAATGAGAATGAGATGGTTTAAAATTAATATGAGTTGTGTTGAAATTAATATAAGCCTCATTGAATTGAATTTGACATTGACGCGTAGGTTCTCACTATTCTAATGAGACTATTGGAATCCGGGGGCAGAATCACCTGTACTGCTGGGGACTGAGTCTGATCCCGCACCATGTGACACCTGTCAGCCTAATCTGAGTTTGTTCCAGCTAACTAGCAATGCCTCATCTCTACCCAAGAGCAGGGATGATTGGGGCAACTGGCCACATGACATACCTGACTCCTCAGGGGAATCGTTGTCACTCAGATCTCATCCGTTTCTCTCAGTTACATTAGTCTCACATATGCAAGTACAATCAGAGGCAGACCATAGTTCAATAAGGTTTTATTGAAGTAACTGCATCTTAGTAAATCATGTATTGCAATAACTAGGACGATGAAGCACAAAAACAGTAAAATTGTAACAAGGAGAATAAAACACAAGAATAATGCTACCATACTGTCACTAAGGTTTGTAGGAATGGTTTCTACTTAAGCTGTTAGAGCACAGCATGTTAAGCTCTAATTCTGCCTTTCAGGTTCTCCCTGGGAAGACATCATCCCTCATACCTGAGGCCTGTAGTCTACATAATCAGCTGTAGTGCAGCAATCATCCATCAGCATACAGTCATGGTCATCTAGCTGAAATCTCCATCTAACGTACATGAGTCAAAGTAGTGTTTTTATAATAAAACAGCTGATGATCCAAGAAAGGATCCCCACGTAAAAGTGTGTATGTTTCTGTGAACATTGGAGACAAAGTGTACCACTTTTCACTGCAACTTATCTTACTGCAGCCTTGAGAAAGCACAGAGTGAAAGAAATGTCTTGTTTAAGAACACAGTGCTGACCTGGGTGAAGAACAGCTGGATAGAGAAGATAAAACAAGACCGCAAATGTGGCTAATGTTAAAATAATATAACAAAGCTAAATAAAATATATCTAGGTTAAAATGCATAGCGGCAGTCCTAGTTTGCTAAAATAATGTGAATAAAACTATAGCTAAAATGGCTACACAACATTTACAGTACGACAAAAAGCTGAAATTCTCATGACAGTTGTCATAATGAGTATAGCATGCATTGAAATTAATGTGATACATATTCAAATGTATATTATATATGTTGAAATGGATTAGTTGCATCTTGAAATTAATATAAGTATTAATATGAATATGACATCGAATTAAATAAATATAACATTGATTAAAAGGAATATAATACATGTTAAAATTAATATGACATTCGTTGATATGAATATGAATTTCATTGAAATGAATTGTACATGCTTTAAAATGCATACGAGTAATGTTAAAATGAACATTGCATTTATCAAAATGAATACGGTTTGCATTGAAAGTAATATGATACACATTAACATGATAATGATACGTGTTGCAAAGGGTATGATTCATGTTGAAATTAATATGATGTGCTATTATTAGTGAGACATTCATTGAAAGGAACATGGCACATGCTAAGATGAATATGACATGCATTGAAATGAATATGAGGGGGGCGTGGTCTGTCCACGGGTAAAGATGGCTGCCTAATTTGGGAGCTCCACAAGGCTTTGGGCTACGGTCGGTGACAGGGGTGCGCTCTGGGCACTGTACACTCACACATTTCAGCCCGGGAGTCTCCCCCTCGATGCTGGAAGATGTCATGTGCAGAGAAGAAGTTGGGGCATGCAGCCCTAAGCTGGGGGAGAGATGCAGAGAGAGGGCCTGCTGAGGACCCACAAGCCTTTGCCCACATAAGAACGGGGGGAGCGTGGCTGCCAGAGCAGACCGGCGGCGCAGGAGATAGGTGCCGGAGGAAAAGGTATTTCGTGCCTGCACCTCTGAGCCTGGAGGACCCTATTGTCACTGGACGCCGCCTGAGGACCTGGGCAGGGTGAGTGGGGTGTCAGGTCGAGGCAGGGGGGAGGCGAGAAGAGAAGGCCCCCCTGGAGGAAAATCAGCCTCAAGCCACTGCAAGCACAGAGTGCGCTCGCCACTGCAGATTGGTTGGGGGTTGACGCAGCAACGAAGTACCGGTCCTGGCATTGCCCACCTGGGCCCCCTCCTTTCTCCCCCTCAGTGGTGGTTTTGGAGAGACGTGGGGGCGCTGAAAATCTTGGACGCTCCCATCACGTGATCCCTGAGTGGATTCTTTCTAATGTTCAGAAAGACGGGTGCACAGCCTAACGCATTATCCCAGGAAGGGGATACAAGGAGACGCAGTGGGGTGAGGGCCCTCCGGCCAACATGAGCTGGAGCCCCAGGACCAGGAGGATGCAAAAAGATGGGCGTGATTTGACAAGGCCCCCGATAACGTCCGGCAGCCACGGAGAGTGGAGCCCTTCACCGACCTTTCCATCAAATAAATTGGAAGCTCCTGTGTTCTCTAGCCATCTCACCTCGATGTATGACTGACGGCAATCATCCAAACGTACCAGGGAGACATAGTGAGCCTCTTTCTACACCCTGCCTTCCTTTCATTTCATCTACCCCATCACCTCACAAGGTGCCTCGGACTATGCGGGATGCAACTATTTCAAGGAGAACTGCCCCGCCGTTCCTTCTACTTCTACTGCTATGATCAATGAAGAAGGATCGCAGCTACACCGTTCTCCTTTCCCCTCCCTCAATGCCCTGTAGGGTGCCCTGCCAATGGTCCAACACGACGGATCAGAGGGGTAGCGAGAGACGGACAGGGGTACCAATGCCCAGAACTTGGTCATCTTCAACTGCGCTAGCTTGCCTGTTTAGTCGCTATGCCCCCAGCATCGTAGGGGCATCCATAGTACTCCTAGTTGCACTGCCCGCACCAGGGACTCCTATCACCTACTAACACAGATAGGCCGCACAGACGTGGTCTTGGAGAAAGACTCCACATTGGAAACTCTTCCTCTCTCACCGCTCCAACCAGCCTGGGACCAAAGACTAGGACTCCAACCTCCAGCTCTGAGGGGCACCCCAAAATCAAAGTCCTGCGATGCTGAGCGGGAAGACGACAAACAAATCCTCAGGCAAAGCGGCCCGACAGCTACTTTTTTCAGAGGTCATCCAGCTTAACAAACCTGCGTCCTCGTCCGTACAGTCCCAAGATATGGCCAATTCGGAGCAAGTAACAACAATGGACCGCATGCTACAGGAGATCACAGCAGTCAGCCGAAGACTCAAAGGTATGGACACAGCTATAACCTCCCTGACACTGGACACCAAATCAATGCACTCAGAAATAGCAGGATTTCAGACTCGAGTAACAGGGCTGGAACTCCGAATGGCGACCATGGACGACCATGTTCACAAAGCCTTAGACAAAGACCAGGAACTCCTGTTCCTCTGAAGTAAGCTCACAGACTTAGAGGGCATAAGCTGGAGAGACAATATCCGCCTTTTAGGACTTCTGGAACATGCAGAAGGAACAGACACTTCCTCTTTCCTTCATTTCATCCTCCCAAAACTGACCAAAATCACCTTCAACCCGCCATTGGAATTCCAGAGGGCACATCGTCTGGGTCCAAAGAGAAAAGACAAAACCTCCAAACCTCACCTGATCATCACCTGCCCCTTGAGGCATGGACAGGTCCACCAACTCTTCTCGGCGGCCCGAGCACACGGGCCCTTCAAAATGGACGGCTATGAGATCCGCATAACGGCTGATTTCTCCAGGGAAACCAACGAACTCAGGAAGGGGTTCTCAGCACTCAGGCCCAGAATGAGACGATTGGAAGTAAAATGTGGCCTGTTGGAACCAGCGAGATTGTGGGTCACCCAGAATGGAGTATCCAAGGACTTCTATAACCCAGAAGACCTGCAAATTTTCTTGGATGGCCTACAACCCCAGTCTATGGACACAGCAACCCCAGACTGGCCTTTGCGACCATCCAGCGATGACCGAAGCACCTCGCCTCCAACAACCAACAAGGGAGGGCCAGACCGGTTCGAACCTGACCACCGGCTCAGAGGTAGAGACCTGGAGAGATTTGCAAAGACACACGATGCAAGGGTACAGGTTCTACAAGCAGTGGCGCTCCACACACAGCTTTCGGACAGAGACAAATCTCGCTCCCCCTGAAGCCCACACCGGTCCCCCTTGAACTTGAACTCACTTGAACTCACTTGCACTCACCTACAAACACAGTCGCACTGTGAGGACCTCGAGAGCCCAGAGACTTGTTGAGTGACTGGAGAGCTCGTCAATAGATCGGCAGAGTATCTGCCCGTGGGCTGAAGTTATAATATTATACAATCACAATGTTTCTGGCACTCTACATCATACTTTAAATGTGTAGCATTTAATATTTAGTTTTGGTTTTAGTTTTGGTTTTGATTGAGCTTTACATGTCGACAAGGTATACACAGACACAAGCACTGCTTCTTATTGTTTATTGTTTTTTTTATGCCGTTGTCTCACCTCTACACCGTCCAGAACTGTTCAACTGCGGCTCTGCCGCCCCATCCCTCCTCTCCCACTCCCCGTCCCCTCTTTCCTCTCACTCCAACCTTAGCAGGAGTGACTGCTGTCCAGATAACCTCTTTAAACCCACGCGGTGACTACAGTGGGGGCACACTATGACCCAACCATCGAACTGTAACACATGGGACGAGTAACTCCCTTAGACATGACACATGACCACGGACCCATGAAAGACCGAGACACAGGATGATAGGTAATAAGACCGGTACTGACAGCACACACCTTCCGTCACACTGCATACTCACTCTACCGGTGACAGTGGGAATCCCGGAACCTCTCTGACTCTCTTGCGACCATAGCAGGCTCACGAACCAAAGATATCATCATCCAACATGACCGGATCATACCCTCATATCCATGGGTTTGTCGCATGACCTCCTCGCCCCCCTGGATTCCCCCTATTTCTGCTTAGGCAATAAACATATCAATAATTGCTCATCAAAGTAGCTCTCCTCCCGCCTCCCCTCTCAGACGACGCGCACCCCTACAGCCCTCAGTGATCCCGCCTACTCCCGGGGTCTGCTCTGTTCTGTTCCCGGTGGAGACGGACCCGGGGCATCCTGCTCCTGACTGGGGCCCATATGGCTGAGCATGGGGGCCCCATAGGTTCGGACCCACAGTCCATAGTTCTGGCCCCTTGAAGTTTAGGTCCTACACTCCTCCTATTACCTACCTAGCTCTCCTCTCTTTCTCCATTTCCTTCAACGTTATCCTCCACCTATCCTCTGCCTCTTGCCCCCTTTGTTTCTTGTCTTTTCTTTCTCCTTCTCCTCTCTACTATCTATCCCACCCACATCCCCCCTCCCCCCTCCCTGCCTCTTCCCATCGCTCTCCTGTCTACTTCCACACTTTCCCTCCCCCACAGGGGGGACGCCTAACACTTGTCATGCCCTCCCCCTCCTCTTCTTCCTTAACCCAGCTTGATAGTCTTGTTGTCCTATATGATGCCTCCCTCCCACCCTCAACCCTAACAGTTCCTCCTAGCTCCACCATCATGTTCAGCCCTACTTTTACTGCGGCCTGCCCCTTATGGATCTTCTCCTGGAATGTCCACGGCCTGACGCATTTGGTAAAACGGAAGAAAATACTATCCTACCTCCAGTCCAAATGGGCTGATATAGCTCCTATTCAAGAGACACATCTGGATAGCACAGAATTCAGCAAACTACGTAGGGACTGGGTGGGAAAGGTACTCTTTAGCTATTGCCCTCGACCTCAAGGGGCAGAGGTGGCGCCACACAGAAATGCAGGGTTACGATCCTGCTACGCAAGACACTGCCCATCACTGTTATCAAAATATGGGAGGATTCCTAGGGGAGATTTGTGTTGGCCAAGCTGAAGCTGGGAGACTCATTGATTTGCGTGGGCTCCATAGAAGCTCCAACTGGCCCTAAAAGAAGGTACCTTTTACAACTCAATGGTCTTCTGGCTTAAATAGGAGGAACTCGTTATATCATAGGGGGGACTGAAACCTGGCACGAGACGCGGTATTGGACAGGACAGGTCCTCTTGATATTATCAATAACCATGACAGAGATCTCTGTGACATGTGACGTGATGGTCGATGCAGGACTGGTAGATTGCTGGAGGCTTACGCACCCCACCGACAAGGAATGCACTTTCCTGTTGCCTGTACATGGTAATTAGTCCCGACTGGATTTTTCTTGGTGTCGCACAACACTGTGGCCCAAATACAAGATACTAGTAGAATGGACTGTGGCCTATCGGACCACTCCCCGATTCAACTACTGTATTAGTACAGTCGGATTTGACGTATCCCGACCGCAAGCCTTGGCGCTTCCCCGTTCCTCGCTATAGAACCCCCCAGGGCAAGGTCCACCTGCACAACCATGTGTCCACTTACATGAGGGAAAATGTTGGCACTGTCAACTCCAAGTGGGTTCTGTGGGCTGCGGCGATGGCCACACTAAAAGGACAAATGATGCGATATGTGGCTATTGACAACAGAGACAGGAAAGCTCGCCAAACGACCCTAGAGGAAGATATAAGACATCTAACAAGACAGTATACCATCAAGACATCTCTGAGCACGCGCCGCTGTCTGGAACAAGCCCGTATGGAGCATAACGAGTTCTGCACATCCCAAGCCAAATACTCACTACAATGTCTGCAGGGCAGACACTATGAACAAGGGGAGAAGGCTGGCTGGCTACTAGCGGCGCAGCTCAGACAAAGGGAGGCTGCCCTAGCTATCCCGGCCATCACGTCCGCGAATGGTGAGATCCTCACTCGACCACAGGACATTGTAAACAAATTTGTAGTATTCTACTAACATCTGTATACTCCGGAACCAATGTCTGACCCCGCCCAAATAGAAGCCTTCCTAAACAACACTGCTCTGCGGTGCCTTTCGGCTAAAGCCGTTCTCTCCTAGACAGAGATTTCAGCAGGACTGAAATAGAGCAAGCCATTTCCAATCTCCCTTATCACAAAGCGCCCGGGGAGGACGGTTTCCCTGTAGAATTTTACAAATGGGCTGGTGACCAGGCGATTGCCGTTGTCCATGACGCACTTAATGAGGCATGCCGAGAAGGTTCTTTGGGAGCAATGTCCAATAGAGCAATGATAGCTGTCATACCTAAACCAGGACGGAACCCGCTATTATGCTGGAGCTGTCACCCCATAGCTCTCCTGAATGGGGATATTAAGATACTTGCCAGTGTCCTGACGGCCCAGCTGCGTAAAGTCATCACATCCTTGATACATCGCAACCAGGTGGGATTCGTGCTGGGACGCTCCTCTCTGAATCATCTGCACACTCTTGGACATACCCTGTTGGAAGCTAGGACCATCCCGGAGGAGGCTATCGCCCTATCCCTTGATGCTGAGAAAACGTTTGACCGGATAGAATGGCCCTATCTCTTCGCACCTTGTCAAAATTTGGATTAGGAGACCAATTCATTGCCATAGTTTGCCTGCTCTACGACCACACCATGGCTCAGGTCAATTGTGAGGGCTTTCTATCAGACCCCTTTCCAATACAAAGAGGGACATGGCAGGGATGTCCTCTATCGCCACTCCTGTTCTTGCTAGCAATGGAGCCTCTCGCGTCTACTATTCGTCAATCCCCACAGATCAGGAGTATACCCCTGAAGGGTGGAACCTCTACCATATACTTATATGGGGATGACGTGTTACTCACTTTAACTGATTTGACGAGATCCCTGCTGGCTTTACTGCAGATAATAGATGGATTTGCATTACACTCCGGTTACTGGGTGAACTGGGACAAGAGTGAAGCGCTGCCCCTCTCATTCACAATGATGAGAGCCGCATTGCATGGCTATCAGTGCCGGTGGACCCCGACCTGCCTCAAGTATCTGGAAATATTTGTCAACCGGGGTTTAGAACGTATGGTGCCAAAGAACCTGGACCCCCTTATAGCGCGCATGAACTTAGACGTTGGAAAATTGTCACAATTGGGCCTCTCAATGTGGGGCAGGGTACAGGCAGTGAGAATGGTCACACTCACGTGTTTTACCTATGTTCTAGGCATGATCCCACTCCAAGTCCCCCATTCCACCCTCAGACAAATAGACGCATTGCTGAGAGCCTTTGTGTGGGGTTCCACACTCCCACGACTGACACCGGCGAAGTTAATGGCACGTCGATCTAGCGGGGGCGTGGGACTCCCTTTTTTCGAGCATTACTCTCAGGCTTTCCATTTATCACAATTGGCATACATGTTACCCAGAAACCCGGAACAACCACAATGGGTAGCTATGGAGAAACTCCTAATTTCCCATTCTGGCGGTCTAAATGGCCTAAACTATAAGGACCCTCCACAGTCCCACCCAGCCAACCCGATGCTCACAGCAATTCACGCAGCCTAGTGCAGAGCACACAGTCTACTCGGTAAACATATTTTCTTACACACTCAAGCCCCCTTATGGGGTAATAATAACTTACAGATTGGGGGAGTTACCCTTAATAGGCCACAGTGGAGCCAGGCGGGCATTGCATGCCTAGCTCAGGTTGTCAATGAGGGATCACTCCAGTCATTTGATAACCTACGAGTGGAATACAATCTCCACACGAGGCAGGAATGGCACTATCTGCAACTCAAGCACTGTCTCCGACAAACAACTGGCACTGTCGCTGCGAACTCAAGGCCTCCCCAATGGTTACTCATTTAAAAACATGTGGTCACCATAAAGGTGTAATGGCCGGCCTATATTATGTGCTAACGCATCACCTCCACTCGCAACCCCTCCTTGAAATGTTACCCTCTAAATGGCAGGCCCATTTACAGATGGACTATTCAATGGAAGACTGGATGGACATACTAGACGCCATAGACAGGGGACCCAGGGAAGCCCCACTGAAATTCTGTCTCTTTCAGATATTGCATGACTGGACTCCCCTGAAACTGCACAGAGCAGGATTATTACCACATGCAAAATTCTGGCGATGCCCGGTGACTCGATGCAATCTACTCCATATCATATGTGAATGTCCCTCAGTCATGCTCCTATGGGAAACGGTGAGTTCCATCCTTAGAGACTCCATGCCACTTCAATCACCACTCACTCCCTCGACCATCCTCCTAAATGATACGGGCCCTTTCCCCACTCTATCACGACTGCAACAAAGACTGTTACATACGGCGCTCACAACAGCTAAGGTATGCTTCCTCTGGCACTGGCAGTCAGCGGCCTCCCCAACCCCGGAAAAATGGATGGCAGCTTAGATTCGCATAGCCACCCATGATCGTGTTATCTACAACCTACAGGATCAGGCAGCTTATTCAGGTGTGGGCCCCCTTCCTAGCAGAAGTGCCAAAACTCCTTAATCATCTATTTCCCTTCCCCCTCATTCACGCAAAGCACTGCCTAACTTCAGTCACAGCCTCAACATACCCCCTACACTCTGATTTGCGATAGTGACCCCTGTGCTTCCCCCCTTCTCCCTCTCCCTCTATCCCTTTCCTTCCCCTCCCCCCTCTTCCCTCCCTCCCCCTCTCTTTCCCTCCCTCTCCTTTCTTCCCTATACTTTTCTTTTCACTTCCTCACCTTCTCCTCTTCTTACCCGCCCTTATCCACCCACCACAGATCCTTCACCAGCCTCATTGAGGAAACCCCCCTCACCAGTTAGAGAACGTCCTGTTATTACATTCTACTGTGGACTACACCTCTCACGGACCGGCGCCCCCCACCTAAGATCTACCCTGACGGCCAATACTTAGCATCAAATCTGGTAGAAAGGATGGCTTGTTCATGGACTACTACCGAGGGAATGCGCCGTTACAAGACATCAGACATCATGATCGTGCCACCTGCCCTTAAGGCCATACGAAATACATACAGGCCATACCCGAATAGTGCACTCGGACATGTCAGTCTATGGGACGCCATGCCCTAAACAAAGAAATACACTTCTCACAGCCCACAACAGTATATTGTTTAACCCTACTGCATATCCCTGACTTTAAACCACCCCCCCTTTCCTCTTTTTCCTTCTTTCTCTCCTCCCCTACAGCTACCTGTTCTGAGCATTGTCTCTTTTCCACAGGATTGGACAATTATCACCTGCTGGACTCTCATGTGAAAGAAATGTGTTCCGGCTTCTGTGATAGACCTTTATATGTCCTTTAACCTGTACAGTTTCCGTGTGTACTTTTGAATTTCTATAGTAAAGAATTGCAAAACAAAAAAAGAAATTAATATGACCCCTTTTTAAAATAATCCAACATGCCTTAAACTGAATATGACCAATACTGAAATTAAAATGAAACTTGTCAATATGAATATGTTATGCTTTGAAATTAACATGATAAATATCAAAATGAATGCTGTATATACTGAAATGAATATGACCTATGTTGAAATGGATATGACCCTTGTTAAAACTATTATGTCTGGCTGTCAGATGAATATGACATCCATTGAAATGAATATGACATTCATTGAAAGGAGTATGACACATGTCAAGATGAACATGAACCACTTTGAAATTAATATGACATCTGGTGAAATTAATATGACCCACATCAAAACGAAAATGATATTCATTCAAATGAATATGACAATTTTTTAAATGAATATGAAACATGTATGATAAATGTAGCATGCTTTGAAATGAATAAAGCACATATCTAAATGACCACAAGCCGTGTTTAATAGAATATGACCCCTGTTTAAATTAATATGGCGTGCACTGAACTGATGTTGATTTGCTTTAAAATTTATATTACAAAATGAAATTAATATTGCATATTCTGAAAGGATACATGATGAACAAAAATGAATTAACTGAAATTAATATATGTTTTTAACTGTGTGCTGAATTTAGTTTTTGCTGGCTTTAGGATTCTGTGCACATTGCTGACCAGAGCTAAAGGTCAAGTGCTTTCTGTCTAAATTGTATTAATGATTGGTTTATTCATGTTTGGCATTTTTTATTTACTGATAATTCCCTAGTATAGTGCACCATCTGTGCCCATGGCCTGAAAATCAAATGCTACTAGTGGGCCTGCAGCACTGATTATGCCACTCACATGAGTAGCCCTGTAAACATGTCTCGGACCTGACACTGTAGTGTCTGTATGGGCAGTTTTGAACTGCCATTTTGACCTGGCAAGTGCACCCACTTGCCAGGCCCAAACCTTCCCTTTTACTACATGTAAGTCACCCCTAACATAGGCCCAAGGCAGGCCCATGGGCAGGGTGCAGTGTATTTAAAAGATAGGACATGTACTGGGTTTCACTATTGCAAGGCCTATCTCTCCCATAGGGTAACATGGGGATTGCCTTCAAATATCTTTTGAGTGTAATTTCCCTTTTAGAGCAGATAGAGGGGTGGAGTTTAGGGTCTCTGAGCTCACAATTTAAAAATACATTTTTGAAGAAGTAGGTTTTTAAATTTAAAAATGCCACTTTTATAAAGTTTCTTGCTTAACCATTCTGTGCCTCTGCCTGTCTGTGGAATACACATCTGGGTCATGATGAAGTTGTTTTTTTATGAATTTACTCTAGACAGTCACATAAAGAAAGCCTGGGTGTGTACTACTTATCCTGATGAATCTCCCTGAGCTCGAGTGGTGGGGGGAGCTGAAACTTGCACCTGAACAGGGCTGAACAGGGCTCTGCCTGTCCTTATACAAAGGAGTCTCCAACCCCCTGGAGTGTGCCAGGGCAAGAAAGGGAGGGTCTTGCACACTACAAAGACTTCTCTTTGAAGTATTCCTCCTTCAAAGGCAGAAATGGGTATAAGTACTGGACCTTTTACTCCACAAATTTATAATCCTTCTGGACTGAGGACATTCTGCTGGATGCTGTAAGAGGGACTGCTACTCTGACTGGTGCTTTGCTGTGCTGGCCTGCTGCTTGCTGCTTCTGTCCTGGAAGTGAAAGAACTTGACTTTGCTTTCTACATCCTGCTTCCAAAGGTTCTCCAAGGGCTTGGACTGAGTTTGCTTCCTATTAAGAAGTCTCTGGGGGATCAAAGGCTACATCTGCCAGCACCTGGGCTCTCTTGCTGAGAGTCCTTACGTGCCAAGTGGTGCCAAATATAGTTTCTGGGTCCTTGGGAGTGAGTTCTGAATAAGCCAAGAAAATCAGCTCCAGAATGACTTTGGAAGCCATGCCGCTGTCTGATTCTGCACCGCTGCTGCACTGGAGCCATGGTTCCCAGTGAGTGCAATGACCGAGACCGACACCACAGGCCCGAAGCTACCATAGCGCCTGCAAAGTCTCATCACAGCATGACATCGTGAAGGCAATGCCTCACATCTTGACTTGCTGGATTCATGAACCCCACCTTGTAGAAAGGAACCAGTGACTCGCCACCAAGACTGCATCACCTCCCCTGCAACCGTAATGAACCGATGCCTCACCTCCCCTGCCTAGAGGTAAGGAACCAATGCCTCAGTTCCTCAGTAGCAGCAAGGAACCAACTCTGCACTGACTCCAGTGACGCCTCACCTCCTTGACTCTGTTTTTCCTAGTTTCCCAAGGTACTGTACCTGGGGTCCATGCAACTCTGTGACTGGCCCGCACTACCTCGCGAGTGGCATCGGACTGTTGGGAACGACTCCGTCAAGATGTCATGATAGCCCAGTTGGAGCTATTGTGTTTCTAAGTGCGATACTGAGATTTAGGGCCTGATTACAAACTTGGTGGTCAGACTGCCAGACTGACATGGTGGTGGTCCAAAAAGGACTGCCACGCTGGTGGTCCTCAGACTTCCTTATTATGATTCATACAGGCACAATTGCCATCCAAGTAAAAAAGGCAGACTGCCTGCGGTGCACCGACTTGGATTTAGGTGGTCTGACCTCCTGTGCCATCAGTGTCATGGCCAACCAATGAGTCTATTGCGCACACACAGTCACTGTGGCAGTCCCTGCACAGTGGTCAGCCAATAGTGGTCTACCACCGCAGTCCGTGCTCAGCAAAGTAACAGACAAGTGCACACTGGATGAATTAAAAAACAAAAACAGCTGACACACATTGGCCAAATGGACACACCTGCAAAGGATAGTATAAAACACACCCCTTCACAGACCCCAATCCTTTGTATTTCCACTGCAGCACACCAAGACAAGTCACACATCATTTTGTCCATTTTTTGTCCTAAGGCAGCCCTTTTTTCCCCATCCCATTTTGCACCTTTCACACATCCTCCATTTTTCCCCCACATTCACTTGTCTTGTTTAGTAAGTCACTGTCACCCCCTTTAATTTCTAGTCACGTCACAGACCAAAAACCCAGAATTTTCAGTGGATGAGTTGAGAGTCATGGTTGATGAAATCATTAGAGTATAGCCACAATTATTTGGAGCCCAAGTCCACCACACTCTTCTCAGTAGGAAAATGGAAATATGGGACAGGATAGTCATCAGAGTGAATGCTGTAGGCACTACCCTGTGTACAAAGAAGGACATTAGGAAGAGGTGGAACTACCTCAGGGGCAAGAAGACTGGGGGTTGCCCTCCCAGTGCCCCATTAAGACTCTTTCCCTTTGAAGAGAAGGTCTTGGCCATCCTGCATCATGAGGGCTTGCAGGAATACCTGGGGCAGTGGCGTCTGGTATGTAGCAATACAAAATATGTCACAGAACTGCAATGTCATGCATGCTCACATATTAGCTGTTGCCCCTGTCCTGGTTATGTACCCCAACAAAATTCTATACCTAGAGTATCTGAGTTATAACACTGCAAATCTGTATAATTGGATCCAACATCACATCTAGAAAGGCCCATCACATGCCATATGTCCAAATGGTGCCTGGAAATCTCATAATAACAAAAACATGTTCCAGGATCCATGGTATGTTTAAAAACGTAAACATATGCTCAAACCTAAATGCAGCCTGAATATAGACATGTAATACCAAACATTTGTCAAGTGTTGGGGAGTAGAGAGAGTGACCTGACTGCAGTTCCCAAGAAGCACAGTTTCAGTAACTCCAAACTGTTTGTGAACTCTCAATTGAAGTGTACTTACCTAGGAGGATACCATTTCTATAGTGTGTGTAGTGTAGAGAGTGATCTGACTGCAAAGCACAATAGGCTCTGTTCTGGTAACTCCAAACACCAGCCCAATGGTCACTTGTCCAAATACCTTTGTTTGTTAGCTCTTAATTAAAGTATACTCACCTAGGAGGACAACATTTGTCAAGTGTGTGTGGTAGAGAGAGTGATATGACTGCAATGTACAATATTCCCCATTCCAGTAATTCAAAACACCAGCCCAGTGGTCAGTTATCCACATATCCTTGTTTGTGAACTCTCAATTGAAGTGTACGCACCTGGGGATACCATTTGTAGAATGTGTGTAGTGTAGAGAGTGATCTGACTGCAAAGCACAATAGGCCCTGTTCCAGAAACTCCAAACACCAGCCCTGTGGTCACTTGTCCGAATACCTTTGTTTGGGAACTCTCAATGGAAGTGTTCTCACCTGGGGGATGCCATTTTTTAAGTGCATTTAGTAGAGGGAGTGACCAGACTACAGCTCGTAGGCGGCACTGTGGTAGTAAATCCAAACACCAATCATGTGGTCACTTGCCCAAATACCACTATTTGTGAACTCTCAATGGAAGTGTACTCAATGGGAGGATACCATTTGTGTAGTGTGTTTAGTGTACAGAGTGATCTGACTGCAAAGCATAATAGGCCCTATTCCAGTAACTCCATACACCAGTTTAGTGGTTGCTTGTCCAAATACCCTTGTTTGTGAACTCTATGTACTTACCTGAGAGGGTGACATTTACCAAGTGTGTGTAGTAGGGAGAGCGACCGGACTGAAACTCCTAGGAAGCCCCGTTTCAGTAACTCCAAACACCAGCCCAGTGGTTACTTGTCCAAATAACCATGTTTGTGAATTCTCAATTGAAGTGTGCTCACTTGGGGGATACCATTTGTAAAGTATGTGTAGTAGGGAGTGTGACCGGACTACAGCTCCTAGGAGGCACTGTTTCAGTAACTCCAAACACCAGCCCAGGGGTTACTTGTCCAAATACCCTTGTTTGTGAACTCTCAATTAAAGTGTGCCCACCTGGGGAGATACCATTTGTCAAGTGCGTGTAGAAGAGGCAGTGACCTAACTGCAACTTCAGGTGGCACTGTTTCAGTAATTCCAAACGCCAGACCAGTCTTCACTTGTCCAAATACCCCTGTTTGTGAACTCTCAATTGAAGTGTACTCACCTGGGGGATACCATTTGTATATTGTGTGTGGTGTAGCGAGTGACCTGACTGCAAAGCACAATAGGCTATGTCCCAGTAACTCCAAACACCTGTCCAGTGGTCAGATGTCCAAACGCCCATGTTTGTAAAATCTCAGTTGAAGTGTACTCACCTACGAGGATACTATTTGTCAAGTGTGTGAAGTGTAGAGAGTGATCCAACTGCAAAGCTCAATAGATCATGTTTCAGTAACTCCAGAATCTAGCCCAGTGGTCACTTGTCCAAATACCCTTGTTTGTGAACTCTCAATTGAAGTGTGCTCACCTGGGAGTGATCAAGATACAGGTCATGCTCAAATCAGAGACATATCTGTCTACCTAGCTCAATCTTGACTTGAAACTATTGAGGACAGGAATCACACCTTATCCAGTGTGTACAGCAAGTATTCCTAAGACCTCAAGATGCACCACCAGATTGGTATTGCCAGCAGACACATTGGCACAGCATTGTGCACATGATGACTCCAGTCACATTAACAACAAACGTGGTCATAATGAACACGGCGGACCAAACCGCTGTGTTCATGCTGGCGGTCAAAACACTGACCGCCACCGTCCCTTGATCCCGGCCGGCCGTATTATGAACATTCCTTGGAGCCGACGGGTGGAAACATTGTTTCTGCCCACCGGCCCGCAGGAATGCCTGGCTGGGATATTGCCACCAATGCCTCTGTGCGGCGGGTGCAGCTGCACCCGTCGCGCAGGTCACTGCCCGAAAATCGGGCAGTGACCTGCGCGATGGAGCCCTGCACAAGGGCCCCTGCACTGCTCATGCCAGGTGCATGGGCAGTGCAGGGCCCCCTAGGGATGCCCCGGTGCACCCCTTCCGCCAGCCGAAAGGCTGGAGGCTAAGGAATCATTTTCCGAGGGGCAGCACCGCTGCCCTGTCGGATAATGATTCTGACCGCCACCAGGCTGCCTGACGGAAGCAGCTTTGTGGTGAGTAAGGGCTGCCGATGGCGGCCCTCATGGTGTTGCCTATGTGGCGGTGTGGCCCGCCACCGCCGGCACGGCGGGCCACACCTCCAACTTCATAATGACCACCAAAGTCCTGGGTTTTCCTGCATCCTACTCAACTAGGCCTCCAAATGGTCAAAGCCACATCATTCCTCCCCACTGTGTTGGCTGCCCTGGTGGTAAAAGTCCATTCTGAGGCCATTTTAAAAAAAAAGTGCAACTGATCTGCACAGCTCATCAGCTGCTTGACTCAAATTGGGTTGGCATGCGTCACACATGTCATGTCAAATCAACCAATACCATGGTTTCTTGACACATTTGGATTACCTACATCTTAGCTTTGTCCAAGGTTTCTGCTTACTGTAACACAAAACCTTTGGAGGTAAATGTCAGAATTCAATGAGTAACAATGTTTGTTTTTCATCAATAGTTAGATCTGCCACTGGGCACACAGAGCCCACATAACAGACTACCACTATACCCTGGATAAAGCCCTCTGTGATGACAACACTCCTGGACTTATGAGTGGAGGGTGGTTCTGGCCCGTCTTTGCAACCTGGTCACATGGAAAAAGTGAGATTTACTGTGCCCTCAATGTCACCTCCCAGCCCTGTTCCTTCAACATCACAGAAAAACAATCGCACCCCAACCTTTGTACCTAGCACAGTTTCTGCCATCTTGTGCCCCCCAGTGCCGGATCCAAAGTTGCAGCACAACACTTTGGCCAATGAAGGTCCAAGAACAAGTTGGAGAGGGCACCCTGTGGCAAGGGCACAGGCCAGTGGGGGTAGGGTGCATGAGAGAGATGCTGTGGGCCAGCAGGGTGAGGCCATTGGAGTTGCTCTTGGCCAGGACACCATCAGCCACATCTTGGTGGTCTATCAGGAGTCCCAAGGCATGATGGGCCAGGTGTTGATCAAACTCTGGGAAATCAAGCAGCTACAGAGAGACATGCATTGAGACATGTGTGAACAGATCAAGGCCCACAATTCCAACATGGCCTCCCTAACAGGGGTGTTGAGTGAATTACACTTAACTCAAAGCAGGGCTTTTGAAAACCAATCTTCCTCTTTCTTTGGCTCATCAACACCAGGCCAATCAACATTGGCGGCAGCCACAAGAAGGGAGGCTATTCCAGAGGAACAACCAGTCACAAACACCTCTGCATCTGTAGCAGCTTATTCCCCCCCTACAAGGGGGGACATCCAGCAAAGAATCCAAGAGGTGTGGATGGGAAGACGCCCACCACTGCCGGCAATAACCATCTTCCTTAAGGTCCTCCTGTGTGTGTTATACATTCACTTTGTGGACTGTTCCTGAACCACCTTCCATTTCCAATGAGAGAAGTACTCCAGACTTCCAGTGGTGTGGCATATACTCCAGTGATTTCATTCACCATGATTGACCCCGTCACATGTCTTATTTTTAGGTTGATTCATGTAACATATATTTTCTGTCAGTCAGAGCTTCACAGTAAAATCGCCCATCAGTGACTCATTGTCTGCTGATTTTGCTTTCATATTTAGACACATAGATATGTCAGACCATGTGAACCATACAATGATGTTCCAAGGTACTTGTTCAAGATGGGATATGTTGCATGTACACAGTTTTAATCTCAGGATTACAACCATCCCACACAAACATATACATACAAGTGTCTGGTCAAACTAAAAAAAATGATGGTATTGACCACATGTCAATATGTCTGCACTATTGGAAATCATAAATGAATGACTCATATTGAGTAAATGAACATATTTACAAGTAAAGACCTCCAGACCACGGAAGGAAGGTATTTTTCAGACATTGGCCCTGATTCTAAGCTTGGCGGGCGGCGGGAGCCGCCCGCCAAGCGGGAACCGCCAGAAGATCGTACCTCGGTCAAAAGACCGCGGCGGTCATTCTGGGTTTCCCACTGGGCTGGCGGGCGACCGCCAAAAGGCCGCCCGCCAGCCCAGTGGGAAACACCCTTCCCACGAGGAAGCCGGCTCCGAATGGAGCCGGCGGAGTGGGAAGGTGCGACAGGTGCAGTTGCACCCGTCGCGAATTTCAGTGTCTGCAAAGCAGACACTGAAATTCTTTGTGGGGCCCTCTTACGGGGGCCCCTGCAGTGCCCATGCCATTGGCATGGGCACTGCAGGGGCCCCCAGGGGCCCCACGACACCCCATACCGCCATCCTGTTCCTGGCGGGCGAACCGCCAGGAACAGGATGGCGGTATGGGGTGTCAGAATCCCCATGGCGGCGCAGCAAGCTGCGCCGCCATGGCGGATTCACATGGGCAGCGGAAAGTCGGCGGTACACCGCCGGCTTTCGGCTTCTGGCCGCGGCTGTACCGCCGCGGTCAGAATGCCCGGCGGAGCACCGCCAGCCTGTTGGCGGTGCTACAGCCGACCCCGGCCCTGGCGGTATTTACCGCCAGGGTCAGAATGACCCCCATTGTCCTGTAGAGTAGGCAAACACTGAAGTGGTTGATGTCAGCAGCTTGAGCCTTATCACATACCACACCAAAGCAATCCAACATCACATAATCCAAGATTCAGACAGATGGCAGTGTAACAGTTCCTGATCACAGGGCTCTTATAATTCAATGCTCATGCATCTGGTGGTATGACACAAACATATGTCAGTCTTTTGGCACAGACACTGTGGCCTACAATGATGAAGAAAATCTAGAAGCATATAGAGGTCATACAAAAAGATTGTTTAGCCAATGTGAGTGGAAACTGAGTTGGTCATGCGCTAGGAATACATATTTTATGACCACATGGTGACACACATGATGCATCAGGCCAACCATGGGACAAAAAACAAGTCCAATGGGCACTTCTGAACTTCCATCCAAACACTCTGCAAGCTGTTTTGGCACAGGTCGCATACACCCAAACTATGTGACCTACACTACCTGGAACAATCCATGTCCACCTCATATGTCAGAACAGGATGACATAACTGCCAATGTCACAACTCTGAAATGCCCACATGAAGATGTCATGGGCAAGGTACTTGTACAAAGAACAAAACAAAGAGTATAAGCTTGAAACAATACATATAACACAAGTCACATATCAAGCATCTAGAAAAAAAAGTACATTGCAATAATTCTGACACAAACAAAGCAATATTATCTAGGTGGGGTTGTGAGCAAACCAATCTTATCAATCAGCCTTTAGTTGATTTTGCAGAGTATCAGCTCCCTAACTGTTTCAAAAACACTAAACTGCCTTCTCACAACTACAGTTAATTGTACAGTCACAGGGGGTCATTCCGACCCCGGCGGGCGGCGGGCACCGCCCGCCGGGAGGAGACCGCCGAAAGCCCGTACCACGGTCAAATGACCGCGGCGGTCATTTTGACTTTCCCGCTGGGCAGGCGGGCGACCTCCAAAAGGCTGCTGGCCCGCCCAGCGGGAAAGCCCCAGCAACGATGAAGCCGGCTCCAAATGGAGCCGGCGGAGTTGCTGGTGTGCGACGGGTGCAGTGGCACCCGTCGCGATTTTCAGTGTCTGCTTTGCAGACACTGAAAATCTTAATGGGGCCCTGTTAGGGGGCCCCTGCAGTGCCCATGCCAGTGGCATGGGCACTGCAGGGGCCCCCAGGGGCCCCACGACACCCGTTCCCGCCAGCCTCTTCCTGGCGGTGTAAACTTGTAGTAGCTTGTGTAGCTTGCAGCGCCGCCGTGGAGGATTCCCTGGGGCAGGGGAAAACCGGCGGGAAACTGCCGGTCTCCCTTTTCTGACCGCAGCTTTACCGCCGCGGTCAGAATTGCCCCTGAAGCACCGCCAGCCTGTTGGCGGTGCTTCCTCCGTCCCCGGCCCTGGCGGTCCATGACCGCCAGGGTCGGAATAACCCCCACAGTCATGACATCACATGACATACTTAAACTCATGAGAAGTGGATGTGGATGAGATATTCTCACAAGTCAGCTCCTTCCTCCTTACCACTGTCATCTTCATTTGGCATTTCAGGATTCTCACCTGGTGGCACTGCAAGCTCCCCCTCCTCTGGGATGTACAGGATATTCCTCTGCAGGGTGATGTTGTGGAGTATGCAGCATGACAGAATGATCTGACACAGTTTCCCGGGTAAGAAGAGGGCTCCACCAGTCCTGTCCAGAAAGCAGAATCTGGCCTTCAGGAGCCCAGACATCTGATCCACTGCCTACAGTGTTCTTCCAAAGGCCTCATTGATGTGGCTTCCCCTGGCATAGTCGGACTCCTCAGCGTTGTCAATAACCATGGACGGTTTGGATATGCTGAGTTTCCTTTTAAGCAATGGGACATAAGTGCAACAATGAGTCACTCACTTCTTGATCGTAGCACCTGACATTGCTCACACACAATCAGTACAGATGTGACTAACCAACCAGTCAGTCCCTCTCAGGTTGCATTTGTGACATCAGCTGGGGTATGGTGCTGTTCCAGGAAAATGGGTACACACATTTGAGATATAGAGATCTGCCAAACAGACAACTTGCACGTTGATGGAATGGATGTTTTTTCTGTTGTGATAGACTTGTTCAGTGGCTTGTGGTGGCACCAAGCTAACATATGTGCCATCAATGGTACCCATCACATGTGGGATGTGGGCAAGACCATAGAAGTCAGCCTTCACATTGGCTAATTTGGCACGTTGAGGGAACCTGACATAGTTCTCAATGTGTTTCAACATTGCTGAAAGGAAATCTTACAACACTAGACTGAACATAGGCTAGGACATACCACCATGTAGGGCCACTGTAGGTTGGAAGGACCCTATGGTCAGGAAGTGCAATACTGACATGACTTGTACATTGGTTGGTATGCAGTATGGCTTACTGTTAGCTGGCATCAGATCTGGCTCCAACTGATGGCATGAATCCTGTATTCTTTGCATATTCAGATGGTAGAGCTGGATGATTTGACGTTCCTCCATGGTCTGAAGATCTGGCAATAGACGATAGACAGGAGGTTGTTAAGTCCTCCCTCTCCCAGAGTACCTATGTGTGAAAAGACATGGTTTGGAACATTAGTCACTGTGTCCACAGCAACATACATGGTGCATGCCAACAATATCATGTGACAAACCATTTCTTACTGGATATCTGACACCCAGTAAGCATCACATTTGGTAACTACACAAGGGTCAAATGTGACCCCCATGGTTGTGAACACGTGTTCACAACATGGATTTGGGCGGCACCCAACTATCTGCCACACAATTGACCCTCAAAATGTGACTGTATTTTCCATCCAACAAACATACCATCAGCTGTGGTGGTGCGTGCACCACCGTCATATGCCATCTGTGCCCTGCAACACACTACACTGGTGGTTGTGTAGTTGGACCTACACATCAAGACAGATTGAGGATGTTTGCAATGATATTAACATTATATTGTTTTTGTGACTCGTATAACATGGCCATTTACTGTCTTACAAGCCGCCAAAATGGCAGATGCCAGACCTACCCCACTGGACTTCTGGAAGCGCCCACGGCTGCCAGTGGTAGGCGGCCACCAGCAGAAGTAATCCATATGGCAGGCAGTCTAAAGTATGGCAGACACAGCCATAGACAAACTTTGTTGCCTGTGGTGGTCGCCGCCCAGTGGCTGTGTCCATCGGCATTGATGATCACGTACATGGAGTATGTGTATGCTGTGTTGTGCAAAATCAGTCACTCTACTCCTGACACTGCTGTCAGCTACACCTCCACCACTTTAGCCGTTGTGTGCCACCTCTGGGAGCAAACATGACACATATAGCAGGTGAAAAGACCCCTGCCTTCTCTCTAGAGGGGCTACAGAGGCTTGTGAGAAAGGTACTTTCCCTGTATGGTCATCTCTGTGCTCACCAGAGGAGCAGGGAAGTACCTCATAGGCACAACTGACTCTATTCAACACCATCCTTCCCTTCTTCACAGGCCACAATATGCCCCTGGGTGCCAGTTAGACTTCTTGTGTGCCTGTTGTTGCAGTCTGTGTGGCATCAATGGGATATACATGTTGCAGGTGTAGGAGACCAGTGTTATACGTTGTGTTCATTCACATTGTGTTGTGTGATGTTTAAAGGTCTTGTTAGCAATGTGTATTGTGCCACAGATCTTTCAACCCACATCTGGCCTTGCCAAACTGTTGTCTGGAAGGCATATCATGCATGACTCACTGTTCCCCCAGGTTGTCACAGAATTCACAAGCCACATTGCTGATGGCCACATGATGTACTGGCATGCCTGAAAATGATGGAAATATGAATAACATGTAGGTTCTGTATGATCAGCCTGCAGAGGTCGGCCTGTCAAATGTATCTCCCAATATGGGACATAGTCCAGGCTGTGGGAGAGTCACTGTGGCTATGCATCTGTGGCACTGTGCCCCCTACCTGGAGACCTGCAGATTCTGTCAGGTGGCCAATATGAGGCTCTGGTGGCAAAATGTACCCTGAACACCTCAGTCCATTGACTAGATTAGGAATGGGTAGTGAGGTAAATCCCTGAACTAGCCCCTGTGTGCATTTTGCATTACTGTCAATGTGTGTCTTTGACCCATGACATGTCCTTTACTCCCACACCTCTGATACCACCTTCACCGAAGTCATATTTGTCCTGTACAGGCTTATTACACAAATGACAGACCCACAGTGCAGACTGTGTGTAGATTCCTGTCAGACCATGACATGAGACTCAGTAGCTTGGTTACATAGCATAAATTGTACAATGCATACCTTTGTCTGTTGGATGCCATCTCTGTAGGTTAGAAACATATGTTTAAAGGAGTGTTCTGTGTATATACCACCGAAACCCACCCTGAAGTGGCATGAGTCTGCATTTGGTGAGCCACATGACCACACATGCACAGAGAAGATACTTAACATACTTGCCATCTCAGTCCTTTTATTGCCACTGAAATGTAATGGTGAAGTCTGTACTATGGTAGTTGCCTGTAGGGGCTGTATGCATTGAGTACATTTTGCAGAGTGTGAATATGTTTGTCCAGTCAGGCCTCAGGAGTTTACCCTTCAGAAACCACGTTGGTGTGTGGTGTTCCACTGTTGCTCACATCAGAGTACATGTTGCTGGTGCATGGGCTACCTGATGTCAGTAGGCTTGCTTAGTTACCCCAGTCACAGAACTGGGTTTAATCCATTGTTCTTTTGCTTACCATGCCACCCCAGTTGGATGCTTGTTTCTCGTCCAAGGAGGACCTGGCCTGTCAGTTTTGGCTGGGCTGTTCCCATGAGGAACAGGGTCAAGACAGATTTGGATATGGCTGGGTCCAAACTGGGGTAGCATGTTGAGCAAAAGAACAATGTATTAAACCCACATATGTGACTAGGGTGAGTGTTAAAAAATGCCAGCACTCTGCCCATCATCCTTTTGTGCTGCTAAAGTTTCCCTAAGTGTGAAAGGTGTGCCCAGAGGTGGTCCCATGCTTACTTTGCCATTGGGTTCAAGCTAGCCTGGCTGATGAAGGGTGATGCCCTGAAACTGGTCCCAGGATGCTTGTTTCCGGTCCAGGGAGGACCTGGTCTGGCAGTTTTGGCTGGACTGTTCCCATGAGGAACAGGACAAGACTGATTTGCATATGGCTTGGTCCAAATTGAGGTGGCATGGTAAGCAAACAAAAAATGGATTAAACCTAGATCTGTGACTGGGGGTGAGTCTTTAAAACGTTTCAGCATTCCGTCCATCATCCTCTTGTATGTGCTTTCTTAACTTGCACTTACACATTTGGCAGATAAGTATGTCTCTTGGCTCAAATGTTGCTTGTCCCTGAGATACATGAAGAGCCAGTGTCTGTGCAAATGCTGCTTTAGGGGCATGTGCAATGTGAAATGTGTTCCAGGGAAGTCTCCTTCCATGAGTGCTCCTGATGCCACCATCCCTATTATGCAGGTATTGTTTACATTGGGAGCTTTGGAAACTATTGTGCATCTCATTGACCTTTCATTGTGCTGCAATGTGGGTGATGTGTGGGACTATTACAAGGAGGTTTCATGGAAGGGGTATTTGTGTTCTATATCACATCCATACACATGTCTTCAATCTGATGACAGTCCAAGGCATGTGAAGAATGTGAGTGTGTCAGTTGAATTAATCGATGTAATGTTGCTGTGGTGTTGCTGTTGTGTGACAAAATGTTCTGTACACTTCACTGTCCCTGTGCCTGAGATGGGCATACTTGTGTTTTGTGGAGTGTAGCAGTGCAGTGTCAGTGACCTTCCCAAAGGGGGCATTTGATAGCTGTGAATGTGTCATTCTTTGTGAATGACTCCGACTGTAGACGCAATCACAAATGTACTTGGTGCCCTTAGCGTGAGACACATATCATGTGGATGATGATGTAATGATCTGTTGTTGAGCTTAATGACACAGGGTAGGTGTGTGTTCTCACTGTTGGTTGTGTCCACGGTGGTGTCAATTTTGTGCTCCATCAATGAGCAGCAGCAGCAGCAGAACATATATGATAGACTACATGGTGGCACAGGATGTGTAAAGCTGTCTGCAGGTGAGTTGCTATGTTTATTTTCTCTGTTTCTGCCTTCTTGGATGTGGGCGTGGACCGCCACAGTCATGTTAGCAGTAGGCAACATCATAATGTTTCTAGCAAAAACACTGGCTCCGTTGGCTTGTTTGGCCTGCCTCGCCACTGCGGCGTTCTGCCCTGCCTGGCAGTGCCAGCGGGACTGCGGCAGTCTTTCCTCTATGGAACCGCCAGCATCGTAATGCGGTGGTCTGACCGTCAAGCCGAATGTGATCAGACCGCTGCCACTGCCATGACAGAGCACATACTGCCAACATTGTGATGAGGCCCTTAATCTTTCAATATTTGTATCTTTGCTTGTGTTTGTTGTATTTTTGTTGTTTTGGTCTTGTTTTACTCAGATAAATATTGACTATTTTTCTAAATTGGTGTTGACTACTGTTGTGTTTTTTCACTGTGTTACTGTGTGTGTGTGTACATTTACTTTGCATATTGCCTCTGAGATAACCCTGACTGCTCATGCCAAGCTACCAAGGGGGGTGAGCAGGGGTTATGTTAGTTGTGTGACTCCCTTACTCTGACTAGAGTGAGGGTCCCTACTTGGACATGGTGCAAACCACTGCCAACTAGAGATCCCATTTCTAACACCTCACTTTACCTCTACACGCACATAACAAATGATGTTACTTTCAAATATACTTTCCTGTGTGATAACGTACTGTGTGACAAATGTAGAAATATTACCTGGATTGTAAATGGATGCATGTAATGGACGTGCGGTAAAAACTGATTCCATATTTTATATTCTGTTAGATGTGTGGGATCGTAATTTTAGTTAATTCATTTTAGTCCACATTTCATCCTTTCAGAATATGTAATACTAAGTTCAATGTGTAATATTAATTTTAAAGCAAATCAACATAGGTTCAAGTGCAAGCCATATTCATTTAAAAAGGGGTCATATTCACTTAAGTATGGCTTGTGTTCATTTCAATATGTACTTTATTCATTTCAAAGCGTGCTACATTTATCTCACTTAGTTTCATATTATTTTCAAAAAGTGTCATATTTGTGTTACAGAATGCCATATTAATTTTGATGTGGGCCGTATTTTTTTAAACACAGATTTTTATTATTTTCAAGCACAGGGTGGCAAATTTGAACAGTGACACACAATTTAGTTAATAGCATGTAGACATAGACGGGTGGCATAGTTCAAAACAACAATCCTTGAGCAATACAAAAGTGACACATTGAACACATCCCATATTCTTGAACCAAACACAACATTTTAGCAAAAAAGCCCAGCCACTTCCCCTAGACCTCTCCATACTTACTGGGGCAACCTCTGGCCTCATAAACCACATGCTCTTGTTGCACACACCAGTCTAGTCCCCTCCGCCACTGCGACAGTTCAGGAAGAGTGGGGGATAGCCACTGTGCAGAAATATTGTGCTTGGCCACAAGGTGGGCCCTTAACTTAGAAAGGTTCTCTCAGCCTTCGTACCCCTGGAACACTCAAACACTCAAAGCAGTATCAGTTGCGGGGGAGGGGTATCTCCCACCCAAGTACGTTCGAAAATTCCCAAGCCAACCAGGTTAAATAGATCATCACCATTGGGCAGGACCATACCATGTCGTAAAAATCCACTCACTTTGTCTCACAGAGGGGGGCAGAAAGGGCTGGGACGAAAAACCCAGCTGGTGCAATCGAAATGGGGAGAGGTAGGCAGAATGGAGATAGTATGTTTGTATTGTTCGCAGCCGAGAAGAGATAGCAAGCACTCGTGGGGCCATCAGGGCATCTCTCCAATCCTCATCCCCAAAAGAGCCCAGACATCCCTCCCACAGATCCCGAAGGTGCTGCAACATGTCAGGTGAGTTGATTATCAGAGTGCGGTAGATCTGAAAGATCCCTCCATGGCCAAGGTTACCCAGAAGGAGCTTCTCTTCCAGGGTACTAAACTCTGGTAGCGCTTTAGCGACTGCGACATGAGTACATAATGCATGTCTGAGTTGGAGCTACTTAATAAATTGAGTGGTTGTCAGGGCATATATTTCCTGAAGGTTTGAGAAGGAACGAATGTGCATCCCAGCCCAGATGTCTCCCAACTGATACCAATAAGATCCCAGATCTTAAAGCCCGCTAGCTTCGCTACCTCCCCCAACCATCTACCATGCCAGAGCGGAGTCTGTTATGTGAGCGTGGCTTCACATTGCATGTGCCTAAGCACAGCCCTCCAGGCCAGATACACCACTCTAGTAATTTGCGGCATGGAGGTTGGGATTAGAGAGCCATATAACATGTCTTGCAGCCAGATAAAACCAAGCAAAGACAATTCTACTCTGTATGCAAGGTCTGACCAACCCCCATTAAGCCACTCATGAATGACAAGCAAGTGAAATGCCAGATAGTAAAGACAGAAATTGGTCATCCCCAAGCCACCATCATAGGGGCCCATTTGGTAGTGCGTGAGGGCTAGATGGGGTTGAATACCATGCTACAGAAATGTGGTCATTGCCTGATTGAGGTTGCAAGACCACTTCCTATGCAGGTGTAATGGTAGGTTTTGAAATACACAGAAACCACGGGATGACCATTATTTTGTATGGTGTAATGAGTTACAGTACATTTGGTGGGAGAGACTGCCATCTAGCAAGGTCAGCCTTGACCTTATGGCCTTTGGCATGGGCAGTGCAGGGGCCCCCTGGCACAGCCCCACACTGCTTTTCACTGTCTGCACAGACAGTGAAAAGCGCGACGGGTGCAGCTGCACCCGTCGTAGGGCCGCAACACCGGCTCCCATGTTGCGGCCCACATCCCCGCTGGGCTGGCGTGCAGAAACTCTGTTTCCCCCCCCCAGCCCAGCGGGGATGTCAGAATGGGCACGGCGGGAGTGCGGCAACATTGGCGGCCGCACAGCGGTTACAAAATGTTGTAATGAGTCCCAATGTCTTGTGCCCCTAGTCGGCATGAAACCACATTGGTCAAGGTGTATCAGTGCAGTTAGGATGCATTAAAATCAGTTAGCCAGAACAGAGGCAAAAACGCTAACCTCTCCATTAAGGAGGGATATTGGGTGATAATCTGTGCAGGACTTTGAGGGAGGCTGCGTCTTAGGGATTACCACTATGGTAGCCGCATCCAGTTCCACTGTAAAGGCACCAGTCTGGCACACTTCTGTGTACAGTGCCAGAAGGCAAAGTATTAAGAGCTTATGTATTGTGGTGTAATGTTCTGTGGGAAAACCGTCGGGGCCAGGAGCCTTTCCAGCCACCAATTTGGATAGGGTCTCTCCCACTTCCTCTGATGTAAAGGTTTACATCCCGTCGGGAACAGGCGGGATAGAGGGATTGTATTGAGGAAACCACTGGTAGCTTCCATATCACCTCTCAGCGAGACAGTGTATAAGTTCCCATAGTAGTGAAGGAATGTTTGAGCAATCTCGGGGGGACTACATCTCGAGCGTCCAGTGTCATTGATAATTTTGGGTATGATTCTCATTACCTGCTAATGGGAGGCTAATCAGTATAGAACTTCCTGTTTTTGTCTCCCCAGCATAGATCCTCACCAAGGGCCAGTGGGGCATAGACACATATAAAGGTGACTGTCTTACTCTCCAGCGTACCCGTGAGAGTGATGAAGTGGCCCTGCGGGTCACATGTTGCCTGGGCCACTGAAAGGGGGAAAGAGCATTGAAGCAGAATAGCGACACTGCTGCCTCGGGAGTACCCTGCATGGAAGGCCCTATCGTACCCCCTCTGTGCCAAAAAGAGACATTGTTCCCCCAAAGGGTGCATTTCTTGTGATAATAGCACCTCAGAGGAGTGGTGGTGGGTGAAGGTAAGGACTGGTCTGCAGACTGCAGATTGTTTCACTCGATCTAGAAAACTGTTAACATTCCAAGACAGTATTCAGAAGATCCTCATTGTGAAGGGTAGGCGAGGTAAAGCAGCATTCATAGTGTAAAGCTGGGTTTCAATGCAGCTCCATGTTTAAGTGAGAAGAGGCTTGATAAGGTATTAGCAGAGGTCGTGGCCAGAGGACCGCCGCCATGTCTATTGTAAGGTTGTGTGTCAGAACTTCAGGAGGAAAAGTAAGTGTAAATGTTTGTACAATTTAATTTGGAACGTTGAAAACCCAACAGTTTGTAACTGAATCCCCACCCCCAACTCCCCTCTCCACACTTCTACCCCAGAAGCATCTGTCGCCCTGGAAAAAATGTTTTTTAGAAAAAGGAACATCCAAAACATTCTAGAAACATCAGTGGAAAGAGCCCTTCTTGTTAACAATTGCATCGTGGAGATATTAGTCGATTTCCATTTTGTGACTTGGGATGTGTGCAGGAAAAGGCAGACGTGGAGGTCAAGTCATGAGGCACTCAGGGATACTAGACTAGTCAGATCGCGTGGCTGGAAACAAAATTCATGTCTGTATGAGTAGCAGTCGATGTGAAGAACCCTGTGCCTTGAGATCCATCTAAGTCTTGCCTCTTCATCTCCTCAGCCATAGGGCCCGAATTGGGATCAGACAGTGATGTCCACTGCAACCGAGGAGAACGGGAAGGTGTTTCTGATTGGAATTTTTGTTGTCGCCTTCGGGAGAATGTGCATCTTCTGTGGGACCTAGGCAGCACCACCGGATCCTTTGCATCTGCAGGTTTCAATCTGTTAAAAAAGATGGTTGTAGGGCCACAAAGTGGATAATCCTCAGTTAGCCATTGCCACGCGGACTCCAGGTCATCAAAGAAATGTGATTTATTAGCATGGAGGCTGCAGAGCCTGGGCAGAAACAGCAAGCTGTATTGAAGCCCCATGGCTCTGAGTTTCTGCTTAACTTTTGCGTTGAGCAGTGACGTTGCTGGACCTCCAGGGTGTAGTCCGGGAAAAGGAGAACTTTAGCATCTCCACATTGGAGACCTGGCTGCCTCCAAGCTCCTTGAAGGGTAGTATCCCTGTCTCTGTGGTTAAGGTTGTGAGCAAATATTGGCGTAGGAGAGAATCTCGGAAGAGGTCTGGGCATCAGCACCCGGTGCGCCCTCTCTACAGCAAACCATGAGGATAGTTCCACTAGAGGCGTCCAGGATTTGATCCATTGTTTTATGAAATCTTTCACCATCTGGTGGTCCAGAGCCCTCCGCAACCTCAGGAATTCCTATTATGCACACATTAATATGCCTAGATCAGTTTACGGAATCTTCAGCGCGTCTGTGTAGCTTGACCGTCAGGGAGAGAAGTGTAGAGACCTGGGTCTTGAGGGTGGAGACGTCATCCTCGAGTGTGGAGATCGGGGACTCAGCCTCTGTTATGTGTGCCATGGCATTCTGGATATCTTGGCAGAGCAGCACCATATCCATGCTCAACTCTCCACTTTTTCGTCTCCATTCCAGTTTGCGATGCATGGATAGCCTAAATAATAGTGGTAAGCTCATTGGAAGTTGAGGCAGATGTATCCCTGGTAGGAGGGCCCGGTGGTGTATTGATCCAGGAAGGTTTGCCAAGAGGCAGGGCGGGCAGGTCTACCTTTGCACATCAAGTCTATGGTTGTCACTGGAAGGAGTTAGCCTGCTTTTGATGGGGTCATAGAAGCACGAGCAGCCGGCCGCTTAAGGTCCATGAACAGACCCCTCACAGGTCAGCACTGTGGCACAGGAGAATGTCACTGGCCAGGCATGTCCTCTAGGCCAGGTCCATGGGTTTTTCAGAAGGCTCTTCCTGTCTCCATAATATGGCCTCTTGCAGTGGGCCTCAGCTGTTTTTCATGTGACTCGGCCTGCTGATGGACATGGAGTCAGTGTGATATGGGGTGTCTGAGTCGTCCCCGGCTTGCATGGTAAGGTTGTGCCCAGCCCTTTCAGGAGGACCAGCAGAGAAAGACGGTGCATGTTGGGCCCTCATTTCAAAGCTGGCCTCTGCATTTAGTTGGTATGCAGTATTGGGAGAGGGGCCTCAGTCAGACATGTGTTTAGGTGAATATGACATCCATTGAAATGAATATGACATTCATTGAAAGGAATATGACAGATGGTAAGATGAACATGAGCCACTTTAAAATGAATATGACACCTGGTGAAACTAATATGCTCCACATCAGGAGGCATGGCTTGGACAGCCAACATGGCAGCCGCCTCCTAATCAGCTCTGCAGCAAACCCCCTCTAATCCACCTACAATTTTGAGATATTGCCTCCATCGGCTGTCCCACCTGGCTCCCCAAGTTGGCAGGACAAAACAACACCCTTTTTGCCCCCAGGGACGCCAGAGCGGCGGACTGGTCAACTGTGCCCCGCTGTGAACTGGCAGCTCTGGTGAACGGGTGGGGCGCAGCTTACTGGACACCACTCGGCCAACTCCAGACCCCAGCGGCCTGCTGATTGAAAGATGGCCCCATCCTGGGCCTGCGGCGGGGCTGCTCCTGTAGTGAGGTGGGCCAGTAGCAGGGTGTGGAGACCAGGGAGACGAGAGGAAAGTGACCGGCTGTGATACGGGGCTCTGTGTGGACCCGCAGCCCTAGCCCCCATTGCGGCACTGCTCGGAATTGGGCGTACCTGCAGGTCCTACCTGCTTGGGCCAGTCCACCACCAGGAGCCGTGGCATGCCTGTCCCTATGAGGAGAGGGACTAGCGCTACAACCCTACTGCAGGGTGGCTGGAGAGACAGCGTGGCCAGGGCGAGAACGAGATCTGACTGCTGACCCTACCTGGCCTCCCTGGGATTTGATGACTGGTGGGACAGGGCCTGAGGGCTATGATCCGGAGAAGTGGACCTCGCCTTCAGGCCAGTGTGGTGGCTGGCCTTTCTGCAGATGCTTAAAATGTGTCATATACATTTCAACATAGGTCATATTTTCATATTTTTTTACATATTTGCAATATTTATTTTGCTGTGTATCATATTAATTTTAAAGCATGACATTTATTTTGACAAGTTTCATTTTAATTTCAGCATTGTTCATATTCAGTTTAAGACATGTTGAATTAATTTCATTGGGGCTTAGATTCATTTTAATGAATTTGGTATTCAGCTAAGCATGTGTCATATTCTTTTTAATGGATAACTCATTCACATTAACACATCTTAATTTTAACATGAATCATATTGTAGGAAGTTGGCTCTGTATGTGCTATTTCAAAGTAAGGAATAGCATGCACAGAGTCCAAGGGTTCCCCTTAGAGGTAAAATAGTGATAAAAAGAGATAATACTAATGCTCTATTTTGTGGTAGTGTGGTCGAGCAGTAGGCTTATCCAAGGAGTAGTGTTAAGCATTTGTTGTACATACACATAGACAATAAATGAGGTACACACACTCAGAGACAAATCCAGCCAATAGGTTTTGTATAGAAAAATATCTTTTCTTAGTTTATTTTAAGAACCACAGGTTCAAATTTAACATGTAATATCTTGTTTGAAAGGTATTGCAGGTAAGTACATTAGGAACTTTGAATCATTTCAATTGCATGTATACTTTTCAAGTTATTCACAAATAGCTATTTTAAAAGTGGACACAGTGCAATTTTCACAGTTCCTGGGGGAGGTAAGTTTTTGTTAGTTTTACCAGGTAAGTAAGACACTTACAGGTTTCAGTTCTTGGTCCAAGGTAGCCCACCGTTGGGGGTTCAGAGCAACCCCAAAGTTACCACACCAGCAGCTCAGGGCCGGTCAGGTGCAGAGTTCAAAGTGGTGCCCAAAACGCATAGGCTTCAATGGAGAGAAGGGGGTGCCCCGGTTCCAGTCTGCCAGCAGGTAAGTACCCGTGTCTTCGGAGGGCAGACCAGGGGGGTTTTGTAGGGCACCGGGGGGGACACAAGCCCACACAGAAATTTCACCCTCAGCGGCGCGGGGGCGGCCGGGTGCAGTGTTAGAACAAGTGTCGGGTTCGCAATGGAAGTCAATGAGAGATCAAGGGATCTCTTCAGCGCTGCAGGCAGGCATGGGGGGGCTTCCACGGGGAAACCTCCACTTGGGCAAGGGAGAGGGACTCCTGGGGGTCACTTCTGCAGTGAAAGTCCGGTCCTTCAGGTCCTGGGGGCTGCGGGTGCAGGGTCTTTTCCAGGCGTCGGGACTTAGGTTTCAGAGAGTCACGGTCAGGGGAAGCCTCGGGATTCCCTCTGCAGGCGGCGCTGTGGGGGCTCAGGGGGGACAGGTTTTGGTACTCACAGTCGTAGAGTAGTCCGGGGGTCCTCCCTGAGGAGTTGGTTCTCCACCAGCCGAGTCGGGGTCGCCGGGTGCAGTGTTGCAAGTCTCACGCTTCTTGCGGGGAGATTGCAGGGTTCTTTAAAGCTGCTTCTTTGGATAAAGTTGAAGTCTTTTTGGAGCAGGTCCGCTGTCCTCGGGAGTTTCTTGTCGTCGTCGAAGCAGGGCAGTCCTCAGAGGATTCAGAGGTCGCTGGTCCCTTTGGAAGGCGTCGCTGGAGCAGAGTTCTTTGGAAGGCAGGAGACAGGCCGGTGAGTTTCTGGAGCCAAGGCAGTTGTTGTCTTCTGGTCTTCCTCTGCAGGGGTTTTCAGCTAGGCAGTCCTTCTTATTGTAGTTGCAGGAATCTAAATCTTTAGGTTCAGGGAAGCCCTTAAATACTCAATTTAAGGGCGTGTTTAGGTCTGGGGGGTTAGTAGCCAATGGCTACTAGCCCTGAGGGTGGGTACACCCTCTTTGTGCCTCCTCCCAAGGGGAGGGGGTCACATCCCTAATCCTATTGGGGGAATCCTCCTTCTACAAGATGGAGGATTTCTAAAAGTCAGAGTCACCTCAGCTCAGGACACCTTAGGGGCTGTCCTGACTGGCCAGTGACTCCTCCTTGTTTTTCTCATTATCTCTCCTGGACTTGCCGCCAAAGGTGGGGGCTGGGTCCAGGAGGCGGGCATCTCCACTAGCTGGAGTGCCCTGGGGCATTGTAACACGAAGCTTGAGCCTTTGAAGCTCACTGCTAGGTGTTACAGTTCCTGCAGGGGGGAGGTGTGAAGCACCTCCACCCAGAGCAGGCTTTGTTTCTGTCCTCAGAGAGCACAAAGGCTCTCACCGCATGAGGTCAGACATTCGTCTCTCAGCAGCAGGCTGGCACAGACCAGTCAGTCCTGCACTGAACAATTGGGTAAAATACAGGGGGTATCTCTAAGATGCCCTCTGTGTGCATTTTTTAATAAATCCAACACTGGCATCACTGTGGGTTTATTATTCTGAGAAGTTTGATACTAAACTTCCCAGTATTCAGTGTAGCCATTATGGAGCTGTGGAGTTCGTTTTTGACAGACTCCCAGCCCATATACTCTTATGGCTACCCTGCACTTACAATGTCTAAGGTTTTGCTTAGACACTGTAGGGGCATAGTGCTCATGCACATATGCCCTCACCTGTGGTATAGTGCACCCTGCCTTAGGGCTGTAAGGCCTACTAGAGGGGTGACTTACCTATGCCACAGGCAGTGGGAGGTTGGCATGGCACCCTGAGGGGAGTGCCATGTCGACTTAGTCATTTTCTCCCCATCAGCACACACAAGCTGGCAAGCAGTGTGTCTGTGCTGAGTGAGGGGTCCCTAGGGTGGCATAAGACATGCTGCAGCCCTTAGAGACCTTCCCTGGCATCAGGGCCCTTGGTACCAGGGGTACCAGTTACAAGGGACTTACCTAGGTGCCAGGGTTGTGCCAATTGTGGAAACAATGGTACATTTTAGGTGAAAGAACACTGGTGCTGGGGCCTGGTTAGCAGGGTCCCAGCACACTTCTCAGTCAAGTCAGCATCAGTATCAGGCAAAAAGTGGGGGGTAACTGCAACAGGGAGCCATTTCTTTACACAAGCCCCCCCCCAGCCCACAGGCCAGGAGACTCAGCCAAAGCTGGGAGAGTCTTCCTAGTCTGTCAGGCGAGGAAGAGTAGAGGAAATAGGCTGTTTTGGTGCAGGGCCTACTCTGCCTTACATCCTCCTGTTCAGGTCATTCCCTCTGGGGAACTGACCCACTTCCACAGTGATAGGACCTAGTCTGAACTGCCTCTTGTCTGTGCTTTTTATGTCTTCACCCATTCTCTCTATTTTGGGGTTAGAGGTATCCACCTCTGCTAATCTTATCTTAGCCAGGGTCACCCCTGGCTTACCCAAAGAGGTTACCCAGAGCTGGAGTAACCCCACCATGACCAACAGGGTCAGGGGGCCTAACTTGCTATTTGGCATGGGGTCAGACCACCATGCCAAGGATAGTGCAGCCATAAAGGCTAACACCCAGCAGAGGCCACTGACAGCTATCAGTGCCCAGAACCACACCTTTAGCTCTTCACCTACAAGGGAAGGGGCTAAGTTACAGGCTTCTTTGGGTTCAGGGTGCCTGTCTGCTGTATTAGAGTGGGGGGTTACCACATCTTGTAGTAAACACCCTTCTTCCACTCTTTCTTCTGTTAGCTGAGGAGCCACCCACTCAGGCTTAACAGTTGCCTGACTAGCCAGGACTTCTTGTGGGTCAGGTTGGACTTTATCAGAGCCACTTTTGGAGTTCTCCCCTACTGGAGCAGAATCTCCTTGGCTTGCTGGAACCTTGGCTAAAGGTTGTCCACCTTTCCTACTCTGTTTCCTTTTCTTTCTCTTCTGGGGCCTACTTGCATTTACTGCAGAGGCAGGCACTCCAGAATCTTTGGGAGAGGACTGGCACTGGACCAGTTCCTCTCTTGGGCTCTGACTAACCTCTGGGTAGTCATTTCCAAGGAGACAATCAAGGGGGAGGTCTGTACTGACTACCACCCTTCTCCAACTAAAAGTCCCACCCACTTCTATGGGCACAAAAGCCACTGGCCTACAAGTGACCCTGTCTGGGCTAACTCTTACTCTGGCAGTCTCACCTGGGATGTACTGGTTTGAGAACACCAGCCTGTCATGCACAATAGTGTGACTGGCACAAGTGTCTCTCAGGGCAGTGGCTGGGATTCCATTCACCAGTAGGTGGTGGAAGTGTCTACTTCCCTCTGGAATCTCCAACTCACCTGTTGGGCCCTTTTTCCAGTTGAAGGCTATGAAGACCTCCTCATCTGAGGAGTCATCCCCAATGGCTACACTGGTCACCCCTGGAATTTTGCTAGGGGGTTTGTTTTTGGGACAAGAAGTGTCCTTGGTGTGGTGCCCTGTCTGTTTACAGTTATGGCACGATGCCTTAGTGGCATCCCAGTTCTTACCCTGGTACCCACCTTTGTTTTGGGTTGTGTCTCTGGGCCCACCCACCTGGTCTGGTTTTTGGGGGCCTACAGGGGACTCTTTTTCTTTGTTTCTAGTGTCACCCACTTTCTCCTGGGGAGGCTTTGTAACCCCTTTCTTTTGGTCACCCCCAGTGGAAGCTTTGGTTACCCTAGTCTTGACCCAGTGGTCTGCCTTCTTTCCCAATTCTTGGGGAGAAATTGGACCTAGGTCTACCAGATACTGATGCAACTTTTCATTGAAGCAGTTACTTAAAATGTGTTCTTTCATAAACAAATTATAAAGCCCAACATAGTCATACACTTCATTTCCAGTTACCCAACCATCCAGTGTTTTCACTGAGTAGTCAACATAATCAACCCAGGTCTGGCTCGAGGATTTTTGAGCCCCCCTGAATCTAATTCTATACTCCTCAGTGGAGAATCCAAAGCCCTCAATCAGGGTACCCTTCATGAGGTCATAAGATTCTGCATCTTTTTTAGAGAGTGTGAGGAGTCTATCCCTACACTTTCCTGTGAAAATTTCCCAAAGGAGAGCACCCCAGTGAGATTTGTTCACTTTTCTGGTTTCACAAGCCCTCTCAAAAGCTGTGAACCATTTGGTGATGTCATCACCATCTTCATATTTAGTTACAATCCCTTTGGGGATTTTCAACATGTCAGGAGAATCTCTGACCCTAGTTATGTTGCTGCCACCATTGATGCGTCCTAGGCCCATCTCTTGTCTTTCCCTTTCTATGGCTAGGATCTGTCTTTCCAAAGCCAATCTTTTGGCCATCCTGGCTAACTGGATGTCCTCTTCACTGGAGTTATCCTCAGTGATTTCAGAGTTGTTGGTCCCTCCTGTGAGGGAACCAGCCTCTCTGACTATTATTTGTGGAGTCAGGGCTTGAGAAGCCCTGTTCTCCCTAGATAGGACTGGTGGGGGGGAATCACCCTCCAAGTCACTATCATCATCCTCTGTGTTGCCATCCTCAGAGGGGTTGGCTCTTTCAAACTCTGCCAACAGCTCCTGGAGCTGTAGTTTGGAAGGTCTGGAGCCCATTGCTATTTTCTTTAGTTTACAGAGTGACCTTAGCTCTCTCATCTGTAGATGGAGGTAAGGTGTGGTGTCGAGTTCCACCACATTCACATCTGTATGAGACATTATGCTTCTAAAAGTTGGAATACTTTTTAAGAAACTAAAACTAGTTCTAGAATCTAATTCAAACTTTTACCAAACTTTTAAACTCTAAAAGAAAATGCTAACAGGGACTAACACAAGGCCCTAGCAGGACTTTTAAGAATTTAGAAAACTTTTCAAATTGCAAAAATCAATTTCTAATGACAATTTTGGAATTTGTCGTGTGATCAGGTATTGGCTGAGTAGTCCAGCAAATGCAAAGTCTTGTACCCCACCGCTGATCCACCAATGTAGGAAGTTGGCTCTGTATGTGCTATTTCAAAGTAAGGAATAGCATGCACAGAGTCCAAGGGTTCCCCTTAGAGGTAAAATAGTGGTAAAAAGAGATAATACTAATGCTCTATTTTGTGGTAGTGTGGTCGAGCAGTAGGCTTATCCAAGGAGTAGTGTTAAGCATTTGTTGTACATACACATAGACAATAAATGAGGTACACACACTCAGAGACAAATCCAGCCAATAGGTTTTGTATAGAAAAATATCTTTTCTTAGTTTATTTTAAGAACCACAGGTTCAAATTTAACATGTAATATCTTGTTTGAAAGGTATTGCAGGTAAGTACATTAGGAACTTTGAATCATTTCAATTGCATGTATACTTTTCAAGTTATTCACAAATAGCTATTTTAAAAGTGGACACAGTGCAATTTTCACAGTTCCTGGGGGAGGTAAGTTTTTGTTAGTTTTACCAGGTAAGTAAGACACTTACAGGTTTCAGTTCTTGGTCCAAGGTAGCCCACCGTTGGGGGTTCAGAGCAACCCCAAAGTTACCACACCAGCAGCTCAGGGCCGGTCAGGTGCAGAGTTCAAAGTGGTGCCCAAAACGCATAGGCTTCAATGGAGAGAAGGGGGTGCCCCGGTTCCAGTCTGCCAGCAGGTAAGTACCCGCGTCTTCGGAGGGCAGACCAGGGGGGTTTTGTAGGGCACCGGGGGGGACACAAGCCCACACAGAAATTTCACCCTCAGCGGCGCGGGGGCGGCCGGGTGCAGTGTTAGAACAAGCGTCGGGTTCGCAATGGAAGTCAATGAGAGATCAAGGGATCTCTTCAGCGCTGCAGGCAGGCAAGGGGGGGCTTCCACGGGGAAACCTCCACTTGGGCAAGGGAGAGGGACTCCTGGGGGTCACTTCTGCAGTGAAAGTCCGGTCCTTCAGGTCCTGGGGGCTGCGGGTGCAGGGTCTTTTCCAGGCGTCGGGACTTAGGTTTCAGAGAGTCGCGGTCAGGGGAAGCCTCGGGATTCCCTCTGCAGGCGGAGCTGTGGGGGCTCAGGGGGGACAGGTTTTGGTACTCACAGTCGTAGAGTAGTCCGGGGGTCCTCCCTGAGATGTTGGTTCTCCACCAGCCTAGTCGGGGTCGCCGGGTGCAGTGTTGCAAGTCTCACGCTTCTTGCGGGGAGATTGCAGGGTTCTTTAAAGCTGCTTCTTTGGATAAAGTTGCAGTCTTTTTGGAGCAGGTCCGCTGTCCTCGGGAGTTTCTTGTCGTCGTCGAAGCAGGGCAGTCCTCAGAGGATTCAGAGGTCGCTGGTCCCTTTGGAAGGTGTCGCTGGAGCAGAGTTCTTTGGAAGGCAGGAGACAGGCCGGTGAGTTTCTGGAGCCAAGGCAGTTGTTGTCTTCTGGTCTTCCTCTGCAGGGGTTTTCAGCTAGGCAGTCCTTCTTCTTGTAGTTGCAGGAATCTAAATCTTTAGGTTCAGGGAAGCCCTTAAATACTCAATTTAAGGGCGTGTTTAGGTCTGGGGGGTTAGTAGCCAATGGCTACTAGCCCTGAGGGTGGGTACACCCTCTTTGTGCCTCCTCCCAAGGGGAGGGGGTCACATCCCTAATCCTATTGGGGGAATCCTCCTTCTACAAGATGGAGGATTTCTAAAAGTCAGAGTCACCTCAGCTCAGGACACCTTAGGGGCTGTCCTGACTGGCCAGTGACTCCTCCTTGTTTTTCTCATTATCTCTCCTGGACTTGCCGCCAAAAGTGGGGGCTGGGTCCAGGAGGCGGGTATCTCCACTAGCTGGAGTGCCCTGGGGCATTGTAACACGAAGCTTGAGCATTTGAAGCTCACTGCTAGGTGTTACAGTTCCTGCAGGGGGGAGGTGTGAAGCACCTCCACCCAGAGCAGGCTTTGTTTCTGTCCTCAGAGAGCACAAAGGCTCTCACCGCATGAGGTCAGACACTCGTCTCTCAGCAGCAGGCTGGCACAGACCAGTCAGTCCTGCACTGAACAATTGGGTAAAATACAGGGGGTATCTCTAAGATGCCCTCTGTGTGCATTTTTTAATAAATCCAACACTGGCATCACTGTGGGTTTATTATTCTGAGAAGTTTGATACTAAACTTCCCAGTATTCAGTGTAGCCATTATGGAGCTGTGGAGTTCGTTTTTGACAGACTCCCAGCCCATATACTCTTATGGCTACCCTGCACTTACAATGTCTAAGGTTTTGCTTAGACACTGTAGGGGCATAGTGCTCATGCACATATGCCCTCACCTGTGGTATAGTGCACCCTGCCTTAGGGCTGTAAGGCCTACTAGAGGGGTGACTTACCTATGCCACAGGCAGTGGGAGGTTGGCATGGCACCCTGAGGGGAGTGCCATGTCGACTTAGTCATTTTCTCCCCATCAGCACACACAAGCTGGCAAGCAGTGTGTCTGTGCTGAGTGAGGGGTCCCTAGGGTGGCATAAGACATGCTGCAGCCCTTAGAGACCTTCCCTGGCATCAGGGCCCTTGGTACCAGGGGTACCAGTTTCAAGGGACTTACCTAGGTGCCAGGGTTGTGCCAATTGTGGAAACAATGGTACATTTTAGGTGAAAGAACACTGGTGCTGGGGCCTGGTTAGCAGGGTCCCAGCACACTTCTCAGTCAAGTCAGCATCAGTATCAGGCAAAAAGTGGGGGGTAACTGCAACAGGGAGCCATTTCTTTACACATATCTATTGCAACACATATCATAACCATGTCAATGTATATCATATTACTTTCAGTGCAAGCCATATTCACTGTGATAAATGTTGTCCATGTTAAAGTTACTCAAATTAATTTTTAAACATGTCAAATTCATTTCAATGAAGGTCATATTCATTTCAACTCATGTCGTATTCATTTTAACATGTGTTATATTCCTTTTGATCAATGTTATATTTATTTCAAAGGATGTCATATTCATATTAACATATGTCAAATTAACTTCAAGGTGCAACCTATCCATTTTAAAAAGTGTTAGACTTGGCATCCTTGGTGTGGTCTCCCCTAACTTGTTGCCTCTGTTTCCCAGGTTGTTGATGTGTGCGGGACTCTGTTTTTGCTGTTTTTGTTACTCTGGGCACTTTACCACTGCTATCCAGTGCTAAACTGCAAGTGCTCCTATATAAAATGTGTATGTAATTGGCTTTCAATGATTGGCATATTTGATTTACTGGTAAGTCCCTAGTACAGTGCACTAGAGGCGCCCAGGGCCTGTAAATCAAATGTTACTAGTGGGCCTGCAGCACTGGTTTTGCCACCCACATTAGTAGCCCTGTAAACATGGCTCAGACCTGCCACTGCAGTGTCTATGTGTGCAGATTTTAACTGCCAATTCGACTTGCGAATCTTCCTTTTTCTTACATGTAAGACTCCCATAATGTAGGCCCTAGGTAGCCCGTGGGCAAGGTGCAGTGTATGTTGAAGTTAGGACATATACTAATGTGGTTTATATGTCCTGACAGTGAAATACTGCCAAATTCGGTTTTTCCACTGTTGCAAGGCCTATCTCTATTGTAGGTTAACATTGGTGCTACCTTTAAAAATGATTAAAGCGTAGATTCCCTTTGGGAGCAGATGGACATGTGGAGTTTGGGGTCTCTGAGCTCACAATTTAAAAATATGTATTTTAGTAAAGTTGGTTTTGAGATTGTGTGTTTGAAAATGTCACTTTTAGAAAGTGGGTATTTTCTTGCTTAAACCATTCTGTGACTCTGCCTGTTTGTGGATTCCCTGTTTGGGTCAATTTGACAGTTGGGCTATTTGCACCTCTCTCTAGACAGTGACACAAAGGGAGCTGCGGTGTAGCTTGCATATCCTGATAAGCCATCTGTGCTAGGACGGATGGGAGGAGTGGTCACTTACACCTGAAAGGGCTGTGCCTGCCTTCATACAATTCAGTCTCGAACCCCCTGGTGTGTGTCTGGGGCCTGGCCTGGAAAAGGATGGATTTCACAAACACAAGAGACTTTCCTTTGAAGTAGGCCTTTTGTAGGCATACAAAATGGGTATAAGAAGTGCACCCAAAACCACAGACTTTAGATCACTTCTAGACATCAAGAGGAACCTGTGCCTGGAGAAGAGCTGAAGAGCTGAGGAAAAGTGATGCCCTGACTGTGACTGTGCTTTGTGGAGCTATCCTACAGTTGCTGCTTCTGTCTGTGCAAGGGGACAAAGACTGGACTTTGTTGTGCATTCCTGCTTGAGAAGTAATCTCCAAGGGCTTGTCCTGAGCTTGCCTCCTGTTGTTGAAGTCTCAGGACCATCAAAAACTTCTCCTGACAGCACCTGGACTCTCTGCTGAGACTCCTGCCCTGCCAAGTGGTGCCCTATCCAGATCATGAGGTCTTGACAGGTGAAACTGGCATACCAAGATTGAAAATCCATGCACAGACTGCTGTGCAGGGAAAATATTGATGCACCTTCCGAGATGCGGCTGAAAAAACGGTGCGCTGACATCTTCGCGGCAGAAATCGATGCTCCACCGACATCGCAGCTGAAAGATCGATGCACACAGCTGGAGAAACAACGTGCAACACCCGCTGACTTAGGCTGATAACGTTGCACCCTACATAGGGCAGTTTTGCTGATACCATGCAGCAGGATTTTCGATGCAAATCTTGCTGGGCGCGGAAAAGCGTTGCAAAGCCTGCCTGGACCCGAGTGCTTGCCCGGATCAATGCATTGATCTTCTGCAGAGAGGAAAAACGACGCACGCCGACCGGACCAGAAGAGGAGAACGGCATATGCACAGTCGCCTATGCGTGTCTTATTTTGACGCTACCCAGGTACTTTTCAGTGATAACAGTGTTTTTACCGTTTTCTCAAGGATTTAAGACTCTTTTGCTTTTAAAACTAATAACTTGACTTTTGTATGTTGGATTTTTGTCATTTTGGTCTTGTTTTGTTTAGATAAATATTTCCTATTTTTCTAACCCTGTGTTGTATCATTTTGTAGTGTTTTTACAGAGTTACTGTGTGGGTTGTTACAAATACTTTACACCTAGACTCTGAAGTCAAGCCTGCCTGCTTGTGCCAAGCTACCAAGGGGGTGAGCAGGGGTTAACTGAGGGTGATTCTCCATTACCCTGACTAGAGTGAGGGTCCTTGCTTGCAAAGGGATAACCTGACTGCCAACCAAAGACCCAATTTCTAACAACATGTATCATATTTATTTGAATATGTGTCATGTTAATTTCAATGCATGCCATATTCATTTTGACAAATGTCATGAGAATTTCAGCTTTGGTCATACTCATTTGAGGGCATGTCAAATTCAATTCAATGAGTCTTACATTAATTTCAACACAAGCTGTATTTATTCTCAATCATCTGTTCACGTCTATATGTCTCATATTTATTACTGTCTGGGGAATATTCATTTCAACACTATTCAAAACCATTGCAACATGTTTAATGTTCATTTCAGAGTATATTATATTATTTTCAAAGTGCATTATTTCCTTTTTAGAATTTAATATATTCATTTCAGTACCTCATATTAATTTCAATATTTCAATGTTTTAGAGTATTTCATATTTATTTCAATGTATGTCATATTCCTCTTGGCATATGTCAGTCATTTCAAGACATCCCATTTTTTAAAATTAATATTGTATTCATTTCAGTGATTGCTTAATTGGTTACAATGAGGGTCATATTAATTTCAGTATGATTGACGTATACTTCAGTATATTTCCTATTCAATTCGGTGTGTGTGTTATCCATATTAATCACTAAGTAGCATATTCACTCTGCCAGATTTCATATTTGTTTTGATTCAATTCAGATTCACTCTGCCAGGTATCATAATTATTTTGAAACATAGTACATTCATTCTGGTGTGTGTTAGATTCATTTTGCAGCAAGCTATGCATTCAAGGAGGTGTCCTATATGGGGAGCTGTAATTTTGACATGAACGCTTTTCATATCCTAGCTGGCATTCAAAATGGGGGTGCCACTTTCTCCAAAGTTAACTTTGAAACAATTTTTATTGCAACAGTGAGACTTGATGGAATTTGACGACCTTTTTGTTTCCAAAACAAATGAAATATACAAGAAATTACATATTTTAATGGGAAAACTCACATGCAGAAACCGTATACTCGTGGCTACCTAATGTCTTTGGCGAGCCACTTGTAATCTTTGACTTATTCGTGGCCTCACAAAACATAATGAAAATTTACTAGTGCATGTATCAAACTCTTGGAAACACAATCAGCTTTTGTTCTAGTGCAGACCTGGTAATAAAATTGGGCTGAAGTCAAATCCGTTTGCTCCATACCCCATTATTTAAGAAGTAAAAACGAGGCAAACATTAATTGACTCTGTTTTCAGCACCTGTACAGCTAAAATCCGTGATGGTGTCTACCACAAAGGATCTGGTGCCAAATGTGATAGTCATTGGACTTGATAAAATCTAACACCTCTGTGATTTTAATGGGTGCAATAAATATCGCATATCTCGAGCTGATCTTTCAAAGTGGGTACTCGTATGCGGATTTTGGTGCTTAATGCATCAAAATCCACTTGTTCCATTAGTTACTGATCATTTTCTCCTGGTAAATATCAACAGGTTTGATTTGCCAATATTTAGCAGGAGAACATTTTGGCGGTGTGGTGTTTGCCAGCATAATTATAAATATTATGTTATGTGCAGTAACAGGAGTTATATGGAATATACCAAGAGACTCGCAATCGAGGCATTCTTTTGTTTATCTTTCTCATATAGCTAAGTGCTCATGTGCTTTTCAAATTAGTAATTTTCTAATATTAAAAGAAACCTGGTTCAAAGTTGACTGCCGCAGATGTTTGTGCAATGCCTGCAGCCATCTTTGAATGGGATTTGTTTATGTATTAGAAAATTGAATCAATGGATTCAAATGTGGCCAGTGACGATATGTACAACGTATGCAGTGGCACACTTTGAGTGGGATTTGTTAAAATATCAAAACAATCCTTAAAAGAAGCTCATCATTCATGCATGCACAAGTGAAGGGGAGATCTAGAAATGGTTACAAAGTCACTTAAAATGGCCACCAGCTAACAAAGTGAAAAACGGAGAAAAAATGCCATGGGACTGGGGTATAGTGAAATCTAGGTAGGACGTGTGGAGTGGGGGGCAACCCTTCGGCTCGGAAAAGGGAAGTAAGGATTAATTTTCCTGACCAGTGAATTAATGTTTCTGACCAGATCCACAAAGCATTTTTTAGCCTACATCTATTGAGAAGACTGCCTGCTTTAGAAACTTTCTTCAGTGAGTTGTGTTCTCAAAAGGATTTTAAAAAAAGTCTTGGATCAAGAGGTGGTGCTGATAACTGAAAATCCGAATTAGCAGAGAAGATGCAGAAACAAGTGCCCTAAAGAATTACCTAAACATTGAGGTTTGGCAAACTGCCTTTACTTTTATAAATTTTGACCTAACCCCAAAATCTTGAAACCGAGGTAAATGCAAGCTAATAGGTTGTCTTTCTACCATCATCACTGAAAGTGACATGGCCTGCTCTGAACTTTTAAATTCTCATTTGGGCGGTTCAGAGGGATGTCCAGCAAATATATCAACCGTCTAAGTAACTTAGCCAGCTACCCGCATATATCTTGACTTTCTCAAGTTACTCAAATATCCAAAAATCTCCTAGGTCTAAATGTGAAAATTTGCACGAGTGCAAACCTGCTTCTTGAAGCCAGTGGCATGCATTTAGGTTGGAAATAATTATAATTTGTACCTTGTACAATTTTCAAATAGACTACTACAGCTCAAGGAGACTTGCTGTAAGCCGTACGCAACCAATCTGCAGCCATACTCAGATACAGCTCATATTTGTTCTCTGGTAACTCTTCGTAAGTTTGAAGGTATAATCTTTCATTTGTACAAAACTTGCCTAGATGCCCAGCAACTCTATGGGGGCCATTATGGACATGGTTTAACATGAATATAACAGCTTTCCCACATATATAACTATTGTGTTATTTTTCTGTTTGCAGTGAACTTTGCTCTCTTTTATCATTATTTCATTTATTTCTATTGAAATGTATTTAATTAAAAAAAATAATACATTAACCTCTTAGCTGCTGGGCCTTTTCCCCCCCAGTGCCGAGCCCTTTTTTGGCTATTTGGGGTAGTTCGCGCTTAGGCCTTCATAACTTTTTGTCCACATAAGCTATCCATGCCAAATTTGTGTCCTTTTTTTCCAACATCCTAGGGATTCTAATGGTACCCAGAGTTTGTGGTTTGCCCTGGAGGAGACCAAGAAAATAGCCAAAATACAGTGAAAATTCAGTTTTTTCCAAAAAAATGGGAAAAAAGGGCTGCCGAAGAAGGCTTGTGGTTTTTTCCCTGAAAATGCCATCAACAAAGGGTTTCTGGTGCTGAAATCACTATCTTCCCACTTTTCAGGAACGGGCAGACTTGAATCAGAAAACCACAATTTCCAACACAAATTTGGCATTTTACTGGGACATACCCCATTTTTACTATTTTTGGTGCTCTCAACCTCCTTCCAGTTAGTGACAGGAATGGGTGTGAAACCAATGCTGGATCCCGGAAAGCTAAACATTTCTGAAAACTAGACAAAATTCTGAATTCAGCAAGGGGTCATTTGTGTAGATCCGACAAGGTTTTCCTACAGAAAATAACAGCTGGAATAAATAAATATTGAAATTGAGCTGAAAACAACAGCCATTTTTCTTTATGTTTTATTCTGTAACTTTTTCCTGCGATGTCAGATTTCTGAAAGCAATATACCGTTTTGTCTGATGGACTCTTCTAGTTGCGGGATATAAAGGCTTGTAGGTTCATCAAGAACCCTAGGTACCCAGAGCCAATAAATGACCTGCACCCTGCAGTTGGTTTTGATTCTATACTGGGTATACAGCAATTCATTTGCTGAAATATGAAGAGTGAAAAAGAGGTATCAAGAAAACCTTTGCATTTCCAAAATGGGATCAAGATAAGGTTTTGAGGAGCAGTGGTTATTTGCACATCTCTGAATTCCGAGGTGCCCATACTAGCATGTGAATTGCAGGGCATTTCTCAAATAGACGTCTTTTTTACACACTCTCTTATATTTGGAAGGAAAAAATGTAGAGAAAGATAAGGGGCAATAACACTTGTTTTGCTATTCTATGTTCCCCCAAGTCTCCCGATAAAAATGATACCTCACTTGTGTGGGTAGGCCTAGTGCCCGCGACAGGAAATGCCCCAAAACACAACATGTACACATCCCATTTTTTGATAGAAAACACAGCTGTTTTTTCCAAAGTGCCTACCTGTAGATTTTGGCCTCTAGCTCAGCCGGCACATAATGAAACCTACAAAACCTGTGCATTTTTGAAAACTAGAGACCTAGGGGAATCCAAGATGGGGTGACTTGTGGGGCTCTGGCCAGGTTCTGTTATCCAGAATCCTTTGCAAACCTCAAAAAGTGGCTAACAAAACAAGTTTTCCTCACATTTCGGTGACAGAAAGTTCTGGAATCTGAGAGGAGCCACAAATTTCCTTCCTCCCGGCGTTCCCCCAAGTCTCCCAATAAAAATGATACCTCACTTGTGTGGGTAGGCCTAGCACCCGCAGCAGGAAGTGCCCCAAAACACAACGTGGACACATCCCATTTTTTGACAAAATACAGAGCTGTTTCTTGCAAAGTGCCTACCTGTAGATTTTGGCCTCTAGCTCAGCCGGCACATAGGGAAACCTACCAAACCTGTGCATTTTTTTAAACTAGAGACCCAGGGGAATCCACGATGGGGTGACTTGTGGGGCTCTGACCAGGTTCTGTTACCCAGAATCCTTTGCAAACCTCAAAAAGTGGCTAAAAAAACAAGTTTTCCTCACATTTCGGTGACAGAAAGTTCTGGAATCTGAGAGGAGCCACACATTTCCTTCCACCCAGCGTTCCCCCAAGTCTCCCAATAAAAATGATACCTCACTTGTGTGGGTAGGCCTAGCGCCCGCGACAGGAAATGCCCCAAAACACAACGTGGACACATCCCATTTTTTGACAAAATACAGAGCTGTTTTTTGCAAAGTGCCTACCTGTAGATTTTGGCCTCTAGCTCAGCCGGCACATAGGGAAACCTACCAAACCTGTGCATTTTTTAAAACTAGAGACCTAGGGTAATCCAAGATGGGGTGACTTGTGGGGCTCTGACCAGGTTCTGTTACCCAGAATCCTTTGCAAACCTCATAAAGTGGCTAAAAAAACAAGTTTTCCTCACATTTCGGTGACAGAAAGTTCTAGAATCTGAGAGGAGCCACAAATTTCCTTCCACCCAGCGTTCCCCCAAGTCTCCCGATAAAAATGATACCTCACTTGTGTGGGTAGGCCTAGTGCCCGCGACAGGAAATGCCCCAAAACACAACATGGACACATACCATTTTTTGATAGAAAACACAGCTGTTTTTTCCAAAGTGCCTACCTGTAGATTTTGGCCTCTAGCTCACCCGGCACATAGGGAAACCTACCAAACCTGTGCATTTTTGAAAACTAGGGACCCAGGGGAATCCAAGATGGGGTGACTTGTGGGGCTCTGACCAGGTTCTGTTACCCAGAATCCTTTGCAAACCACAAAAAGTGGCTGAAAAAACAAGTTTTCCTCACATTTCGGTGACAGAAAGTTCTGGAATCTGAGACGAGCCACAAATTTCCTTCCACCCAGCGTTCCCCCAAGTCTCCCAATAAAAATGATACCTCACTTGTGTGGGTAGGCCTAGCGCCCGCGACAGGAAATGCCCCAAAACACAACAAGGACACATCCCATTTTTTGACAAAATACAGTGCTGTTTTTTGCAAAGTGCCTACCTGTAGATTTTGGCCTCTAGCTCAGCCGGCACATAGGGAAACCTACCAAACCTGTGCATTTTTTAAAACTAGAGACCTAGGGTAATCCAAGATGGGGTGACTTGTGGGGCTCTGACCAGGTTCTGTTACCCAGAATCCTTTGCAAACCTCAAAAAGTGGCTAAAAAAACAAGTTTTCCTCACATTTCGGTGACAGAAAGTTCTGGAATCTGAGAGGAGCCACAAATTTCCTTCCACCCAGCGTTCCCCCAAGTCTCCCAATAAAAATGATACCTCACTTGTGTGGGTAGGCCTAGCGCCCGCGACAGGAAATGCCCCAAAACACAACAAGGACACATCCCATTTTTTGACAAAATACAGAGCTGTTTTTTGCAAAGTGCCTACCTGTAGATTTTGGCCTCTAGCTCAGCCGGCACATAGGGAAACCTACCAAACCTGTGCATTTTTTAAAACTAGAGACCCAGGGGAATCCAAGATGGGGTGACTTGTGGGGCTCTGACCAGGTTCTGTTACCCAGAATCCTTTGCAAACCTCAAAAAGTAGCTAAAAAAACAAGTTTTCCTCACATTTCGGTGACAGAAAGTTCTGGAATCTGAGAGGAGCCACAAATTTCCTTCCACCCAGCGTTACCCCAAGTCTCCCGATAAAAATGATACCTCACTTGTGTGGGTAGGCCTAGTGCCCGCGACAGGAAATGCCCCAAAACACAACGTGGACACATCACATTTTTTCATAGAAAACAGTGCCTACCTGTGGATTTTGGCCTCTAGCTCAGCCAGCACCTGGGGAAACCTAGCAAACCAGCACATTTTTGAAAACTAGAAACCCAGGGGAATCCAAGATGAGGTGACTTGTGGGGCTCTGACCAGGTTCTGTTACCCAGAATCCTTTGCAAACCTCAAAATGTGGCCAAAATAACACGTTTTCCTCACATTTCGGTGACAGAAAGTCCTGGAATCTGAGAGGAGCCACACATTTCCTTCCACTCAGCGTTCCCCCAAGTCTCCTGATAAATATGATACCTCACTTGTGTGGTTAGGCCTGGTGCCCGCGACAGGAATAGATCACACAACGGTCAATGTTGGTCCTTACGTGAGGCAGCTGTTGACCCTGGGGGTGATCCATTCCTGACACAGGCACTAGGTGTAGGCACTCAAGTGGGGTAGTGTTTTTATCAAGACAGGTGAGGAGTCACTGGGTGGTAGGAATGTTGTGGATCCCAGCATATTCCTGTAGTTTGTGTGACAGAAATGCGAGAAAAATTGAGTTTTTTTTCAACATTTCAGCTTTGCAGGGTATTCTGGGTAAGAAAACTTTGGTGAATGCACACAAGTCACACCTATGTGGACTCCCCCGAATGTCTAGTTTCCAGAAATGTTTGGGTTTAGTGTTTTTCTCTATTTGGCCGCCGAATCCAGGACCAAAAACACAGGTGCCTGCCTTACAAAACCAGTTTGTTTTGCCATAGATAATTTTTATGTCTCCACAATATGATTTGGGTGGTGGGATTTGGGGCTGAACTAAATTGGGGAGCTCCCAAGAGAGCACTCTCTCTCTCTGCTTGCCGCCGCATTCACCTGCTCTCTGGGTTGGCCGAACCCACTATTACCCAGTTGCACTAACAGCTTGCGAAGGGACAGCAGGACTGTCCTCATCACCTCCCTCATAATGTACTGGAAGAGGAGTTATCGAATGGGACTCCTCTGACTGAAAAATCACTCCCAGAGTCTGCGCCATTGTCCTATCCCTCAGATGCTGTCTCAGTATCTGATGTCTCAGTCTCTGATCCTATGTCAGAGCGGTCCTCTATAACCCGAGTGCAGGCAGCAGTCATCCATCAAGATGCCATCTCTGCTATTGGCTAAACTGTTGCTCTAAAACACTATCCTACGTAGACAGTCACAAAATCGATGGTGTGTGTGAGATACGTGCAACAGTAGAGGCCACCTTGCCTGCGCTTCTTCCCTCAATCAGCACGTACTTTCAAGACACTCAAAAAACACCTTGTCACATACCATTCGTCACAGTCTTTAGCACCTCCTGCGCCCAGTCCAACAATCATTATTGGTGCTCCCACTCCCTCCTCCTCGGATTCCCTCATTACCACCCAGCAAAAGTGCCCTTCATCTCTCCATAGCTGCCCTCCACCCCACACATACATTTCATTGGTATTATAGTGCAGGTAATGGCTGACTTTACTAATGTACTCAGGTATTTACATAAAATACAGATTTGCTCTTTGCAGTAGGCATATAAACCTTCTGCGCTTCTTTATGGCACTAAAACTGCCACTAGACAAGTCGGACCCTTTTCCCCCCGGGAAACCACACACATATTGACAAAAGTGATATATATATGACAGCCAACCACCTGAAACTCAACTCAAGCAAAACCGAAATAATCGTCTTTGGCCCACACAAAAACACCTGGGACCCCTCATGGTGGCCCACCACGCTAGGCCCTGCACCCACCCCCGCCAACCACGCACGCAACCTCAGCATCATCCTAGACTCCTCCCTCTTGATGACCCAACAAATCAACGCTCTCACCTCCTCATGCTTCAACACACTCCGTATACTGAAAAACATTCAAATGGATCCCCACAGAGACCAGAAAAACTGTCACTCACGCACTCATCAGCAGCAGGCTTGATTACGGAAACGCCCTCTACGCCGGCACCACTCTAAAACTCAAGCGCAAACTACACACATCCAGAACTCAGCAGCACGACTCATCCTCGACCTCCCCCGACACGAACACATCTCTCCACACCTCAAATCCCTCCACTGGCTCCCCATTGACAAAAGGATCACCTTCAAGATCCTCATCCTTGCACACAAATCACTCCACAACACAGGCCCTGCCTACCTCAACGAGAGTCACCTTCCACACCCCCACACGAAACGTCCGCTCAGCTGACCTCTCTCGCGCCTCTGTCCCCCGCATCAAACACACCACCACCGGGGGTAGATCCTTCTCCTACCTTGCACCCAAAACCTGGAACGCCCTCCCAACCCCCCTTCGCAAGACCCAAAACCTACTTCTTTTCAGGAAGGGCCTCAAAACCTGGCTTTTCGAACAATGAACCTCCCAGCCCCTTTCCCACCCCCCGTACCCCCCCCCAGTGCCTTGAGACCCCCACGGGTGAGTAGCGCACTTTATAAATCTCTTTGATTGATATATATAGATCTACCTCTATATATATATACATATATATATATCTATCTACATAGATATATCTATAGATATATCCATGTACATAGATATATCTATCTACATAGATATATATATATATAGATCTATATATAGATCTATTTTTTTTAGTTGTTGTATGGTTTCCCTGGGGGCCAAAATGGCCCCCAGGGAAACCCTACAACATCTAAAAAAAAAAAAATGCCCCCACAGGGGGTCACCCTGCCCATGGGCGACCCCCTGTCATTTTTTTTTTTTTTTTTTTTTAAATTATTTTTGGGAAGAAAAAAAAAATCCCCTGGGCCCCCCCCCCCAGGGGGCACCTACCTTTTTTTTTTATAAAAAATATGCCCCGGGGGGGCGGCCCGTTTTCCGAGGGGGCCGCCCAACCAAAGTGAAATCCCTGGCGTCTAGTGGTGTTTCCTGGCCCCCGATCGCAGCTGTGCTGCGATCAGGGGCCAGGAAACACTTTCAGAAGGCCTCGTAAGAAAAGGGAGACTCTCCCCTTTCTTACGAGGCCTTCTGAAACTGTTTCCTGGCCCCCGATCGCAGCTTCAGAAGGCCTCGTAAAAAAGGGGAGAGTCTCCCCTTTCTTACGAGGCCTTTTGAAAGTGTTTCCTGGCCCCCGATCGCAGCACAGCTGCGACCGGGGGCCAGGAAACACTTTCAGGAAGGCCTCGTAAGAAAGGGGAGAGTCTCCCCTTTCTTACGAGGCCTTCCCGAACGTGGGGAAGGCCGTTTTCCCCATCGAAGCAGGAAGCGGCCGCAAGGCTGCTTCCTGCTTCGATGGGGAAAACAACTTTGTAACGTCAGCGCGGACGTCACAAAGGTGCGGGTGGGGGGGGAGACACGGAAGCTTCCGTGTCTCCCGGGAAAAGTAAAAAAATAAAAAATAAATCCTCGGGTGCCGATTTATTAACACCCTCCCTGGTGTCGGCCACTGGTCGTGACCTGCACCAGGGAGGTAGTGCGGGCGTCGGCCAGTGGCCGTCGCCCGCATTTAAGGGGGCACAACATTTTTGTTGTTTATTTCCTAAACACATTTTTCATTGATTGCACAGTTCAACACAATACCCTACACTTCTTAATGTCTTTCTTACCGCACTTGCCTGACTACCTACGACAAGGCTGACTGTACCTGTTTTTGTGCGGCACTATATGAGTGTTCGTGTATTTCAGCCAATTATGGAGCTAGGCGCCGTGCTAGCCAGTTTGCACTGGCCTCTCTCCTATTATTCCTAAATCTCCATCAGGTACCAATTCCGTAGACTTTGTGCCTCCTTGATTTCTACCTGCTACCCTTTCTTGCTACCTGCACTCCCTAGTGCAATCTATCCCCCCTCCAGCCTACTGCTTGTCAACCAGATTCCTATGGTTGGCTACATACGCCTGTGTTTTGGAAAAAGTCATTTCACACACAAGGCTCCATCCTTTCCCCTTTCTCCTGTTCCATCCATTCCAGACACTCTTCATATGTAACACTTTGTAGTGCCCTTAGTGCATCCAACTTTACATAGCCTCTTAATCCATGTTCACGGATGACTGTAAGGGAGGTATGCTAGGCTCCCTGTTAGCCTGCTGCTCTTGTGTACGAGTGACAGTAGGTTTGTTGGTCTGTGTGTATGACTATCTGTAGGCATGTTCATTGCTTAATTTGTGCTTGTTGTTTCCGGTGCTGAGCACCGGCACTTATTTTTGAGGGCCGGGTCTTAGGCTTCTGCCTCAAGCATTACCTGCTAGAAACAGATACGTTTGGGAAAGACGGAGGAAGAGAACAACGAAAAAGCGTCACAGAGGTACAAAGCAGAAAGCTGCAGGTGTGAGCTGAAAGGGGCAGGGAGTGGCTTTAAATGGATTGATGAAGTCCGAGATGGCTTCTGGATTACGCTGCCTCAATATTCCGTGTTCACACATTTAATTGCAGCAACCGCGTGTTTAAAAGGAGGGCTTTGGGCACCAGCACCTTTTTATTTACAAATTAAGCACTTTGTATGTTCTATATGTTGGTTCACGTTACGTTATGTTGTGTTCGTGTTTTTATTTTGTCGATGAGTCTTGAAGCTATCTAGTGTACCGTTGCCATGCTTTGCAATTACCTAAACGAAAAACAAACCATTGAATTTGATGCAATCGATTATACGGCGCATGTTGTGTGATCAGTGGAGCAAAGGATCATGTAATTCTCCTTCATGAAACTTACAAATCATTGCGTACGTGTGGATTTAGAATTCTCAGTGGCTCTTTATATACTTTATTAATACATGCCTTCCTATATAAACTCTTTTAACGTGTTCATGATTATTGTTTGAACAAACCGTGTGTTACATATCCCATGTGCCGCCTCCAAGGTTAAGGGGAAGCTGTGTAAATCAAGGAATTCACAGTATTGCCGGGAACGTTGTTTGCAGGCTGCTGACAAACACCACTTTGGCGTCCGTACTAAATAATGGGGTCGCTGATGTGTAGCAATAATTTCCATTATTTACGTAATTTCAGGTGACATGCGCCAGGTGCGAGCAGTGTTGTTACTCCAAGACACGTTTTATCAAAGGGATTGTGCTCTCGGGTTTGCAAGTGCGATGTACAATAATGACAACACCGTTTTCAGCTAAGCATAAAACACACTACTCGCTATCTCATCTGACCTGAAAGCTATGCAAAGTGCGAAAAAGGTGTCAGGTTCGCAAAAAAACTCATCCTCTACTGCCCTCTGGGATCCTGCTGCTTTTTCCCATAGCAATCCCTTGTTCAAATAATTTCTGTCGATCCTTTGGAATGGTATGAGGGAATATCTTTCAGTGAAATGTAAATGAGCCAACGCTATTGCAGAATTGCCCTTAAGTTCAGAGCATATTCCAAAGTACACAGTGGTGCCTACATCAGCAGCTTCCTGTTAACATTATTGATCCAGAGAGCAAACGCTCCTCTGACGTGGGAATAACAGAGGCTGCCAGTGCACCTTTCGTAATATTGTCTGCGCAACAAAGAAATGGCTCCTCAACCAAAGACACGAACAGCGTTCCATATAGCCAGTGTTGACTGGATTACCTTGATTTAATTCACAACTTCTATTTATAGCATTGGAGGCAGAGTTGTTTTAAAGCTCGAATCACTTGCTTGACGTGAAGCATTTTATACATGTTAATGCGTGGTTCAAATTGACTGCTTTTTTTTGTAATTGAATTCATGCAACGGAATTTAATTGTTTGAGGCTGCTTAACGGTTTCAGTGATTCCCCTGTATGCTTACATTCCAGTCACATCGCCGATTCTTTCTTTGTGTAGAGATGCCGTGCGAACTTTAGGTAAGATTTACAACCTACACGCGTCTGCTGCTTTTGCATTATTATGCAGCCTTTTTACTGAAAACTTTAGGCCTCGTAATAGTTTCACGGAATACACCCATATTTTGCACAACGGCTCACCCTAACATCACAGCAGTATTAATATCAGCTCCCGTAACCAATATGAAGTCGCCTACAAACAATCCAGCGGTTTTAGTGCATAAATTAAAAACGTAAAGAACCCATGCATGAACTGACGCCATAAGGTCTTTGTACATATTTTATTAGGGAACAGGGCATTAAATTCCCAAATGTTCACATCCGCGGGAAGTAAAGTGGGGAAACGCAGGCGAAGTCTTTAAATGCCAGAAACACTCTTTTCTCTCATTACAAATAATTTCAATGTTGTTCTTGCTGCTGATAATACTATGCCCCTTGGCTCACTATTTTGGAGCAGTGAGACATGGCACCACCCACTGCCATCCCGCCCATTTGTTCTGTTCGTAGTCCGTGGGGTAGTGGGCCTTATGTAGGCCCCTGCGACAGCGCGAAATTTGCAACATAAACACAGCGTGGTGTAGTGTTGGAGTGGGGCTCCTTGTTTTATTTTGTAGCTCTCCTTTATTTTACGGCTACCAGGAGGAGGTGTATACTCTTGCATCTGATACCAAAACTGAAATACACAACCAGTGAAGTTAAATGAGAAACGAACACAAGCTCCCCTGTCAGCAGTGAGGGCTCTGTGGTCGAACAGATGCTGGGGGTGTCTAATAGAAATCAAAGTCTATACCATACTTTTCTAGTATGTCTATGGAGGACGGCGGAGGTCATACTGGTCATACTGGTACTTGAGGGCTTAAACTAGCACACAGTTTATGGATCTGGTTGGTTTCTAGTTATCATTCCGAAATAATGGGCCACCAAGATGTGCGTTAAACAGTCAAACATGCTTCGCCCTCTTAGCAAGATTTCATTGGGTAGTTGGACATCTTGCAGATTATGATGGTGAGTATCCTTCATTGTGTTTGGTAGGTAACAATTATCTTATTTCTAGTGATTCTTTCATTATTGTACTTTGACTTGAGCATGGAGAAGTGAGTGGCAGTTACCTTCCAGAGACCAAATTTGAAAGGTGTGCAGAAGTTCCCCACAAGATACCAATCTTGAAACAATACCCGATCCACTGTTATCGCTGATGGGAACTGGGCAGCACCTTGATTGCAACTGGCCCTCTTGTTGGTTCCTCTGTCTTTCATTATCTTCAGGTAAGCTAGATCGCCCAAACATTATGGAGGAAGGGTTGCTCTTGGTCGTGCACAGAGTACTTATTTATGACCTATGTGAAAAAAGCCCCTTTTGTGTGGTCATCTCAGTGTTTTGCTGAATCTTAGTGTCCAGTGCTGAGTGTGTGTGCTCTGACCCCCAAAGTATAAAGCAGTTGACTAATCCCTAATTGATGTACTTAACTGTCAGGCCATAGTATAGAAACTGCACTCATGGCAGGGAAAGGTAAATATAACCTGTGGACTGCAGCTCTTATTGCGCCATCCACTGATGTGACAAGGAAAGCATGGCCCTGGCCCACCATTGTTGAGTGACTGCTGCAATGTAAAACCTGCAATGCAATCTATTGAAATAACCCATTTTAAGCAGCAGAAATCTCCCTTTTATATTTTATCAAGTCTCCCTGATCTACATCTAATAACCCACTAGGCATGGTGGGTGGTATTTAAAAGTGGGGCATGTAGATCATTAATGTGACCATTTTCCTAGAAAAGCAAGGTCCTAAAAGCTATTTTCACTGTGAAAGGCCTAAATGTCTGCTGTGAAAAAACAGTACACATTATACTACTAACACTTTATCAAAAGAATAGCACCAGATAAAAAATAATGAAACCACAATTTTAATAGTTATTAAAAACTCACTAGCAAAGTCATTTTTTAAAAATAAATATTGATAAAAAGTAACTTTTAGAAAGTTATCACTTACCTTCCTTAGTTGTCAGAAGGCTTATTAGCTATAGCCTGTGGCAACTCCCGGCCTGTGCTCTGCCAAAGAAGAGGTGTGAATTTCTTCCCTGTAGCAAACAATAAGCTGACCTGAATGAGTTAGGCGTGGCTCGTCTGAGCTGTGGAGAATATGCAGGATCTGAGCTGTGGGTATTCTGCTGATACAACACAATCACATTCTGTCTGACAGGCCCACTGACCACATCTAACAATTTGGCACACTTGAAAGGGGGAGAACAGGATGCCCAGACAGTTCTTATGTATCACCTGTCACTTTGCAGAAGAACCCTCCTTTTGTCCTACTAGACTTCTGTTTCTGGGTCGGTTGCACTCACAGTGCCTGCTTAACCTGGAGGTTGGTCCAACATGGTGGGACCCTAGGATCACCATAGTCTGCTTCGTTACAGACGCCAAGTCTCCAGAGTCCAAATTTAGTGTGGCTAAAGACTTTTGTCATCTCAGCATAGAACCTGGCACATTGTATTCTGGACCTCTTTGTAGTAAGGGAAACAGGAACTACAGCAAAGGTGGGTAGGTCAGGGCCTAGGAACCTTCACTCCATTGGTCAGAGAGGAATTAGGAGTCTCCTATGGTGCCCTACACCTACAGGCTTGTGAACCCTACTAAGCTGAACCCTCACCCACCCTTCCTCAGAACACTGCTGAACTTGTGAAAGGATACCAGGTTAACTCCATATACTGCATTTAGTATCTGAGACCTGTGAGAATGATCTGATCCCACTTGAAACACAAGGACAGAAAGGCCTATAAGGACCATATTGCTGATCCTCTGGGTGGTGCAAGGAAAGTAAAAAAGTTGAAGACTTTCCAGTGAAGAATCCGTGTTGACTAGTAGCAACAGGGCTAGATAAGGACTTCACTGTTTCCCTCTGCATGACAATCTGTGGTCTCTAAGTGCTCTCCCTGGGTTTCTTTATCAAAACCTTTGCTCAAGAGCTTCAAAGGACTGACCGTGAAAAGTAACTGATTGTCAATTTCATGGCATCAGATTGAATTTTAATTTTGTAGAAGACATTTTTCTCAGAAGACTGACAAAGTCCCTTTTCAGTTTAGGACTTGGAAACCTTTTCAAACTTCCCTACTTCCTGGCCATAGGGGGGTCAGTGTACTTGGTGTATCTGATATGCACTCCATCGAGGTTGGAGTCAATTTGTGCCAAGGTCCTGGTGTACTGCAATCATTTACTGTTTTGGAACTTCTAAATGCTCTACACATTTTCTGTAAGTTAAGCTTGAATTCTCTGTGATGCAGCTACCAGAAGTTGACCTAAGGTTTACACCAATGAAATGTTAGACTGTACCTAACAATATAGTGATTTTTTAAATTGTAGTAGTCACCCAGCCACCCCTGCTAATAAATAGAAGTGGGTGCAACACGTGAAATTTGCTGTAGTGTAATTACGCAAAATTATGCAAGATTCTGCACAATTCTGCAAGAACCAAAAGCCAGAATTTAGCGCCATTATCTTTGTGTAAATTTCACCCTTGTATTTAAAATGGATTTGAGGATGCATTTTGAGATTAGGGAATAGTACTAAATACAATAAAACACAAACAATAGCAGCCAGCAGCTGCCCACACTTACTAACTTAATTGTTCCCATGCTCCTGTGGTACGTTGTTTGTGCCAATTTACTGATAATTACATGAATGAGTGCAATTGTGTAATTGTCAGTAATTTCACATCAAAAGAGTAACATGAAATTACCAAAATATCTCCAATGACTTCAGGGCAATTAACATATCGCCCAGGCCTACTAATAAACCACTTTCTCACAATATATTTGGAGAAACCTCTGAATATTCCACTCAGTGTTGTCTTGCTGTTCACTGACGTGCAATTCTTCTTTGGTCTGTGGATAAAGTGTTCAAAGTCTATAGTCAGCACAGGCCAGCGTGAGGTGACTTTCTGAGGTTCAATACCAAAGGAATGAATATAGTCCTCAAATTAATTCCTTTGAAAGGGAGGTCCAATGTCAGTCTTTAAGGCCTTGGATAGACCATGTGTCAGTTTGACTCTCATGTACGCTGCTGACAAGACAGTTATAATAGTGAGGAAACTGCTACAGTAGTCCATCAGCACCAGTGTATACAGGACATCAGGCAAGATGCAGAAGTCACCTCTGTCATTGATTCTGAGGTCTAGGCATTAATCGTTTGTGAAGACTGGGGGATGAGCCAGCTGTTTGTGGCTTATCCTGACTTCAGCTCTCTCGCCAAGTCCCTCAAACACTTATATTCTCCTGTAGGCAAGCCTTGGTCTTTACCATTCTGTATTCTCTTTGGTCTGCAAGCTGCTGAGTTTGAGTGATCAGTGCCTTCTGTACTATGATTCAATCTACTCTCAGAACAATACTGTCTCATGTTGGATTCTCCATAGAAATCTCAGCATTAGCTTTGTCTCTGCATCTTTGTGTTGATTCCCCTCCAGAGTTTAAAAAGGTTAAAGAGTTTCCAAGAAATTAAAATGGCTGGCTGAAACTAGGCCACATGGTTTGTGGCTTACATTGTTTGTTATAGGCAACACTCTTTCAATGTCAAGGGAAACCTCTTCCTCCATATTGTTGGTTTTAGGCAATAATATGATGGGCCTTGTGCATTTCTAAAGGCAGTAGGCCAGGCTTTTTATGTCTGGGTGGTTCTGTATCACAAATCGATAGCATTACAATTGCAAAGCACACTCCACAATCATAGTGGGAGTGTGGAGTGGTGCCTTGGAATCATGGGACTATTAATCTGAGGACAGGGTCCACCCTACATGCATAACTGTTTGATACATGTAGAAGTTAGGGCACCATCAGTTGATCGATTGTGCCTACTTCTCATTATTGGTTGCCCAACAGGTCCCGGCTTGCAAATGTGATGTTGGTCAATACCCCATATGTTTATTCCAGAAAAAGTATGACACCAAGCCTGCACAGGCTACCATCCACAACTAATTCAGAGTTCTTGGTCGAGTTGAAGTATGTAATTATACCTGTCTCTATGCGGTATGGCATTTTTGTCTTTTGGAACACACTTTTGTGGCAGTTTGACCATGCCCATTTGTTCATGTGCTTGGTAGGTCTGCCAGCAGCACAATGATGGTGATCAATTTGATGGTGAATTGGCCACAGTAGATGACCATGGTGAGTTTTATTTTTTGAGGTGATTTTTGCATCATTGATATTTTGGGAAAGCACGTTTTCCCTCACCTGAGAAAAGATTTACTAAATAGCTCAGTGTGTCTTTGTGAAATCTGTAGTTTTTGGAGTTTTTATAAAGTGTCAATTTGGCCCAAGGGCAATAGAGCACTTTATACGAGTGCCAAATTATATTAAATTGTTCAGGGTGAGTATTATGTTTTTTAAAGCATAGAAGATAAAGTAATTTTCTGTCCCCGGTGTCAAGGAGGAATAGTTCCTCCTCTTTGTAGGTCTCACCTGCAAAAGCGCTCTCACTTGTGAATGAAATTGTATACAAAAATATTGGACACCAAATTAGCTATATTTGATGGAGTACTAAGAATATTTTTGGAACTCGACAAATGCTAATTCATAGACAGAGACATATGCTGCTTGCTATCCCACACTAGAGTCACAAGAGTCAGTGCCCTTTATCATTACTAGCTAGCTGACAGATGCAAAAGGATGCTCCATGGCTGTTGCATTGCTGCTGAAAACATAAAGGAACTATTTAATGTCTTTCACACTATTCAGTAAGACTCAGTATTTTAGCATATGATAAAAGCAGTTCAAAAGTGGAAAAATGGCTAGTTACCTTCCTCCCTCTGCCCAGCAATTCAATCATGGAAGGTAAAACAACAGGTTGAAAGTGGTTAATTTCCTATTTAAACAATGTGAGATGGTTATCAACCAACAGCTCTCACAGTTCCAGAATTTTAATAATGGCAGGTCCAGGCCTAGGAATCTATTTTCCTTTTTTTTTTGTCTGTGAGTGTGTTTCTTTAGGCATCTATATGGACTCAAAGTCTACATATCGCACCTGTGGAACATCACAGGGCAGATCTAGCCCACATTGCTACTTGAGTGTGTTTTTTGGGTTGGCCATGCTGCAGTTCCCAGGCCTTCCCAGTGTGCCCCAACATCTCTTCTACGTGCTCAGGAGAAAGCCTTGGGTTCTGTTCATGATGCTGGGTCAGAGGACGTGCCAGGGGCCTGTGGCTGACATGTGGGCACCCCTGTTTTTTTTGTCATGGAGTATATTTAGTTTTGAATACTATCAAGGTGAGAGGGTTTTCCTCTGATATTCATCCATAAAAAGATATGGGTGGTGAAGAGTAGGACCCTGGAATATTTTGGATTTTATAAAAGGATCCTCAGCCACGGATACCATCCGTGGCATGCTACATCATCGGATCCTCACCCACTGCACCTAGTGTGAGTGGATGGGCTTGACGTGATTTGTAAGCAGAGCTCTCACTAAGGAGTGATCTCTGATTAAAATTGCCTGCAGGTCTCTCCGGTCATATTTAGGTCAATTGTTTATTATGGATACATTTGGCAAGGTTAAGTTATAGGATGATTTTGTCAGGATATATTCCGACCCAAACTTCAGAGATAAACATGTTTGAGACCTATTTATTGTCCCTCATGGTCACTGGGCTTTCTTCACGACCAGATTCTCTTTGAATCCCTATTGCCAGTAGTGTTTCACCTTTCTACAATATAGTATGATGGTGTGACATTTTCACAATCACAAAGCATGACTATATATATATAGATATGCACATACCATACTTTGGAGGTTTCCCTATGTTTGTACTGCTAAATTTTATGGTTCCGTAAAGCCTTGGGGGAGGGTAAATCCTGTAGTTAAACTTTCATCAAGAGTTCACACCCTGTGGTGTACCTGTTCCTCTCCTCCGAGCCTCGCATTTTTAGTTTTGCCAGAAACATCATCATGTACTTCATTCTCATGTCATGCAGTTTTTTTCACTTGGCAAAACTCTGTCTTTGGACCTCTTGGGTGCAGATTGAGAAGAAAACACAGGTGATCTGTTGTAGGGGGGTAGGTCCAGTAACATGAGCATGCTACAGAGTGGCATTCTTATCTTTTAGGATATTCAGGAACTTTTGCTAGATTAATACACAGGAGAGCCCTGGTGAGCACTGGTTCCCAAAAGTCCAGTGGCTCCTTTCAACAGAGAAAAATGCTAACAGACCTCTTGGTTTCAAGGCTGTTTCCTAAATCATTAATTGGACAGGTCTGCTTATAAGCATGTGGTGGGTTACTCAGAAGGCCCTTACCGCCCCCCTTTTTGAAGACCTCAAAAATCAGATGACTCTTGATGTATGTTCTTAAGATGGCACTTTTCTTAATTTCTATTTACTGTAACCCTCCTTAAGGGATTTTCTCAATAATTTCTCTATTTGATTTTCTCGTTTTAGTCTTTTGGAGTTCTTCTTCTGATCTCTTTTTCTTCTATTTTCTCCCTTTTTTATTCTCCCTTGTCGGTCTTGTCTTTTAATATTCACTGTTTTCCTCTTTTAGGTGTGGCTCAGGGTCCCAAGGTCACCGTTCCGGAGAAGAAGGGAAAAACAAAGGACAGAACGGCAGGAGGTAAGTGTTTGTGTGTCTTTTATCCTTAAGTGCATATCAGGGAGGGAGTAAGTGAGGAGCGGTGACTAGATGTGAACACTCTGTGATGCCTTTTCTAAGTTTGATGCTCTTTTATGGTGTAATTGTGGGGAGAGAATCAAAATAATGATTTCATAATAACAAGTATTGTCAGCATGCATTAATTTAGGCTAGTGAAGCTTGTTACTGTTGTCCCTTGCTTTGCACTGGGACTTATAGTAGGCTTTTCCCCTCCCCCTACCTCTTTTTTTCCCCCACATCCCCTTTCCTCCTTAATAATTTTGTTGCTGAGCCCTGTATACAGGCATGTACCTGTGCTAGCCACATCCCTCCTGGGACATGACAGACTGTTGTGTCCCAAGACTGGGAATTGCCGCTTCTCAGAGCACCCTCGTTGATGCGTTGAACTCTGTCTCCAGTCGCTGAGCTGCTCTCCTCGTGGACCTCGAGGGCGTTGTCTTCCCGTCTTCAGTATTTGCCTTCCACTGCTCTTCCTGTGGCATCTTCTGTCTCTCTCCCTGCCTTTCCGTGCGTCTCCTCTTCTTCCTTGTTGACGTGCTGACGTAAGCACAGAATACTCTCCACTGTACCCTCAAGGCACTCTCCTATCTGCCCTGACGCCGCTTGGACTTGTATAAACCTGTTACAAAGCACTCACTTGATTCCAACCTCGGAGACGACACTCAAGCTGATGCTAGACGTCCTATCCCTCTCAGGAATCTGCAAGATCCAGGGTTGGAACTCTAAGATCCAGCACTGTCTCAGGGTGAATGGGGATTGGGACAAAAGAAGAAAAGGGAGGCTTGGGGTACTAGACCAGAACCTCTGGTTTACTGAAGACGCATTGCACTGGGAACAACAAGAAGAGGTAATTACTATGAATACACTAGCAGGCCTCTACATACCTTACTATATATTAACACCAGTGACAAACACAGATTTCTTAAAAACTCATAGCATGACAGCAGGATAACCAAGTTCCTGTATAAGAATCTCAGAGATTCTCAAAGAAGAACTCCAAATACTGATTGGAGCCTCTGACACTGCCTAGATAAACTTGAAACATAGATTGGAATTAATGGCTTTCCCAAGATTACACTCTGAACATAGGTTGGAGATAGGAACACTCTCACGGTTACACTTGAATATAGGTTGGAGTTACTGACACTCCCAAGGCTACACTCACTCAGAACATAGTTTGGAGTTCGGGCACTGCCAAGGTTACACTCAAAACATAGGTTGGGGTTAGGGACACTCCCAAGGTTAGACTTGGAACACAGGTTGGAATTACGAACTCACCCAAGGTATGCCTGAAACACAGTTTGGAGTTTACAAGGTTCATACAAATATCAGTCACTCTTAAGAACATGATTCTTGATATTACTGTTCATCGGAGAAACACAGAATTTGTCTCTAACCCTTGTTTAATAACAGTTCAGGCACCAAGATTGCAGGGAGGGTCCTGAGCACGAACAGGCAAGGAGAGTTAGAGGAAAATCATGGAGAAGGAACTGAAGACAACTCTATAGTCTTGAAGATGCTGATGCTAAAGACTGGTAAAACTACAAGAGGATTCATGCACATGAACCTGATATTGAGTACTTAGCCAAGGATGTAAGTTTGTCAGGAGTTTGAGAAGATATTGAGGACTTTACTCTTGAAGTCGCCAGGGAACAAGAAGAGCTCTGCGGGAGGCGGAGATGAAGGATGCATCAAGGGAGCGGCAGCCAAGAGAATCACTGGAGGAACTTGAACTGTAGACAACTAGAGCACTGGAAGTTCTGGGCGATTCAGGAGGTGAGTGCAGGGATGATGCTTGCACAGGACTGGAATGAGGTCAAGCACCAATGCAGGTTCAGAGGGAGTATCTATGCTGAAATAAAAGATAGCTCCGTAAGGCATGTGTCCTACGTGGAAGAGTGAAATATTCCAGTGATCCAGGGGAAAATCACCTGTTACAAACAAAAGATATGTAACCTAACAGGTGGCAGGTGAAAATGATAACTGGAAACAATAAACAAGTATCAACCCCAAGTGCATGATGGTATAATTCAATGGGTCACAGTGGATAGCATAACTTGTCATAAAGCGATTGATAATCTGCAGGTGCAAAAACAGAGTAAACTTGCATAGTGGCAGAACAGGATGTTCAATGTTTGAAGATTCCTGGGAGGTGGGGATAATGAGTGCTCAAGACAAGAAGGCACCACAAAGGAAGGATGATTTGGAGTGCTTGGGATAGGGAGGTGTCACAAGAGAAGTATACATGAACCCGGGGAGTAAAACCCACAGCACATAGGCCACAAGATGGAGTCATGACTTCAGTACTGGAGCTATAAGCTAGTTTTATAATCCCCACAAAATACAATTTGTTTTCCTCAGGATCCGCCTCCTTCTTCTATTCTTTGATGTGGATATTGTGAGTAAGCTGTCAGAGCCTTGACTGCCTCCTGGAAATGATTGACGTTAGCTCTGACTTCCTTCAACCTTTTCTTGAAGTATTACAGAAGACTTAATGTTATGGTCATTGAGTCAACCCAACCTTGTGTTCAACTATAGTTCTTGTGGGGTTAACAGCTTACAAGACTTTTGTTTTGGACCAATGACTAGAACCCATATGTGCCTGTGTCAATCATATGGCTACTCTTCTGAGCCAGTTTTGTGAATGTTATCTCTCCAGAATGCAGCCTGAGTCTTGCCATATGCTCATGTTTTCACATTGTGTAATTTGTTGTACTCAATGTCTGCCACTATGTTGAAGTTAGTGAGGCCTTTCAGTAATCTGGGTGATTTGATGCCACTGGACACGTTAGGAGTGTGAGAAGATGCATACTCCCAGTTATGATTCTCTGATTACTCAACCATTGTCTGTGCCAATATTCACACCACTTGTACCAAACCAGTGATACTGATGAGTTCTCCTGTGACTGTGCAGGTATGTTTACCCCTTATGAGGAGAGATTGAATTCAAGTGCTCTTTAAAACCAGTAGTCTCTTCAATCACATGCCATTTCTGTAGGTCTAGGTGAATCAGCAGTTTTGCAATGAGAAGCTTCATTTCTTATATTCAAATAAGTAGTGTTAGGTATCTTTTACCTGTTGGATTTCACTCCTGAATTACAATTGTCTTTCGCCACCTGGAGCCCACCCGGTTCAACTAACGTGTCGGGCCTACCGAGTGCTGCCCTCACCTCAGTGTGAGCTTCTGTTGAGCAAGCATTTCTCATGTCGGCTGCTTCCTTCCTTATTGACTCCTTAGCTCCTTATCTCCTTTCGCACCTGTTTCCTCACTTCAGTTGGACTCCTGCTCAAGCTAGTCAGCTAGCCCCAGAGTGCTTGTGGGGCTCCCCACTGACTCTGTTCTCAGCTCACACTATATCTCTCAGATTGTCATTGCCAGTATAGACTTGGACTACTCTTCACTCTGAAGTGACGCAATGTAGCTGAGCTCCCCACCTCAGGACACGGCACCCAGGTCCACAGTGTTCTCCCTCATTGGCTACTGTCATGTCAGGTCATATAGGGCCCATGGAATCACCTATTCCTGCATAGGGCCAGCCCAGGGAGCCTTGCCAGCTCAACTGGTCTCTCTACTATGATATGGCAACCTCAATTAAGATATGTGTGTTCAGTTCATACTTAACTATTATTGCTGGGTTTTGAGTATTTTATGTTGGGTGGACTAGATTTCTGAGTCTAGCAACTGTCTTGTCACGTGTCAAGCCTTACACTTCCCATTCCTTTTTATTATTCTCTGCTAGTATCGCAAATGCTGAGAAATGTAGAAGCATGAACACTTATTTCAATTGATCATTGAGTGCCTTTACAACTGTGGGAAGAGGAAGCACCAAAGAGCATTTAAAGTTTAACTTTTTTTAGTCTAAGAGATATGCCACACAGCTGTAGACAAATATCATGAAAGCCTTGTCTACCTTGCACAAGGGTCAACAGCGTTGGCCCCACCATCCTGAGTTGTTGCCAAATATCATGGCATCCTTCACCTTCTAATAATGAGACTAGGTGGTGCAAGATTGCTGACGGTAACCCTAGTGTCCTGCATGTAGTTGCATACTGTGCACCAGGGCATCTGTGAGTTGGCAGGTGCACCAAGTACTCCCCACTCTTTGGCAATGTACAGTACAACCACTCAGTCAACCCTACAGCATGTTTGGGAGGGTTTAAAAATAGGGGGCATTTTCAGCCACCATTGAGCAATAAAGCAAAGAAGAAAGAAAAATCTCCCTCCTGGCCAATACAAAACCTGGGGGGTGTCATATAGTGGCTCAAGTGAAAAATAAAAATTAAATAAATAAATCCCTTTCACAACCCTTGCGCAAGGTGAAGCAGTGGAAACTGAAAGTACTCTTCCAGCCTTCCTGGCCCTTTTGACAAAGTTGACAGGGTAACAGAATGGAAACCTATCAGCTAGACAGTGGTTATTAACCTGTTGTCCAAAAGAAGAAAAGGGAGGCTGGGGTCCGGAGTGCCTACTCGACAGTAGTAGAATATACAGATTGACTGGTCAAGATTAAGACGTGTTGTATGAGTCACCAAAAGGAGAGGCGAGGGACCTGTGATTCTTTGTCGGTCAAGTACTGCAGAAGAAAATGGGAGGATACAAGGGAGCAGGATAAGCCTATTCTACCAACGAGAAGGTAGCACCAGAGAGACAGACACCACCAAAAATAGCATTTTTACCACAATCTGCTCATAGAAACCACACACACCACTTCCGTTTTTAGGTTTCGTCTGAACATCGCTTGCACTGTGGCAAAATCATTTTTCTTTGAACAAAAATCTGAAAAAGGACTTACACAACCCACCCACAACCTTCCCATTACTTACTATTAGTTGGCTTCTCCGGTCAATCGCCTGTTCCTGCTTTGCATGAGTCAGCAGGAATCCTTATCTCATCAGGTTGTAATTCCTATCTTCTCCTTCGGGCTTTGGTGGTTCTCTGGAGCTTAGATGAAGCTTGGGCAAAGTACTTCTTCTGTTTGGAGATCAGTGGCTGGCCAAGTGTCAGTCCACATGCTGTGGGCTTCTGCGGTGTGACACCCACAGAGGTCTTCTTCCCACTTCGGGGTCAGAAACCGCAGGCACTCTGGTAAGACACCACACTTTATCCCACCACCAAAAGTTGAGTGGATCTTGGGACTCAGTGAGGAGTGTGGTAATTGGATTAATTTATCACACATCAATAACATGGAAAACGTAAATGTTTTTAAGTACCATGACGAATTTAACCATAAAACAAACTCCAAACTGAATAAAGTTTCAAAGCTTTATTACAACCACAAACCTAATGTAACAAAAATGGTGCACAAAACTAAGTTATAAACATACATGAAAATTATAGGTTAACCAACGCGTCTAAAAAGATTAAGGCCCTCATTACGACTTTGACAGTCTTTATACAAGACGGCCAAAGCTGCGGTGTGCCAGAAGACCGCCAATGCTGGCAGTCTTCCGACCACCATATTATGAATACTGCAGTATTTCTACCACATTTTGTGTGGAAATGCTCCAGCAGTTGTACTGGAGGGTGGAGGCGCATGGGCACCACCACACCAAAAGGACTCCCCCAGCCATATTATGACCTGTAATACAGCCTAGCGGTGTCCTGATGGCAGGGCACTGCCGGGGGTGGAAGCACCTGTTCCCATTCCCTGCTGGACGACCTCCTCGCTGGACAAGGTAAGCCGATCGTCCGACAGGGGAGGAGGGTGCAGGGTGTTTTGTGTCCATGTGTGAGTGGGTGTTGTCTGCATGTGTGAATGCAAGTGTGTTGCATGTGTGTATGCGTGTGTGTATGGGTGTGCGAAAGCGTGTATGATCGTTGAAGTGAGAGCGTGTATGGATGCTTGTAAGTGAATGCGTGTTTGGATGTTTATGAGTGAATGTGTGTATTCATGCTTGTGAGTGAATTCATGTATGGATGCTTGTGAGTGAATGTGTGCATGTAAGTGTTGGTGAATGAGTGTATGCGGGGTGTGTGAATGAGTGTATGTGAGATGCGTGTGGGTGTCTGTGTGCATGTGTGTGTATGTGGGGACGGTGGGCACGGGGCGCTGTACTGGTGGGGGAGAGGGTGCTGTACTGGTAGGGGGTATTGTTTTAGTAAGAGGGTGTGGGGTTCTGGTATGGATGGGGAGTAGGGGGATTGGGCTTGCAGGGTGGGTGGGGGAGTCAGCTGCCAGTGACAGGAAAGAAATTTCCTGTCACCGGAGTCCTTTCTACCAGTTTTTTTGTGGTGGTGCTACTGCCGTGAAACCCTGGTGGAAAGCCAACTCCTAATTCCGCCAGCGGTCTTCATTGTCTGCTGGGTCGGAGATGCTAATCCCCAGTCCGGCAGATCCAACCACCCTAGCAGTACAGGAGGGATGTGGCAGGTTGGCAGAGGCCATCCCGCCACACTCATAATGTGGCAGTCTTCACCGCCGCCGGCCCATCGGCAGTGAGGCCACCACTGTGGCCCTGGCTGTTAGAAGATCGCCAGGGTCATAATGAGGGCTTAAGTCCGCCAAACATCAATGTTATTAAACACTCCAAAAAAATACCACAGATTAACATAACTATAAAATGCACATTAAAGTCAGATTTCAAAGCAGATGATGGTAACATCAGTAAATAATCAAATGTCGGTTAATAACATTTAGTTTCAGAGCTGGGCCATCCTTACCTCTAACACAAATTTGAATTTGCATGTGTTTGTAGAGGCACGTGCGGGCAAAACAAATGTAAAGACAAAAATAATTTGGAAAAATCATCTAACTAGGATAACTCACTTTAAAAATACACTGGTGTAATTATCTAAGCTGAAAACACATTTAGGTTATACCTCTCCCCATGGGACAGCAGACAGGAAAATCTCATCAACAGAGCATTCCCCTTTGCACAGCATCAGTAGACAGCAGCATCAGGACAGTTCAGAACATGGGCTGCACATAGGATGGGTTAGCAGTTCATAATTGATTGGGCCTATTAGTACTGAACAGCATAAGGAAGTGGGACAATAAGAATATATAACTTAATTTCTCTAGAAAGCATCTAAGGACAATAGGGAATAAGGAGAAGAGAGAGAGAAGTACCACATCCAGGATCAAGGCTAATTCAACTTGACTGACTAAAAGTTTTTAAAAGTTTCTCCCTAACTAGACATGCCCAGGCGTTCTCAATTGGTTCTCCAGGTGGGCTCATCATGCACACAAAGATCAATAGCCATTGAGAATTCTGCACTCCCATCAGGTTTTCAACTATTCCAGATTTTCTCTGAGATAAATACATGATCATATTGATGAATTCATACAGTTCGGCCAAAATATGATACTTTCTAGACTGTTGTAATATCGGAATCCTTTCTCATGGTACACAGGATGAGTTGTACTTTCCTCACACAAAAGTAATAAGGCGTCCTGTCTTGCTGAACAGCTAGAACAAATACTGTTACTTTGTTAATCTCAAAACATGTTCTTAGTCTTTTAATGCAATAGGACATTCAACAACACATCAAAACCTAGGGAAAAATTCAGGTCATAGGGAAACAGAATAAACAAGTAATTATCCTCTACTGCTGTAAAATGAATCTTCAGGCCTAGTCCAGCTAAGAAAACCTACATACACATTAAAGCAATTAATACATACAAAAACCTATTGCGCACCTTGCAATTTAAAACAAATATGCAAAGCAAATTATTTAATTGCAAACATTATTCACAGTATATTAGAACACAGCTTAAACATACATTTATTTTTCTGCACACATGCAACTTCACATTAATAAATTCATTAAAATCAATACAATCACTATTAATTTACATTAATTTAATAGTCGTAATTACTAGTTCTCTAAAATTAGTACTTTTAATATTAATTGATATCAGTAATTCACTCAAATATAAATGAACAATATCTTTCATGTTATTATATGTGCATATTTTACATTTCGTGTTCATTTCTCTGTTAGGCTTTTAAATGGAGGTTTGTAAGTCACCGTAGGCTAACTTCTCTGCCACTAATATATTAGTAAAATTTAATCTCTCTCAGATACTTTTTTATTTACTTTCTTCCCAGCCGCCTGTGCAGCTGCAACATCGTCGTTTGTCCTCATTAATTGGTTTTGCCTGCACAGCGCTTAACTTTGTTACCTTTCTTTTGCTGAAAAATACATTCATATGTTTTTGCATAACATTAATGCTTGGTGCTTAAGTTTGAAAATTGCAAAAAGAGCCCAAGCCTAAGATGCTTTCAGCGCCTCCTACTGACACACCCTTCCTGCCCTGCCCCACATATGCACACACCGGATGGAGCAGAGTCCCAAGCCATCTCCCTATTCCCAGTGCAAACTGCACCTGCAGCTTGTGGCCACTTCGCATCCCTGTAGCTCCACTCCCATTTAATGCACATGTTTTATTTGCCAGAACCCATGGCTGTGTGTGTTCTGCAGCAGATCTATTGCTAAGTTTTCCCTTTTTCCCCGCATTGCCTTTTATGAAATGTACCAGGAGTTTTTTTAATGCACTTCCAGGCCGGGGTAATTGCCTGCAGTTATTACACTTGTTGCCCACACACTTCCTTGGAGGTCTGTCACAGCTCCATGGTACACCACCCTTTCTGTGTGCTGCTGTACTCCAGATCCTCCTGTGCTTGAATGTGAGCAGTGATCACAGCTTGGGAGCTGCTTGAGCCTGACAATAGTGTTACCATGCTTGCCCTGCCTACCATCAACCCTGAAATCTAATCCAGCTGAGTAATTGTTTGAATGAACACAGTCATAAATAGCTTAGTAATGCACATTTTATAGGAGCATAACAAGTTATTTACTAGATGAGAGAAATTCATGTCCTACCCTTTATTGCTACCCCAGGTCCCTTCAAAGATTCAAATGCTTTTTTGCATATATGTCAGGCCTGCATTATTATCAGGGTATATCAAAGTTCTGTATTGGATTTTTCACTTTGCAGTTCAGTGCTTCTACGAAGAGCTTCTGTTGAATATTTTAGCCAAAGTGCTTTCAACATTCTACTTCCCCTCTAATGTGTAAAAGTGTTTATATAAGGACACTTATATTAAATAGTCATGTTCAGAGTGTAATGTGCTGTTCATTAGCATCGTTAAATGTAGGGAGGGTGGGTAACTCACAAGAAGCGAAGCCCCCTCCCCACCCTCATCAATGGTGATAAATTGAATATAGATGGATGGATGGATGGATATATGGAATGATGGATGGATAGATTGATAGGACAGGTGTCTCACAGGGGCTAAAATAATCATTCCCTATGTATGGGTGTACTGTGCGTGCAGGCACTTGTCTTAAAAATCTTAATTAACGTGGTAGTGACTAAGTCATCCGTGTGTGTGTGTGTGTGTGTGTACATGTATATATATGTATATATATATATATATATATATGTGCGTATATATATAGTTATGTATAGATATATGTAAATATATATGTGTGTGTGTGTATATATATATATATATATATACATATATATATATATATATATATACATTTTTTTTCCACTGGAAAAACAAAGGTTACAGGGGTGTTGTAGTTAGGTTCTTACTTTACTCATAAACAACCATAGAAATTCAGCAGTTATATTTAGAGTTCCTTCAAGTATCTATAGCTCTAAGGTAACTATAACTCCCGCCTTCGCCATGCACAGCTAATTACTCCACATATTATGTCATTGATGAGGTCCTGTATGGCGTCTTTGATATCACTGCAACATGTGCAATAACATTATTGATAACAAAACTGTGCATGACATGGCACTCCGCTAATCCTTTGCTGCCTAAATGCCAAAGACTTTGTGATTTTCTAGCTCGGCATGGAAGGCATTGTGCTAATCCTATGCTTAAATACTTTGCTAAGACAGGCATTTGAGGTGAGTGAGTTTAGAGTGTAACTGGTGTTGTAGGGTGCTCTATACTGGAACTGCTCTCCACCTAAACCCTGTGAACTACCCAGAGTTCTCTCTTCTCTTTGGTATATATATATATATATATATATATATATATATATATATATATATATAAACTCTGCTACACATAAATATATCCATTAGAAGCAAAATGTTTTGGGAACACATCAACATTGCGAGAAGAGACAACAGACAATAGACAAGTTTGCAGAAGGTCAGACATTCTACAAAGCAACATCCCTAGAACACAAAGGGGCAACAATCCTAAAATAAAGCTTTAGAAATGTCTTCAACAAGGTATTCATCTGGAAATGGGCTTTATTCAGGAGAAGATAAACTTCGTCCCTAAGTAGCATCCAGCATTCCCTGAGGCATTAAAGAGTGTCCATTTGATTTGATGACCTACAATAAACTATGAGCCGGTTCAACTAATGGGTTACTCCATCAAAAATGTGATGGACAACCTGTCCACCATGAATTATATTCTATGACACTTGTAATACAATGGACAGGATGTCTGTCACGTTTATGACTGAGTATTCTATCTGCCGAACTTCAAATCAAGCCCTATGTATTTTTCTATAATATAAAGAAAACAAGAAACTAGTCTCCAGGTACGGAAGCAGACTGCGACTGAAAGCCTTAATAGCTCCTGCCTGGGGATAGAGATAAGGGTTAGAATGGAAAGGGGTTGAGTTTTGGGTTTACATAGTAAGAGGTGCTTGTTTAGGAGGTGGTGAAATAGAACCTCCCTCTTGCATTTTCCTTAGGTCATTTGTCTTCTGAAGCAATGCAACAGGAATCAGGATGACAGGAGTGTCATCTACCTTTGAAGGTGAAGTGGCAGGTAATGTGCCACACTCGAACACCATGACAAGATGCATGGGAAAGGTAAAACACAGTTTAGTACAGATGACATTCGGTGTTAAAGCAGTTGTGAGTGTCTCCTGCCAGCTACTTCCTTTGGCAAGACTTAGGGATGAAACTCTTGGTATGCTGCCAGGTGGTTACACTTACTTCCTGCACTCTGTCTAGAATTCCTTCATTTATGAGTGAGCAAAATAACCCTGACAGTTTCCCGTAGCTTGGTTCTACCCAGCCACTGGAAAACATTTAATAAACCTTCAGTATGCTTTTCACTATTTTTTGTGTGTTGTGGCCTTGCTTTTTGTTTTTTATATTACAGAAGAATGAAGTTATTTTTGTGCGTCACTATTGATCTAAGTAACATTGCCCATAATTTGCTTTCTAGAAGGGTAACCATAAGGTAAGCCAATGGTACTATTAAATCAGGATCATAGTAATAGCAGGTTTTCACACGTGCCCATTGACTATTATTTTATACATTTGTAGTGAAACTACAGGCTGCATAAAACATGTTTGCAATTAATGATTGATAATAGAAGCAACTACCAATTCCTAAAACTCGCAACTTTTACTGTGTTTGTGCTCAGAGCCTGGCATACATCAAGAAAGAACAAAGTGAGATGACTTGGCCAGTGTTGGCCGTGTAATTGAGCTACTATTTTGTTTACATTCAGCTCAAGCTGCTGTACAACATGTATAAAACAATGACAGCAAGTAGATCTTGTACATGTGATACCTATTGGCCTTGACAATGCTTGTTTTGCCATTGACGGTCATTGATCCATCTGTGGATCTGATGATGCAGGTAAAATAGTGTGAAAGGTGATGTCAGTGGACTGGGGTATTCTGTTCCCTATGAAAATCATGTTGGAAGGTCATCAAGAAAATGAAGAGTCTGGCCAAGAAAAAAATCAGACCGTGAGGTCTGTGGTTTCAAACATGGCACCACTCTTTCAAAATACCCATTGAACAAGATTAGAAACTGCAAGGTCCAAAAAAGGTTTGACCAGCAGATTCAGTAAATGTGGAGATTGGGTGGACTACATGGCTGGAGCCACTCTTTGCAAAGAGACCCACTGTGCACAGCCAAGTACATCACATAGTAATGTTTACACTGGGTTGCATGCAGGACTTGGTTGAAGGCAAAGCGAACCACCCGAACGAACCTATTGCACAAGGTGAGGAGCAGTGTGGATTTGTTGTGCATGGTACAGGTACTAGAAAAACAATCTGCCATGCCCATTGCCCAGTCCCCAGTGTGCACTCATACAGGCTGAGGTTAGTGAGCTTTGTTAGCATGGCACCCCATGAGCATGCCAGGGCTGAAGGCCTGGACAGTGGGTACAATGGACATAGGTTTGGCTTCTTGTGTCCATAGCCTGAAGTGAACAGCCACAGGCCATGCACACCGTATTTTTGCTTTGATTTTACTAAATAGAGTTATGGTGAAGAAAACGTTTTACCCATCTCCCATTTTTGTTGTTTTAATTACAAGCCCCTACTGCTGCCTTGCGCAGCCCTAGCGTCACATTTTTAAAGCTAAGGCAGCTTTAAGGAGGTCATTCTCCCGCGCCATATTTACAAAGTAGCACAATGCATGCATTGGCCACTTTGTAAGCCCTTAAGGGAATTATGCCTGTGCCAGGAATAATGTATGCAAGGGAGGCGTTCCCCCACAGGGAGGCATGCCAAAATGGTGCAGTGCAATTAACAAGATTCCACTGCACCATTTTTTTCCGTCATTTTTAATGCCTGCCAAAGGCAGGCATTAAAGTGATGCTCCTGTAATGGCCTATGGGCCTCCCTTTACTTTGCTTCACTAGCGCCACCATTTGTGGCGCTACTGTAGCAAAGCGCCACAACAGCACCAAAAAGTTTGATGCTGTTGTGGTAACGACCACCATGCTGCATCATATTGTAAATACAGGGCGATCATGGTGTTGTTAGAGGGGTCAAAGGGGATGCAAGAGAAGTAGCGCATTGGGACCGGTGCAACAATTTCTTGTAAAAAAGCACCTAAATGTGAAGAGTGCATCATGCCATAAGGTGTGTGCCCATTCCCACAGTTCCAGAAGTGTCCAAACTGTACCTCACTTATACTTCCCAAACAGCTGAAACCAATATGGAGTTGTTTGCGCTTCCAGTCAGTTGGGATTTAGCCTGCCCTTTGAGCTTCAATGTTATTATTAGAGCAGTACCAGAAATGATTACCATTTGGTTGCTTTCCATCTGGAATTGTGCAATGAGCAAAAGGATGGACTAGAATGCAGCTGAAAGAGACTTTCAGGTCTGTGACTTTTGTAAGCATTTTATTTGTCACCTCCTTTTTCTTTTAATATCACACCCAAAGTGTCATGAGTAAGACAACATGTGTACCCCATCTTATGTCCTATGTCAAAGGGGACATGGTCTGGCAGTTCCTACTGGACTGCTCCTGTTGGAGAAGAACCAAGACTCGTGTACTTATGGTTTCACACTGCCTGGCATGAAGCAGTGGGCATAGCCGATGGAACAGGAATGCGGGCAGAGTGACTGCCATTGTCTGTGAGTTCTGCATGCCTTTCTTTCATCACATTTTGTCATTTTCTTTTAAAGTAGCAACTGGACTAGGACAAAACAAAGGTGCTGGAATGTTATTGTTTTTCAGACAGGGGTTACATGATAATAATTGTGAATGTGCTATGGCCAAACCAACAAAAAAGCTTTTCTTAAAAAAATAATATTGGAAGATTACGTGTTTTCTAGTCACATGAAAGGTGCATCTGTATGTAAATAAAAATATAGAGAGCTAGCCCCCCATCATCTGTGCATGTACACACTATGACAAAGTATGTTTAGCAAAACACAAGTGATTCATGAATAACTACGAACTCAAGGAGCAGAGGAGCAGATCAAAGAACTACTGCTATAACCTCCGCCAAATGCACATAAATATACTCACTAAAAAACTTTGTTAAATGGAATTATGCATATTTATTCAAAAGAGAAAATAAACACAAAAGTGTCCTATAAAACTTGAGTAGGGTCAGTGCTATGACTGCAAAGGAAAACCTTACAAACAAAGAAATTATCCAGTTATATGTGAGCAACTGCCATGCTTTCAGTTGCTCACATATAACTGGATAATTTCTTTGTTTGTCAGGTTTTCCTTTGCATAGCACCAAAATGTACTTATTGTAAGAATGATCCCTTCTGGCATTTGGCTCAATATCTTTTTGCTTGTTTTGTTTTAAAAATTTTTTGAAAAAAATGTAAAATGCAGGTATTTAATGTTTGCAAACCTAGCTTTAGAAAAAGTAAGAATGCTTAACAAAACACAATACTTGTTTCTCCTGTCAGACATCTGTGCTTCTCATAGCCCTGGGCTCCACATCAGCAGGCCAATTTTATATCCATTTTTAGGTTGAACCTAGGCAGCACTTGCGCTGTCTCTTCTAGATTTGTTGTATATACTTTGTGGGCTTCAACCCACCCATTGGCTTCATATTTGCTGACTCCATTGTCTATCTCATATTCTTCCTCCGCATTTATCCATGGCATGCATGTGTCATGCCTCTTCCTGTGTTCACCCCCGAGCAGGGACCAATTACTACTATCCATACACAGCGACCATTTTAAGAAACTATTTTCTTTGTTTAAGAGTGCCTTTCACGAATGCTAGTGATTTCACTCGCTCTGAGGTTCACCAGGTAAATGATACTGTCTATTCGATTTCATATTCTCTGATAAGCGCATGGTTATATATATATATATATATATATATTTTTGTAACAGAAGATCGGACGCTATGTTTTTTAAATTTAATTTATTAAACAAAATGGATGCAAGGGAAACATAACTAAACGACAAATCTCAGCTGTCGCAAGATCACGGTTTTCCATGTGATGTCACATTATTTTTGTTGTCTGTCCTATTGTATCAGAGGCTTTTGGAAAGGGTCACACTGTTGAGGCCATGTGTGAGATCAGTTTATTACAGTAAGCATAATACATTTGGATTACAGCGATTGCTCTCCTGTGATTTAATCTTGTTTAAACTTCCAACTAGAAACATTTTCGAAGGCTCCCCTCCTTAAAACAGACTGCTCTGAAAGAGCTATTCTGCATGTTATCTGTATTTCTCATCAGCGCTACATTGCATTGAATGTGTACTATCTTCATCATGAACAGACTTGCATTAAATTGTTAAATTTTTAAACTGCAACTCGAGCAATTTGCTAAGTTTAATACACTGCTAATATATTGTATTGCAAAGAAGTGGTTGCTAGCATTCAAAACAACAGTAAAAAAATCACGATTTATCACAGAGGACACCATTTTAGAAGAACCCACTGACATTTTCTTCACAGTGTCACTCATTGGGCTCAATGTGTTAACTTTTTTGACCCTTTCTCTCACGGACTTTGTTACAGGATTTACTTTTCAGGTGCATGCTATGTTCGACATCTGCACTGTTTAATCTCAGTGTAACTCTTTCCCATATCAGCTAAATGGGGTATTCATGGGTGCCTCTGATATTGTATTGACAAGTTGAAATGGAGGAACTTGCTATAAGCATGCAAAATACATGCTGACTTGAAGTTGCATTTTACCATACCGGTAGATCGGACAATGCATAACATCACATAGGTGTATTTTAAGGTTACTAGTTTTATGTCCAGGAAAACCTAGGATGCCTTTACCTAAACAGTTCCACGTTCAACATTTTATTTAGGAGCATACTTTTTTTTCACGTTTACTGACATGCTCGAAAAATGTAGTTGTGTAATTTAGTGAGGAAATAATTGTTCACTGTCCTGTCCCATTTGTTGTATCACTCTCGCCAAATATTAATTTAGTCATTGAACTTCTTATGGTGGCATTGCCTTCACTTGTGCCTTAATATTTATGTTGACACCAGTGGTCTTATCAAACAAAAACAAGATTTTCTGACTTTAACTGGCACACAAGAACTACAAACTACATTCAGAATCCAATAGCCTGTTGTACAATTCACTCAAAAAAGCAGTAGTGGATATTTCATTTTACAGTGGTACGCCGCATGTCTTGGAGTTTTTTCTAATTGTACAGGTAACAGGTGTGAGCTTAAGCATGACTGCTGAGCTGGACACACTTTGCTTATTAATAGTTTTTAAAACAGCATTTCCTCACTGTTCCACCAAATCTTTACATATCATGCAGGTTATCAGCTACAATTGTCACTTTTATTTTGGTACCCTAATTTAAGTAATTTGTTGCTCCCAGACAAACCATCAAAGGTCTTCTGGAGAAGGTGTGGTTTCAGATTTGTAGAAACGTTGATTTCCAAAACGTATGTTGTGCTTTTTATGATAGCCCTTTTCACACAATTCATTTAATTAGTTTGTGCTGGGGAGCTGCCTGCTGAGCGCCCTCCGTCAGTACAGATCTAGCCTGACATCTTTGTCTCTGTAAGAGTGATTTATATCTGAGACTCTGCCAGATGATGCAATCAATGCTGCAGGAGCAGTGTGCATGGGATCGGAGAGCTTTCCCGACATGAATGTATATTACATACTACCTGTACTGGAGTGTGTGTGGTAAACCAAAGAGCTTCTCTTAGGTGTGTGCAGATAACTCTAGAGCTAACCTAGCTGTGTACACAATACTCGAGGGACTGCACTGGCCTGTGCATGTAAAGCAGAGGTGGTTTCAACATACGGGCAGAAGGGCGTTGACCAACTGCTTTGATCTGCCACCCACCAGGCATATATAAAATACATGGTTGGCTGGGCTTCATACCGTGGCAGGACTGGGTTGCAATTTTATTTTAAATAGAAAAACAAAGGGATGGGGCTGTGGCTGTTGCTATGGAAAACTGCAGCCCTGTGTAGTTGAAGTGTGCATGACAGACTGACCAGGCCTTTGGGTTTGGCCAGCCTGACATGCGTTCTTCTGGCTTCTCACTCTGTGTTGAGTATATGGACTGGGGCAGCAAAAGCACCTCTCCATGTCTTCACTGGGGCACTGCGCTGACTTGCCTATTCAATATAACTTCATAAGAGCGGCATCAGGATTGGCTCCTGACTTGCCAAGCAACCCCAAACACAGTGGCTCCAGACTGTGCGGGGGCAGATAGATTATGCAACATGGCCAATTATGGTGCCACTTAATTTGAAAGCACACAACACTGGGCTGTGTTCCTGGAGAGCATGGCAGGCTGCGTGGTAGCAGTGCTGTAGAGTGCAGTACCTGTGTCTTACGGTCGGCAAAATGCCTCTGCCTGTCCCAGGTGCTGAGTCGATGTGCTGGCACTCTTTGCTGGGGACGGGGGTCCATAAGGAAGGATCCAACAAGGGGGCCACAAGCTGGTGCTGAGCTGCCCTGGAGCTTCACCGAAGCGGCAGAGCGGCAGCACGCATTCCCCTCAGGGGGAGCGGAGGAAGATTCAGCATAAGCAGGAAGATCTCAGTGGCTGGAGAAGCTAGGGAAGCGGTGCAGCCTTTTGGAGGAGCTGCAAGGTGACAAGAGATGGGAGATGCAGTTTGAGCCTTAACCTGAGAAGTGATAAGGTGCAAGCATAACAAACAAGTCAATCTCTAGCTAGAGGTGAAGTGGGGTTTGACAGTAAACTCAGCAAAATAAGTAAAAAAAATACTGTTGTTAAACCTAATATTACCCCCTCACGCTTTAAACCATTACCGACGGTGATGAATATTTGCACCTCCAGTGTAATGGAGCAAGAATCAAATGAGAGGGTTCCTATCCCACAAGGCATGGAGGGCAATAAGGAAAAGGGGGGGGGGGCAAAGCAAGGGACAGCTTGCGCTTGCCCTTGGCAAACCAGGGAGGTAACTCTGAGGTATTAAGTGAGGGCAGTGGTGTGACTGCTTCCGCTCAGTTGAGCAGTGATGTGGTAGTTCCCCCTATAGAAGCCATCCCAGTGTTATCAGGGCCCAATAAAGGTAAAGAATTGACAAACAGTATGTCTCACTGGACTCCTGTTTTAAGTAACTCTTTGGAGACTATGGGGGTCATTCTGACCCTGGCGGTCGGTGATAAAGCGCGCGGCCAACCCGCCAACAGGCCGGCGGACCAAAAAATGCAATTCTGACCCTGGCGGGAACCGCCAACACAGCCCGCCGCATTAACACTCCGACCGCCACGGCGGAACAAACAAACAGCGCGGCGGTCACCGCCAACAGCCAGGCGGCAGACAATGTACCGCCCACCCTATCACGACCCACCAATCCGCCACCTTTTCCGGGGCGGGAGCCCCGCCGATAAAAACACGGCGGAAACAGACATTTCCAATGGAAAACGCTCACCTCGAGACACTCCACGCGGAATCCGGACAGCATGGAACCCGAATTGAACATCATACCTGCTCTCGTCTACCTGCTCATCTACCACGAGTACGAACTCTGGCGCAGACGTCAACGGTGAGTACTGCACCTACGACACACGGGAGGGGGGAGGAAGAAAGGTTATGGTCATACACATATGCGATCCCCCCACCCCCCCAATATGTACACACCAATGCAGAGCAGGAAGTCACAGTGACACCACACAAAGACCCTTTAAAAATACAATGACACAACCAAATTTGGAATAAATTTTCATGTACAAAATAAGCACCTGGAAATAATTGAGCAACCGTGAAAAATATTTACAAAAACCAAAAAGATATACACATCAGTGTATCACTGAAGTAACAAGTCCTGCACATCCTACGAATCTAACATGTCCGTGGGCCAAGGTTCTGCGAAACAAGGGCAAAGCCCACACACGAGACCTGAGTCCTTTGGAGAGAACACTGCAGGGGCATCTGATGTCAAAACTACAGGCACCTCAGGGGGAAGAGAAGGGGTGGCCACCACAGCCACATGAGTCCACGACGCCAGATCCAGGAGGAGCCACCATGCCCACTGTACCATCCTGGGGAGTGCAAAGCCACAGTCTCTCAAGTCTCTGCAGTGGGTGGGTTGCCCACTGGACAATCCTGGGGAGTGCAAAGCCACAGTCTCTCAATGTCTCTACAGTGGGTGGGTTGCCCACTGTACCATCCTGGGGAGTGCAAAGCCACAGTCTCTCAAGTCTCTGCAGTGGGTGGGTTGCCCACTGGACCATCCTGGGGAGTGCAAAGCCACAGTCTCTCAATGTCTCTACAGTGGGTGGGTTGCCCACTGTACCATCCTGGGGAGTGCAAAGCCACAGTCTCTCAATGTCTCTACAGTGGGTGGGTTGCCCACTGTACCATCCTGGGGAGTGCAAAGCCACAGTCTCTCAATGTCTCTACAGTGGATGGATTGCCCACTGGACCATCCTGGGGAGTGCAAAGCCACAGTCTCTCAAGTCTCTACAGTGGGTGGATTGCCCACTGTGCCATCCTGGGGAGTGCAAAGCCACAGTCTCTCAGGTGGATTACAGAGTCCACTGGTCAAGGAGGAGGCATGGTGGGCACAGTGAACCATAAACAGTGCCTGAGACGGCGGGACCCAGCGCAGCGGTGCATGACATGGCGATGTCCAGCGGAGCGGTGCTTGACAGGAAGGGTCCAGCGGAACGGTGCTTGACAGGAAGGGCCCAGCGGAGAGGTGCTTGACAGGAAGGGCCCAGCGGAGCGGTGCTTGAGACGGCGGGGCCCTGTTCAGCGGTACCTGTCTTCACGGCGGGGCCCTGTTCAGCGGTGCTCTTCTGCACGGCGGGGCCCTGTTCAGCGGTACCTGTCTTCACGGCGGGGCCCTGTTCAGCGGTACCTGTCTTCACGGCGGGGCCCTGTTCAGCGGTACCTGTCTTCACGGCGGGGCCCTGTTCAGCGGTGCTCTTCTGCACGGCGGGGCCCTGTTCAGCGGTACCTGTCTTCACGGCGGAGCCCTGTTCAGCGGTACCTGTCTTCACAGCGGGGCCCTGTTCAGCGGTGCTCTTGCAGTATGTCAAGGGAGTCATACCTGGCCTGGACACCCTGCTCAGTCGCCCTCCGACCGTGCTGTGTCAGGCCCCTTCGGGGAGTGAGTCATGGGCCCTTTGGTGTCGTCCCTTGCAGCCGGAATGGGGCTTGTGGGGCCCTCCTGCTCCGCGCTCCTGGTGGTTGTCCTCTCCGCCCTGCTGTCCTTCCGCTCCTTAGATGGGGCTCTCGGGCCCTTGCCTCCCCGGGCTGCTGTGGCCGGTGAAGTGGCCGGAGTCACCTCCTTGGGGGCAGCCGTCTCTTTCCGCTCACAGCGGCCCTTCAATTTCCGGGTCCTCTTGCCTGGGGGGGGGCTGGCTGTCCCCTTGCTGGTCACCGAAGTGTTACTGCCGCCAAAGGGTGGACTCCACATGCCATGCACCACTTGCACTGTAGAAGTTGGGCTGGTGGTGGCTGAGGTGCCCTTGGGACTTTTCCCAGTTGGAGGGGGTGGGTCGGGGGAGGGAAAGAGGTCAAAACTGGAGAGGTAATTTTTCTTGGGACCAAGGTAAGGGGTAGGAGTAGTGGTGAGAGAAGTGGAGGAAGAGGATGTGGTTGTATGAGAGCCAGGTGTGCTGTCCTTGGGTGCAGGTGACTGGGACGTAGGCTGTGGTGAGGTGGTTGGCTGTTGTTTGGGTGTCTGCCTGCGTTTATGTGTCTTGGAAGAGGGGGTGACAGACACAGTGGGAGAGGACACAGGGGACGTGTAAATGCCAGTGGGGGTGGTGACTGCAGGTGTGCGGACTGTAGTGGAGGGTTTGCTGGTGGTGGAAGAACTGGCTGATGTTGGGGTGCATGCAGGTGTGAGTGTAGACGTCACAGGGAGGGAGGAGGGAGACGAGGAGGACGGGGACACAGAGGTGGTAGTGACTGTTGATATGTCTGCATCTGTGTGTTGCTTGGGTGAATGCTTGTGTTTTCTGTGGTGCTTATGTTTGGATGAGCTGGCCTTGGGTGTTGAGGTGTGTGCAGGCTGGTCTGATGGTGTGGATGGGATAGGTTGAGGTACAGGAGACAGAGAAAGGGTGGAGGCAGATAGAAGAGGGAGACTGGAGACAGGGACAATGGCTGCCGTCAGTGCTGAGGCCAGAGCAGTGAACGCTCGTTGATGGGCAGCCTGACCCGAATGAATGCCCTCAAGGTAGGCATTGCTCCGATGCACCTCCCTTTCCACCCCCTGGATGGCATTCAGAAGGGTAGTCTGCCCAACAATGACCGTCCTCACCAGGTCAATGAGCTCCGCACTGAGGGCAGCAGGGGTAACAGAGGCAGGGGCTGAGGTGCCTGGGGCGAAGGAGACGCGCGCCTTCGTGGCCGAGCGGCCACGGAGCGAAGACTGAGGGGCTGCTGGGAGGGCGGTGCTGGTGCGGTGGGTGGCGGCTGTACCTGTTGTTGCGGGGGCACAGATGGTGCCGCCACCGCTAGGGAGCTCCCAAACGAGGACGTGTCCGTGTCGCTGGTGTCTCCACCGGCCCCCGTTGTGGTGCTCCCCTCGCCCTCCGGATCACTGGTGCCCTCGGTGTCTGTGTCAGTGCCCACCGGGGCCTGGTGACCTGCAGCTCCCTCCTGCTCCGACGCCAAATCTCCTCCGCCTGATGATGCTAAAACACAAGAAGACAAAGATTTAGGGTGGGGGGAGAAATGAAACAAAGTTGAGTGCATGCCTTAGCAATACCCTTTGCGGAGAGGACAGACACAGGTGCCTCGTGCACTAAGTCGCGAACTTGGGGTACACTACTCAGTACTTCTGACTAGGCAAACAGGTCTAGGGACAACACACGCGCACATGTGTGATGCTGGAGCATGGGTAGCTGCACTTGGCACCCTACAGAGGTGGGGGGCGGGGGCACAGGGCCATGCCTAATGGAGCAGACTACACTACAGAGGGCGCCCTGGCCTAATGTCACCCACAGCCCTCCTCCCCCAACCAGACGCCTCCAATGCGCATACAGATAGGAGAATGTGCGGATACTCACCCCCTTGTGTCTGCTGTGCTGTCCTCAAGCGCACATCCAAATTAGGGTAGGCCACCGCCAGGATCCGGGACATCAGGGGGGTCATGGTGTGACTGGCACCCCTCCTAGGTCGGGAGGCCATCCCCAGCAGTGTTTCTGCAGTCTTCCTCGTTCCGCGGCGGATGTCCTCCCACCTCTTGCGGCAGTGGGTGCCCGGTCTGTTGTGGACCCCCAAGTTCCGGACTTCCTTGGCGATGGCACGCCAAATATCGATTTTCTGGTGGGCGCTCACCTGTTTGACATGTACAGGGTGGGAAAGAGAAACCTTCACATATCTGCATGTTTGGAGTACATGCCCCCCCCTCCCCAACCTTGTCATGGTTCCCATTCTCTCATCTGTCGTGCGTTGCACTCCTCATTCCCTCCACACCCCACCAACTTACATCCCCCCCCCTCCACACAGGCATAACCCATTCAATGTGCACTGAGTGTACTCACCTGTTGGTCTGGAGGACCGTAGAGTAGCGCATACTGGGGGAGGACCCCGTCCACGAGCTTCTCCAACTCTTCTGAACTGAAGGCGGGGGCCCTTTCACCAGTAGCAGCAGCCATTGTCACTTCCAGACCGAGTTCACAGCAGCACTTGCAGTATAGGTCCTCTCCTGTGGATGATCAGGTCTCAAATGATTGAGCAGATAGAAAATGGCGGTCACGCCCGCGGCGGTGCGTACCGCGGCGGTGCGTCCCGCGACCGCCGGCGCACATCGTCATTGGCTCCTGAAACCCATAGGCTTCAATGTTAACCAATGCGTCTTCGCACAGCGGTCTTCGACCGCCTACCGCCACGGTGTGCCCCGCCAGCGCAGTGACCTCACATCCCATTGTCCCACTTCACAGGTCAGGCATCGGCCATTTCAAGGGCCCACATGGCTTAATTTCTAATGCGTCACACAGGCCTAGGCCTTGCAATGGCACACATACAAACATATCAAACCATACATTTACCTGTACTGTGCAAGCTGTGTTGTACGTACCTGAGAGTGGATTGACTCTGTACTCCATATTCTCCTTCCTAGGCACCGTCCGCTGGGACTAGCGATGAGAAGGAGGAATCCTCGCGTGTACCGGCCGCTGGTGGACCTGTCCACAATGGAAGTACGCAACATAATACTACGATACCGACTTGACCGAGCCTCCATCCATGAACTGTGTGCCCAGCTGGAGCCAGCCCTGATGTCCCCCATCCGCCAACCCACAGGAATTCCCCCTCTAGTGCAGGTTCTGTCTGTCCTCCATTTCTTTGCAACTGGCTCATTCCAGACAACAGTGGCCATGTCATCTGGGATGTCTCAGCCTATGTTTTCCAAGATCTTATCCAGAGTGTTGTCTGCCCTGATGAAACTCATGCGGAGCTACATCATTTTCCCAGAGGAGGGTGATTTGCCTACAGTGAAAGCTGATTTCTATGCCCTTGGACACATCCCCAAAATCATTGGTGCAATTGATGGGACCCATGTGGCTTTAGTCCCCCCAAATGACGATGAACAGGTGTACAGGAACAGGAAGAATTACCATTCAATGAATATCCAGGTGGTCTGTTTGGCTGACCAGTACATCTCCCATGTAAATGCCAAGTTCCCAGGGTCAGTGCATGACGCGTATGTTATGCGAAATAGTAGCATTCCCTATGTGATGGAACAGCTACAGAGACAGCGTGTGTGGCTAATAGGTGACTCTGGTTACCCCAACCTGCCGTGGCTATTGACCCCAGTGAGGAATCCCAGGACCAGGGCAGAAGAACGGTACAATGAGGCCCATGGGCGTACTAGGAGGGTGATTGAGCGAACCTTTGGGCTCCTGAAGGCCAGGTTTAGGTGCCTGCATATGACAGGTGGATCCCTAATGTACTCACCAAAGAAGGTGTGCCAGATCATGATCGCCTGCTGTATGCTCCATAACCTGGCTTTGCGACGCCAGGTGCCTTTCCTGCAGGAGGATGGTCCAGATGGTGGTGTTGTAGAAGCCGTGGAGCCTGTGGAGAGTGAAGAGGAGGAAGACTCTGAGGACGACACAGACAATAGGGACAGAGTGATACAACAGTATTTCCAGTAACACACAGGTAAGAATCACCCACGCCATTTCACAATTGCTTATAGCCTCCTGCATCTGTACTTTCTGTAGTTCCCCACAGATGTTTTTCATTAATTTTTGCCTTTCCCTTCCCTTCTCAGTGCTGTCTGACTCAGTACCTGACTTCTGCTTGGTTCGCCCATGAAATACAGCGTATTGACATTGGTATGTTGTCATGACTAATTGACAGAACAGAAATTGAACAGTAATATGTAATACATTTGTTAATAATACAGCATGACTCAAAACAGATTTGTGTGCAAAATGTGATTTATTTACAGTGCTAGATATCGGTACATGTGATTCTAAGGGTGATGGGTGGGGGTGGAGGAATATCCATGGCAGAGTCCAGTTCTCAGTCTCACAGGTGCATTGTCCTTTTGCCTGTGGAAGGATGGAGCATAGGCAGTTCATGGTTGGACAGGGTGGCAATGTGGGACAGTGGGAAGACTTGAGGGGGTATGTCCTGCTGGCGGGGGTCTTGACATCCTACTCTGTCTTTTTTTTTGGTCTCAGGCTCCTCTTACGGGGTGGTTTTTCTTCAGCAGGAGGTGGGGTTCTGGGGGGCTGTCGAGGTGTTGGGACCTCCTGTCCACTAGCGCCGGCGGAGGTGGTAGGCTGTTCCTGGTCCGGGCTAGTGACAGGGGCCCTGTGTGGTGCACCATGGTCCCGCAACGCGTCCTCTATCCTGTGGAGGGCCAGGACGATGGTCCCCATTGCGGTCCCGATGATTCTCAGCTCCTCCCTGAACCCCATGTAGCGTTCCTGCTGCTGTGCCTGGATCTCAGTGAACCTGGCCAGTACCGTCGCCATCGTTTCTTGGGAGTGGTGGTATGCCCCCATGAGGGTGGTGAGGGCCTCTTGGAGAGTGGGTTCCCTGGGCCTCTCCTCCCCCCCCTGTCGCACAGCAGCCCTCCGAGCTGCCCGGTTTCCCCCGGCCTCTGTCCCCTGGACGGTGTGCCCGCTACCACTGTCCCCAGGTCCCTGTTGTTGTTGGGGTGTTGGGTTAGCCTGGGTGCCCTGTAGTGGCAGACACACCGCTGATTGAGCTGTCCTAGAGACAGAGGCATGGGCCCGCTGGGTGGGAGCTGTGCTGGTGTTGGCAGAGGGGGTCGGGTCTGGTGTGGCCTGTGGCTGCCTGAGGGGAACCGACTGCCCAGAGGTCCCCGATGGTTCGGGCTGGTCATCAGGTTCACTGTCGACAGAGCTGCTTTCCTCAGTGTGGGCCTGTTCCGGTGGTGGGATGGACACTTCTGGACCCTCCTGGCTGGTGTGTTGTCGTTCGGGTCCTGCATGGGGTAAGAGAGTTTGGTTATTGTTTCTGTGTGTGCAATAGCGTGCGTGTTATGGGTGCCCTTGTCCCCCAGTGCAGGCATTCCCTTGAGGGAGGTGTTGTGAGGGTAGTTAGTGGGGGGGGGGTTAGTGCAGTGGTCATGCTTAGGTGATGGGTGCCCATGATTTGTGTTGGCATGCAGGAGTTGGTGTTGGGGTGGGTGGGTTGTGCTGGTGAGACATTGTCAGGGAGGATGTGTGCTGGGGGGTTGGGGGTGAGGGTGGGGGTGTGGGTTGGCATGCTGGTGGGGTGGGGGGGATATAGTAGTTGAGATTGGACTTACCAGAGTCCATTCCTCCGGCTACTCCTGCGAGGCCCTGAGGATGCAGGATGTTCAAGACCTCTTGCTCCCACGATGTGAATTCGGGAGGGGTGGGTGGGGGTCCGCCGCCAGTCTTCTGGACCGCGATGTTGTGCCTGGAGACCATCGATCGGACCTTCCCCCGTAGGTCGTTCCATCTTTTGCGGATGTCCTCCCTATTCCTGGGATGCTGTCCCACCGCGTTGACCCTGTCCACGATCCGCTGCCATAGCTCCGCCTTCCTAGCTATACTGGTGTGCTGCACCTGCGAGCCGAAGAGCTGGGGTTCCACTCTTAGGATTTCCTCCACCATGACCCGGAGTTCTTGGTCTGAAAAGCGTGGGTGCCTTTGGGGTGCCATGGGGTGGTGTGGGTGAGGTGTGGGGTGGTGTATGTGATGATAAGTATGTTGGTGAGTGGTGCTTTGTGCTACTATGTGGTGTGTGTGATGGTGTAGTGTGCCTCAGTGTGTCTTGCTATGGATTGTCTGCTGTGTCTCTCTCTCCTTCTCTCAGTAATTATGGTCGCAGGGGTTTGTGGGTGATGTGGGTGTGTGTTTTATAGTTGGTTGATTGTGTGGGAGTGGTGTGTGTATGTGTATCAGGTGTGTGTATTTCAAATTGTCCAATGTGGCTGTGTTTTGGTGCTGTGTGTGTATTCTGACCGTGGCGGTGTGTAGCGCCAATGGAATACCGCGTTTGAATGACCGCCGTGTGGATTCGTGGGTCGTAATGGCATGGGCGTATTTCTGTTGGCGTGACGGTGGAGGTTTGGTCATCTCCAGTTTCTCGCTGCCCGCTGATGTGGTGGGCTGCAGTGGAGGACGGATTTTTGGAGGTTTGGCCGTTGTGGGTCAGAATGACCGTGGCAGTTAACCGCGGCCGCGGCGGTGTTATGGCGGTCTTCTGACCGGCGGTAAGGGCCTTTTACCGCCGAGGTCAGAATGACCCCCTATGATCTTATCTCTCTCAGATGACATCAAAAGGGTATTTGCGGCCTCTGAGATGAACCAAGGGGAGGCTTAGAGGTTTTGGAAAATAAATTCGACCTCTTAGTGTTGAGAACTCAGGCTCTTGATAAGTCAGTTGGTGCTATGAAGGAGGAACTGAAGAAGAATACAGATGAAATTTAATAGCTAAAAGGGAATGAGCAGGATTGATTTGCAAAGAAAAAAGGAACAATTGGAAATAGCTCCAGAGAAAATAATATGAGAGTTTTAAATGTACCTGAAGGGGGTGGAAGGGGAAGACATTAAAACATGTGTAGTCTTTTTAATCAAGACAACAGTTTCGTTGGAGGAGAGTAAGGAAGAGATTGCAAAGGATATCCAGAGGATTTATAGAGACCCGTTTAGGAGAAATCCCAACAGTAAAAAGCCCTGAAAAATCTTGCTAAATTTCCAAACCTATGTTTTAAAAGAGAAGATACTGACAAAGGCACTAAAAATTAAAACACTTAGAGGAGAGGACTTTTCTTTCAAGATTAGGTCAGCTCTGTCTAGGGTAACCATAAATAAATAATGGGAGTTGGATAGACATCTGGAAGAATTTAAAAAACTAGTCACGTCGGCCCAAGTCAAATTTCCGGCCTCCCTTCGAGTAATGCATAACAACAAGATGGACAATGTTAGAGACCAGAAAGCAGCAGGTGAGTTGCTGGCGGCTATTAAGAGTGTTGATAAATGAAGGCCTAGCTTGTGTAAGAATGGATAAGGCCGGGAAACCCTTAGGAGGTCTAAAACCGGATTAATCATCAGTCCACAAATGCAGGGGGGTTCTCCAAGGGTTGGGGGGAGGACACGGACGAAGGGAGGTAGGGGGCACTGTTTGGGGAGCATGTGTGAAAAATTAAGAACTAAACCACATACACCTCAGTTAATCCTTTGCTAAATGCAATAGATGGGTAATATTGGTGGACGCCAGGGAGACAGGAATAGAGTAATTCAAATTATGTGTTGGAATGTTAATGGTCTGCAAACCAAAGGGAGAAGTGATAAGATTTTGCAGTATTTGAGGGACTCTCCAGCCCATATCATAATCCTGCAAGACACTCACTTGACCAGAGAGGAATGCACAGAATTGTTTAAGACCTAGAAATGGGTTCAATGTTTTGTTTGTAGGGAGCATAACTTTAATACTAAGGGGGTTGCGATTCTGATCAAACAACAGATCAATGCTTCAGTGTTGGAGGTGGTGTTGGATAAATTAGGAAGGTGGATTATAGCTAAACTATAGCTATGTGGTAGAAGACTCACGTTGGTTAGATTTATGGTCCAAACTGTAAAGCCATTTAGAACAGTCTTTTCTCATCTATTGAATTTTCCTGATCCTCTCATTCTGGCTAGTGTCTTTAATGTGGCCTTGGACAACAAATTAGACAGATCAACAAAATCCAGATCAATAAGTATGCCGGAATCACAGCAATATCTAAAGGGGATGATGAGGGAACTTGGATTGTGTAATCTGAGGAGGCAGAGAGCCGTTGTGCAACACGGGTTCTCCTACAGTAACAGAAAATATGGTCATGCCTCCCGGATTGACTATTTTTTAGTTGATCGGGTGTTGTGTGATTTAGTTGAAGACATAGCTTATTTGGTAGCTCATCTATCAGACCATGTGGCTGTAGTACTAAGAATTGGTCTTTCTCAGAAATCAGGAGATGGATGTTAGATCACACGTTGTTGTTGGATAGCAAGGTTATTTCTCAACTTCATATAGAGACAGAGGAGTTTTTTAAGGTTAACCTGCCCCAACGACCGTGGTGTGGGACTCTTTTAAGGCTGTTATCTGGGGAAAGATTGTGAGCCTCACTAGCCATAAGAACTAACAGAATCAGAATGAGATAAGCTCTTCAGAATAAGAACTGCCAAATGCGAGGGTCAACCAATGATGAATACAGAAGAGGAGGATAAATATGGTTTGGGGAATAGGATAAGCTAGACGAGGCAGCAGCTTGAGGAAGTATTACAAGCTAGAGTTGCAAAGAGATGGGAAGCAAGTAGATCAGCTCATTTTGAGTACGGGGAAAGTGCAGGGAAATTGTTAGCCTGGAAAACCAAGAGGGACCAATTGCGGAATTGCATTAAAGAAATTGTGTCTGATCAGTCAGGAGAAAGGGTTATTAATTGTGTGGGTATAGAGAAAGCTTTTCAAAGGCTCTTTACACAGAGGATTTGAAGGTGGGGGAGGAAGAAGTAGGAGCCTGGCTGGGGACGGACACCCCGCCTAGTCTTACACAGGAGGAGCAGATCCCTTTTAATAAACCAATTACTCAGGGCAAGATAAGAGCAGCTCTGAAAGAAAGTAGGGGAGGTTAAGTGGCAGGACCAGACAGCATCCCTGTGAAACTTTACAAAGCTCTAGGGGAGTCTATAGTACCTGTTATTTCAGAATTGTTTTCAGAGATCTTTGAGAAAGGAGTGCTGTTACCAACTTCTTGGAATGCAGCAATTATCTCACTGATTTTAAAGCCTGGAAAGAGTCAGACTCAGTGTGAATCGTATAGGCCAATATCGTTGCTGAATTGTGACTGTAAGCTATTTGCTAAAATACTGGTGGGCAGGTTAAGTGGAGTGGTGAATGGTGTGATACATCCAGACCAGAAAGGATTTATTAGAGGCAGATTCTTACATGAATTAACATTCAACTTGATTGGGACAATAGATTTGGTCACAACTTATGATGCCCCTTTAGCTGTTATAACTTTGGATTCAATGAAGGCCTTTGACAGAGTCAACTGGGAGTATTTAAACATGATCCTTAAGAGGAATGAGAAATTCTGCAGGACCAATGGTCTGATTTATCATGCTCCCTCGGCTAGGGTACTGGTGAATGGGAATCCTACTATGCCTTTTAGGATAACCAGAGGCACTAAGCAGGGCTGTCCCCTATCTCCTTTACTGTTCAATTTGTATATTGAACCCTTCGCCACAAAGATTAGGCAAGATTCTGTAATATCACCTTTTGCTGTAAGGGATGGGAGAGAAAGGTTGCCCTATATGTGAACGATCTTTTGGTGTAAACCTCTGACCTATAAACAGCTCTCACCGCAGTACTGGGCATTGCAGGGAATTTTGGCAAAATTTCCCGATATCATGTCAATGCCGGAGAAACAAAAAAGAGGGACCACTGGCAGGAAAAAAGTGAAATGGGATATTTAGGTATTACGATTGTGCAGGACATTGAACAGATTTCAGTGGTGAATTTAAAACAAGTTAATGCAAGGGTGAGTATATCTTCCCCTGAAAATATTGGGAAGAGTCAGTCTCGTAAAAAAGATAATCCTGCCTAAACTGAACTTTATATACAACTCTATCTCACTGCAAATAAATAAAATGTATCTAGATACATTTCAATAAGCTATAAATTAATTTGTATGGGAGTATAAAGGTTTCAGGAATTCATGGAAAAAGTTGCGCAGAAAGAGAGTGAAGGGGGCCTGGCCCTCCTGGATCTACAATATTATGCATGGGCATTCGAACTTAAAAATTCTAGGATGCTCATTGCCTCCCCAGATTCCTCATGTTTAAGGCTCTGGTAGGTACTGTAAAAGGGGCAGGAAAACATTTTTGTACAAATTTGGAGATCCAATTTATTTTTTCAAAGTTACATTTGAAAGTACTACAAGATCTGGCAAAGGCCTGGCATAAGTTACAACAGGCAATGAATGGTGATTATTACAGTCAGTGACCCCCCATTTGGGAAGCGCCGGGTGCCCCCGAGTGCCTTGGAGATGTAATAGCTTTGCCTATTAGGAAGGCAATATAGAGTATTGGGGGGAATCTCCTTAGGGATGGATCCCTACTTTCTTGGAAGAGCTAACGGAAGTAACAGGGGGAATCTATCCAGATTGAAGTACAACCAGCTGAAAGGTTGGTCACAGGGTAGTCATGTGAATCTGGGGTCAGTCAATTATCTGGAAGATAAATTACTTAGAGAATCTTCAAGCTCTAAGAAGGAATTGTTCTGATACTGGGAAATCTTAGAAGTATCGGACGGTGACTTTAAGTTGGCAGAAGTTATTCGGGGAGAAAGCATGCCTCAGGAGCAGTTACAAGAGTGGTGGCAAGTATCAATGCGTACTTTGTTTGATGTAGTGCAACCTGCCTCATTAAGGAGAAATGATCTCTTTTCCATACATAGAGCATATCTGTCAACAAACAAGCTTTACAAAATGATGAAAGTGAGCTTAATGTGGGATTCAGAGTGCAATAGACACTCATATGTTCATGGAGTGTCCAGCAGTTTAACAGTTCTGGGAAGAAGTGTGTAAAACATTTTCAAGCATATTGAGCAAGACATCATGGTGAGCCTTCCTCTTATTATTTTTGGGCTATTTGAGGAATCCGGAGAGAGGAGTAGACATGTGAAGAACTTACTCTTCTACTCTATACTGCTGGCCAGAAGCTACATTTGTCAGAAATGGGTGGCAAAGAAGTCCCCCATGGATATCCCACTGGCTCAACGTTCTTTTCCACACTGCAGAAATGGATATGGCTGTGAGAGTTTCCAAAAAGAAAAAGTAAAAATTGTGGTAATCACTGGTAGAGTGGAGGGAATACCAGGGATACCGGTAGCAACTAAGTTTGGGCGTTATATGCAGTCCAATGCTTACACACCATTCCACTTTTCAGCCCTGGTGGCTTCATAGTCCCCCCAAAAAGGGCTACGTGAGAGAGACTCTGCCTCCATGGCATTCGATCACCTCCGTATATGAGAGGATGCAAAAGATTAAGGCATGGAGATGGCTTGAAGTCTGAGGTGAATGAGGACAAAAAAGAATACCAATGGGCTGTGTTGATTATATTCTGCCCGGGCTTCCTTTCTGGTAGTGTTTATGAAGATATGGACTGGGGAGGTGAGTGCTTGGAAGTTACAGTGACCCATGTGCTTAAAGTCCATTTGGAAATTATAATGAGGTAAGGTGCTTTTTATAAAGCCTCATGTTCTTCTTGAGACAAACCTGTACAACAATAAGAGGGAGTGGCATCATTGTCGGAGTTGCTGACTTTGGTGTAGGGAAACTAGTTTTGAGTCTCCGCATGGGCTTGACATTCTATGATTCTGTGTAAATCTGTTAATCTCCTAGTACCTAAAAAAATACTGAATGTGACCTTGTCTGATGGAAGGGATGCTCATGTAAATAACTCTGGGTCAAGTGTAGCTATCTAAAAACTACAAAAAATAAATAACTGTAAGTTAGCAATTGTGTCCAAGATGACAGGAATTTTTTATCCACTGCAATTGTTTTCAAAATGAGGCACTATATTTCAGAATGTAATTCTTTAAACACTGTTACCTCTCCATAGCATAATAAAAACAACAGGAGAGAGTTCAAATGGCATTTTCTCATCACTTCAGGTATCATTACTGTCTTCTAATTGCTTCCTCATATTTCATGTATTTATTAGCTGAGTTAGGAATAATCAAATTTAGAAGATCATAATTAAACAGGTCATATCAAGGTTTCAGTGAAAAATACGGACACTGATTGCTAGTAGCAATGTGCATACAAGGAAAGCACTTATAATGTGCTGTTTTATTTCACAATTAGAGGGATCAAAGGTGGATAAGCCACCAAGATCCTTGAACAATACCAAAGTTTCTTTGTTTCTAATGCTCCTTGAGGTGACACTGCAAAAAAGAAAGGCGCCTTTGGCTGCAGCACTGAACAGGAACACAGCGCCAATCTGTTATGCAATGAATGTCCAAGGGCACTATTTTGTACATGTAGTAACTGGGTAAATTATGACAAAAAGCTAAATGTTATCCATCATCTACTTAAATTCTTTAACACAGTAATTACAATTCTCATTCCCATCCCTTCAGATTTGTGTCTTATGTCAGACTTATGCTTTGGGAGTATGCCAGTGTAAAGCCCTTCTGCAAACATTTACCTGTGTAGTGAATGCAAAGACAATGGAGTTCATTACAACCCTGGCGGTCGGTGGTAAAGCGGTGGTAAGAACGGCAACAGGCCGGCGGAAAAAAAATGGAATGATGACTGCAGCGGTTACCGCCGCGGTCCTCTGCCACTTCACCATTCCGACCGCCATGGCAGTGAGAACCGCTGGGCTGGAGATTGCGGTCTCCAGCCCGGCGGTCATCAGTAGACCGCCGACGGTATCAGGACCCTGCATACCGTCATGGATCTCGGGTGATTGGGAACCGCCATGAGATCCATGGCGGTAGGCACTATCAGTGCCAGGGAATTCCTTCCCTGGCACTGATAGGGTTCTCCCCTACCCCCGCTACCCCCCACGAATCCTCCCCCAACACCCCCCAGCCCCCTGCTACCCCCAAAGGTGGCACAACCCCCTCCCCACCCGACCCCAAAAATGCACACATACACACCCCTACACGCACACACCCCCAACATGCACATATACACACCCCTACACGCACACATACACCCCAACAACACATACCCGCACACATACAGACATGCACACCATCTGACCCACACACATTTCCCATACACAGAGCACCCCCCGCACGCATACACTCACTCGCTCACCCCCTCTACACTCTCACATGCACACTCCCATGCACGCACACAACACACAACACCCGTTCACCGCCTTCCCTAATGGACAATCAACTTACCTTGTCCGTTGATCCTCTGGGAGGGGACGGGATACATGGGGGCAGCTCCGCCACCAGAACACCGTGACCAGAACACCGCCACACCGAATCATGGGACGTGATTCAGTAGGCGGTGTTCTGTTGACGTGGCGGTGGAGGTTGAGCAAGTATTGCTGCTGGTGGTGTTCCGTATGAAAAAGGACGGCGGGCAGCCAGCGGTCATAATACGTGGCGCAGAAGACTGCCACCACTGGCAGTCTTCAGCACGGCGGTACCTCGGCGGTCTTCCGAAAAGACCGCCGAGGTCTTAATGACCCCCAATGTCCTTTGACCTGAAACCCCTTTGGGTCAGTTGGTGTTGCCCGCTTCGCTCATTCTGTGACAGTCGAAGATGACTTTTACGCCCCACCTCTTTAAAAAAACCACTACCCACCACTGTTTTACAGAACCCAAGAGCTGCATTGAGTGGTGTGTGCACATAACAAGAGAGATGCACTAATCTGTGGACAGAGGGACCCAAGAGCTGTGCTGAAGAATGTGCATACATTCACCCTCTCCCATCGTTCTTTGCCTGCTCCCCATCCCCTCCTGCTTCCCTGCTTCACCCATCCCCTCACTACCTCCCTCATTGCTGCAGCTTTTATTTTTTTATTCCATTTTTGGCTTTTTAGTTTTCCATAGCACGAACAGGATCCTAAGGTATTTGACCCTTTACCTGCTCACTGGTTATGTTACACAATAACCCATTCATTGTCGTAGGCAGTAATTGATTTGTCAAGAGTCACAGGATGTTGAGCCGACACCATGTCTTTTTTTGCCCCCCATATTGAGTTCAGTGTCCCACCCCTCCACACATAAAAAAGAAGCGCTATGACATGGCCTGTTCTGGCCACATCATAGTGCTTTATTTGTGACTTTTAGCCATGCTGAACAGCAAATGTACTGCTTGACAATATAACTAAAACATTCACATTGGCAAAGCTAGTAGCTAGGACACTGCAGAGACCAATTGGTTTTGCCAAACAAGGTTTACTTAGCAGGCTTGGAATAACCATAGAAAAGTGTTGTCATTTCATTTAACCCTCTGCCAGCTACAGCTAATCTCTGGTTACAGGCTTGGTCAACAATATATGTTGTCTTAACAGCACTTTTTGTCCGAAAATGCTTCAAGCTAAATATACTTCCACACCACAGACCACTCCACACTGTGTCACATAATTAAACTCCACACAGTTCCTCTCCACACATGCCACATAATTCCACTTCTTATAATTCCACCTCATGACACATAATTCCATACAAGGACACACAATTCCACCCCACACAATTCAGCAACACACAATCCCACACCACGCAACATATTTATGCTCCACAAAATACCACTCAACACCACACATTTCAACTCTACATAAGTACACTCTACTCAATACCACGTAAATACATTCCACATAAATCCACACAATGCCAGATAACAACAAACTACATAAATACGCTCCACATCATGCCACATAATTCCACTCAGCATAATTTCACTAAATGCCACACGGTTCCACGCCACACAATTTGACTCCACATAATTCCACCCCACACCACATAATTCCACACCAAACCACATAATTCCACTCCACAACACATAATTCCACTCCACAACACAATTCCACTACACACTAGATAAATCCAATCAACAACACAGAATCCAACATCATGCCACATAATTCAACACCACATGACAAAATTCTACTCCACTACATGCCACTCCATGACACACAATACTACTACATATAATTTCACTCCGTCACACAATCTCACTGCACATAATTCCATTACACTTAATACCACATAATTGCTATCCACAAAATTCCACCCTACACCATGCCACATAATTCTACTACAGATAGCTCTCCTTATTACCACACAATTCCACAACAAACATTTTCAATCCAACGTAAATAATAATGCTCCACACCACACACCTCCACTCCACTCCATAACACATGGCTAAGGCTAAATACATTGACATTGACAAAGCCAGTAGTTCTTGGATTACCACATAGGCGAGACCTATTGACTTTATCAATGGTTGTTCAGCTTTGCAGTAAGAAAAGTCCAGTGACTGGCATACCCTAATCCACACATTGTTGGTTCATCCTATCAAGACTACCAAATGAGTCCTATAGCATATTGACACATTCCCATAAAAGGTAATCATGCAAAGGTATTTGCATTAACAAATCATATTATCATTTGTCAAAATGCATTGGCTTTAAAAATTAAATAAACGTATTGTGTTTAGCTCACTTGCTGAAATAAAGATAACTTCCAGGTTTTTTCAGATGCCATTCGAGTAAGCAGAGATCACCTCTCATTGCAGGTGTATATGCGAGATGTTTGATGGGCAACGAAAATACTTCTGTAAATTTACCAGCAAATAACTTGTCAATTCTCACTATAGTATGAGAGAGTCAAAACATATTGAGGAAATATGCCCTTTTTTCGAGCTGTAGACTTTAAAACCTCATGAGATTTTTTTAAGAACGTATCTCTATTTCCCCCACCTTGATTCTGAATGGCAGTTTTTTTCTCACATTTAGTCCCATTCAAAAACGTTTATAAATATTGGGACAGTGGATATGGTGGCCAACAAATACAATGCGTCTAACGTGTGGATGCTTTCCCCATAGGTAGCTCCATACTTTGTACTGCCTCGTACATATTAGTAGAACACCACTTACTGAGGAAGTGAAGTTCATATGAAATCCAATTACACCCTTGGAACTTCTGCTGATAACATTGTTGATGGACCCAGAAAAACGTACAACTGTTTGACCAATGTCCAGGCTTTCTTATCACATAACAAATGTACAGAGAGTGGATGAGAGTGTTACACGAAACTTAAAGCCACTAAAAGAAACCAAAACCATACTGGAAAACATCATAAAAAGCTACTCAGTAAACTGTCCTAAAGGTGTTCAAGGCCGCTATTTATGATGCGCTATGCTATTAAAAAGGTGTGAGCACCAGTTTTTAGAACTGCCTTGGAGTAGTTTTTAGGTTCCCCCTTAAATGAAATCAATATGTGCTTTTGCAGTAGTGGGACTATTACTATAAATGCAAGGGAGAGTTTTTCAGGGGCTGTGTCTCTCACCCTTGTGCTTCCCTCTCTGTCTGATGTCTCTGGCACTTAAAACTCATGAGGAGCACTTCCAAATGTATGTGTGTGACACCCAAAGAAGATCCAGGAAGGTCAGAGTAAAGTCAACAAACACATCAACCATTTATTCCTCTGCATAAAGAGCTTCTTCTGCCTCAAATGAGTAAAGATGGATAAAGGGGGCAGATTCCGAGACAATCTACTGTTAGTGACTTTTAAATGTTGGACCACAGCATTCATATTACCGACGACAAAACAC